>NC_064641.1:388184418-388487448 GCF_023864345.2 Schistocerca serialis cubense | reverse complement strand
TTGCCTTTCGCGGGCAAGTGCTCTACCAACTGAGCTACCCAAGCACAACTCACGGCCCGTGCTCACAATTTTACTTCCGCCAGTACCTCGTCTCCTACCTTCCAAACTTCACAGAAGTTCTCCTGCGAAACTTATAGGACTAGAACTACTGGAAGGAAGGATATTGCGGAGACATAGCTTAACCACAGCCTGGGGGATGTTTTCAGAATTACACTTACGCTGTTGCTAGATGGTTCCCGGTTTCAGTTTCGCAGGAATTGTCCATTGTGGAGGATTTTAAGCAACCACTGGGGAAGGGGCTGTTAGCAGTAGCCGGCCGGAGTGGCCGAGCGGTTAAAGGGGCTACAGTCTGGAACCGCGCGACCGCTACGGTCGCAGGTTCGAATCCTGCCTCGGGCATGGATGTGTGTGATGTCCTTAGGTTAGTTAGGTTTAAGTAGTTCTAAGTTCTAGAGGACTGATGACCACAGCAGTTAAGTCCCATAGTGCTCAGAGCCATTTGAACCATTTGTAAGTAGGCTGTTTATGTTTTCGTATTGGCAACGTTACGTAGCGCTCTGTATGAAAATCACTGGCTGTGCTGTGTGCAGTCTGTGGCTAGTTTGCATTGTTGTCTGCCATTGTAGTGTTGGGCAGCTGGATGTGAACAGCGCGTAGTGTTGCGCAGTTGGAGGTGAGCCGCCAGCAGTGGTGGATGTGGGGAGAGAGATGGCGGAGTTTTGAAATTTGTAAGACTGGATGTCATGAACTGCTATGTATATTATGATTTCTCAACACTATTAAGGTAAATACATTGTTTGTTCTCTATTAAAATCTTTCATTTGCTAACTATGCCTATCAGTAGTTAGTGCCTTCCGTAGTTGAATCTTTTATTTAGCTGGCAGTAGTGGCGCTCGCTGTAGTGCAGTAGTTCGAGTAATGAAGATTTTTGTGAGGTAAGTGATTTGTCTTCCCCCATGAACCATGGACCTTGCCGTTGGTGGGGAGGCTTGCGTGCCTCAGCGATACAGATGGCCGTACCGTAGGTGCAACCACAACGGAGGGGTATCTGTTGAGAGGCCAGACAAACATGTGGTTCCTGAAGAGGGGCAGCAGCCTTTGCAGTAGTTGCAGGGGCAACAGTCTGGATGATTGACTGATCTGGCCTTGTAACATTAACCAAAACGGCCTTGTTGTGCTGGTACTGCGAACGGCTGAAAGCAAGGGGAAACTACAGCCGTAATTTTTCCCGACGACATGCAGCTTTACTGTATGATTAAATGATGATGGCGTCCTCTTGGGTAAAATATTCTGGAGGTAAAACAGTCCCCCATTCGGATCTCCGGGCGGGGACTACTCAAGAGGACGTCTTTATCAGGAGAAAGAAAACTGGCATTCTACGGATCGGAGCGAGGAATGTCAGATCCCTTAATCGGGCAGGTAGGTTAGAAAATTTAAAAAGGGAAATGGATAGGTTAAAGTTAGATATAGTGGGAATTAGTGAAGTTCGGTGGCAGGAGGAGCAAGACTTTTGGTCAGTTGATTACAGGGTTATAAATACAAAATCAAATAGGGGTAATCCAGGAGTAGGTTTAATAATGAATAAAAAAATAGGAGTGCGGGTTAGCTACTACAAACAGCATAGTGAACGCATTATTGTGGCCAAGATAGACACAAAGCCCATGCCTACGACAGTAGTACAAGTTTATATGCCAACTAGCTCTGCAGATGATGAAGAAATTGATGAAACGTATGACGAGATAAAAGAAATTATTCAGGTAGTGAAGGGAGACGAAAATTTAATAGTCATGGGTGACTGGAATTCGTCAGTAGGAAAAGGGAGAGAAGGAAACATAGTAGATGGATATGGATTGGGGGGAAGAAATGAAAGAGGAAGCCGCCTTGTAGAATTTTGCACAGAGCATAAGTTAATCATAGCTAACACTTGGTTCAAGAATCATAAAAGAAGGTTGTATACCTGGAAAAATCCTGGAGATACTAAAAGGTATCAGATAGATTATATAATGGTAAGACAGCGATTAAGGAACCAGGTTTTAAATTGTAAGACATTTCCAGGGGCAGATGTGGATTCTGACCACAATCTGTTGGTTATGGACAGCAGATTGAAACTGAAGAAACTGCAAAAAGGTGGGAATTTAAGGAGATGGGACCTGGATAAACTGAAAGAACCAGAGGTTGTAGAAAGTTTCAGGGAGAGCATAAGGGAACAATTGACAGGAATGGGGGAAAGACATACAGTAGAAGAAGAATGGGTAGCTCTGAGGGATGAAGTAGTGAAGGCAGCAGAGGATCAAGTAGGTAAAAAGACGAGGGCTAATAGAAATCCTTGGGTAACAGAAGAAATATTGAATTTAATTGATGAAAGGAGAAAATATAAAAATGCAGTAATTGAAGCAGGCAAAAAGGAATACAAACGTCTCAAAAATGAGATCGACAGGAAGTGCAAAATGGCTAAGCAGGGATGGCTAGAGGACAAATGTAAGGATGTAGAGGCTTGTCTCACTAGGGGTAAGATAGATACTGCCTACAGGAAAATTAAAGAGACCTTTGGAGAAAAGAGAACCACTTCTATGAATATCAAGAGCTCAGATGGAAACTCAGTTCTAAGCAAAGAGGGGAAAGCAGAAAGGTGGAAGGAGTATATAGAGGGTCTATACAAGGGCGATGTACTTGAGGACAATATTATGGAAATGGAAGAGGATGTAGATGAAGATGAAATGGGAGATAAGATACTGCATGAAGAGTTTGAGAGAGCACTGAAAGACCTGAGTCGAAACAAGGCCCCGGGAGTAGACCACATTCCATTAGAACTACTGATGGCCTTGGGAGAGCCAGTCATGACAAAGCTCTACCATCTGGTGAGCAAGATGTATGAGACAGGCGAAATACCCACAGACTTCAAGAAGAATATAATAATTCCAATCCCAAAGAAAGCAGGTGTTGACAGATGTGAAAATTACCGAACTATCAGTTTAATAAGTCACAGCTGCAAAATACTAACGCGAATTCTTTACAGACGAATGGAAAAACTGGTAGAAGCGGACCTTGGGGAAGATCAGTTTGGATTCCGTAGAAACATTGGAACACGTGAGGCAATACTAACTTTACGACTTATCTTAGAAGCATTTGTAGACTTAGAGAAAGCTTTTGACAACGTTAACTGGAATACTCTCTTTCAAATTCTGAAGGTGGCAGGGGTAAAATACAAGGAGCGAAAGGCTATTTACAATTTGTACAGAAACCAGATAGCAGTTATAAGAGTCGAGGGGCATGAAAGGGAAGCAGTGGTTGGGAAAGGAGTGAGGCAGGGTTGTATCCTCTCCCCGATGTTATTCAATCTGTATATTGAACAAGGAGTAAAGGAAACAAAAGAAAAATTCGGAGTAGGTATTAAAATTCATGGAGAAGAAGTAAAAACTTTGAGGAAATCGTTTCTGAAGAAGAGAAATTTGCTAACATCGAGTATAGATTTGTCAGGAAGTCGTTTCTGAAAGTATTTGTATGGAGTGTAGCCATGTATGGAAGTGAAACATGGACGATAACTAGTTTGGACAAGAAGAGAATAGAAGCTTTTGAAATGTAGTGCTACAGAAGAATGCTGAAGATAAGGTGGGTAGATCACGTAACTAATGAGGAGGTATTGAATAGGATTGGGAAGAAGAGAAGTTTGTGGCACAACTTGACTAGAAGAAGGGATCGGTTGGTAGGACATGTTTTGAGGCATCAGGGGATCACAAATTTAGCATTGGAGGGCAGCATGGAGGGTAAAAATCGTAGAGGGAGACCAAGAGATCAATACACTAAGCAGATTCAGAATGATGTAGGTTGCAGTAGGTACTGGGAGATGAAGAAGCTTGCACAGGATAGAGTAGCATGGAGAGCTGCATCAAACCAGTCTCAGGACTGAAGACCACAACAACAACAACAAGTGATTTGTGAAAGGTATAGGTTAATGTTAGTCAGGGCCATTCTTTTGTAGGGATTATTGAAAGTCAGATTGCGTTGCGCTAAAAATATTGTGTGTCAATGTAAGCACAGTCTTGTATAATTGTTCAAAAGGGGACGTTTCATATGTCGACCCTTAGCCTCGGATACCTCACTGGAATCTTCTGATTTTTTTCTTGTAGTTTGTGTAATTAGTGTAGCTATTGTTTATTGCTAGCGCGTAATTATAGAGAGAATTTCCTTTGTAGTTGCAGTCTTTCATTGTTGTAGAGTAAAACAGGTGTGGCACGCATATAGATTTGCACCAAGTATTTCGCAGCTGCAATTAACTAGATATTATTTTCAGTGCTATGTTAATGTGTTCTCTTATTTTTGCTCTTCAAATTGTGCTTTTCTGTGTTGTCGTGTGAAATATTGTGACAATAATGGCGTGTGAAAAACGTAATACTAGGCTCCAAAGTAAACTGAGAAATGACAGTGAAGACGAAAGCAGTGTGTTAGCGCCACCATGTAATGAATTAACTAATATTCAAAGTAGTAATTTGGTAACTGTGCACAGGGAAATGGAGCGGGCGTGAAATAATGGTGTAGACAGTGAAACAGGTAGTGAAGAGGGAAGCATTATCGATCGATCGGTCGGCAACAGCTCGCCTCAGGAATCGGGAATGACAGAACACAATATTGCAAATACTGTAGACTGATGTTTTGGGTTCTAACCGTTTTCTCAAATGAGTCAAGACACATTTTCCGCCTGTCAAAATGTGAATGTGGCCGGTGCAAATTCACTGCCGAAAAACACTGAGGCACATGTTTCAGACACCAGTGCATTGTTATTACAATTAATGCAACAAATGGGACAAAAGCTTCAAAAGTTAGACACAATGGAACAACACCAGAGACAAACACAGCAACAGTTAGACACAATGGAACAAAATCTTCAAAAGTTAGACACATTGCAACAAAATCTTCAAAAGTTAGACACAATGGAACAACACCAGAGACAAACACAGCAACAGTTAGACGCAATGGAACAAAATCTTCAAAAGTTAGACACCACGCTTGAACAAACACGTGAAGATTTAACTACTGAGTTACATACCATAGAATCGAAATGTCAAAAAGTCTGTAATGACGTAAAAACACAAATTTGTGAGCATTTTCAACCTATTTTTTCGCGGCATGAAAATGCATTACAGAAGCACGAAGCAGCCATAAAAGAACTGCAAACTATTGTTAATAAAAATCATGAGACCTTGCAAGCTAAAATTGACTCAGTTGCATCTACCGATTTGGTTATGCAACTTGCAAAAACTCAGGAAAACTTAAAGGACACAGTAGATACTCTGAAAATTGGTTCAGAAAGACACATGGAGGAAATTAGTTCATTATCAGAGAAAGTAGTTGAACTTTCGGATCAGCTAAATAATTTATCTACGAAGGTAGATGATAATCTGAATGACACAAAACCGGTAGTCTTTAATGACACAGAAGAGTGCGAACAAATTAGAAAATTCAAACAAAATCAAAATCAAATCAATACACAGTACAAAAGAGAAATCCGGGAAGTACAAGATCAGCTGACACAGGTAATACAAGAATTACGTATTTCAGAGGACACTCGCACCCCAATATGGGAAAAGGGACATAGAAATACGGAACAGCCACAAAATAATAACACAGGGCATTTCGGAAGTTATGAAAGAAATTGGCAATGTGCACCGAATTTTGAGATGGAACCGCCGACACGACGTAACAATGACCGACATGCGACTCGCCAACATGATGATTTTGAGTATAAGCTGTTCATTACTACACGTTAATTCAAAACGTTTAAGAATTCTGGCAACAACATTCATCCACAAGCGTGGCTCCATCAATTCTCTCATGGTCATTAGAACACAGATTAGAATTTATATGTGGCTATATAGAGAATGAACCAGCTGCAAGAATGCGATCGGTCATTCACGATTGTCACAGTGAAGGAGAATTTTATCACGCCTTCCTCTCAGCATATTGGTCTCAAGCTACACAAGACCGAGTAAAACATAGCATCATAATGATGAAACAATTCCAACAATCTGAATTTTCCAGTCTTGTGAAATATTTTGAAGCCATGTTGCACAAGAATCAGTATCTGTCAAACCCATACAGCCCCTCAGAACTCATCCACATTTGCTTAATCGAATTGCCTGAACATTTACAACATATTATTTTGGCAGGACGTTGCAAAGACGACATTGAAGCTTTTCAGGGACTCTTACAAGAATTAGAGATTGACACTGACAATCGCGGAACGCGAAAACAGGAACACAACAATTACAGGTCACATGCGTCGCAATTCCGCGATGAAAGAAGTAATAACTGGACGCGACAAGGCTATTCTCACAACACAAATCGTGACCAAAACAGACACCACCCGTATGACAACCGTTGGCAGAGTAGTAATAATTACAGGGAAAGATCACCTCTCCGCGGTAATGACTATCACACAGACAATGAGAGAAACAGACAATATAGGAACCAAAATAAATATTATCAGGGGAGACAGAATAACTTTAGACGCAACGGTCCAGCGTGCAGTTACGATTCAGGGAGAAATTCTCCACCACATGACCGACAAGAAAGAAACTATGAGATCTACCGACATGACGACACACGATATGATCGTAACGACAGACCTGAATTCCATCAGAAGTGGCGGGATTCAAACAGAGCAGGGCACTCTCGACAAGGTGAATTTGTAGAAGTTAGGTCTCCTAATCCCAATAATGATGCATGCCAACAAAGAGACAGACAATGACTCGCACCGCAGGCAGCCACGTGCGCCAGCTGGCTCAGGGAAAAATTACATAGACGCTAACCTTGAGAAAAATTTTATCATTCTTTACTGATGTACCATATACCACATGATAATTCCACTGAAGCTGAAACTCTGTGTACTAGGAAGAGTAAAGGTTTACACCACATTTCACATGTAAAACCGTTTATTGAAAGATAATCTACTTTTTAACTTTGTCTTTGCCATAAAACTTTTCACTTCACATTTCTAGTATGCTTTGTCAGACCTAAGAAACTGTTACCATGCAACAATGTTTGAAGATAAATATCCAGTCAAGAACCTGGGCAACTTATTTAGACAGTAATTACGAATGCATTGTTATAGTGAACAGACGACACAGTGTTGTACATTCGTGCAACAAGTTGCACGATTACGTAACGACTATCAGGCTTACATACTTAGAACTTATACTGCTAATGAGATTTTAATGCAACATTTTGGTTTACTTGAAAAGATACTCTTTATTTGAAGTACATTCGGTGAGATTAAAGATGACTTAGCATTTGGTTTCTTTGATAGCTACACGATTATTTCACGACGCTATTAATATGTGACACAATTTACATTGTTGCTTTTGCGGTGTATCTGTTTTATATCTGCACAGTTTTTCTGTATTATTCTGGAAAGTAAAACATGTTTTAGTAGTAACTTTTGTGGTATAGCTACAATAAGACAGCCTTTTTTGTAGCACAGCAATACGTTACAGTGTAGTATTTTCTTGATCACGGTAAGGTACATAATAACTACGATATCTATACGCAAAGCATTTCACTTTCGTTTATGATGAGGTAAGTACATTGACTTCAGCAGAACTTTGCTTACAGAGGACGATAACTACGACACTTCCACAGAATTATCTTACAGCAAGACGCACATTTAGCGCTACAGGACACGCATTTGAGTGATTAATTTTGTACTTAAAACATTTATTTTAAAGATTTTTGAATTAAAAAGAAAGTTTTCCGTGATACATTTCATTCCGTTGCTGTAATCTGTAACACCTGAGAGTATAATTACATTAATCCTCAGAGGGTACACGCCTACTTTGTGTACCATGTGTCTGGCAAGCACAAGGAGCCCTAGCTAATACGGTATTTGCTTATACAACTTTACACGTCAGTACCATATTTCTCTAACACATAAATTACACAGCTATCTGATCATTTAACTGAGATACAAACATGTTTTTTTACTACATCAGTGACAGATGTTAACGCAATTACACAGATAGGTAACGTCACACTTATGAAATTGTATTTTGTTTGTACTGTGTGAACCCTTCATATTTTTCGGAACCATTGTGATACTATGAGAGCTTTGAATGATGTATTTGGTATGGGATCATGATTATTAAAGTACGTTTGAGGTAGATGACACTATTGAAATGAGCAGAGAATTTTTTTTAGGTTTTGAAATTATTGGAGGATGCTATGACGATTTTGAGATTTGGCTGAGGTTTTATGATGTTATGATGATGATGCGTATTACGCTGTTGCAGTATGTTTATGATCAATAAGCTGATGATATATGAGGAATTTGATTATGCTATGTATTTATTATGATGGAATATTGAAGAAGTGTCGACGAATATGTATATGTGTAATAAGGTAAGGAATAATGAGTAGTGGGTAGGGACTCTGGTTTGTGAAAAATTATGTTGGAAACCAAGAATCGTACTTTAACAGTTATGAAATGTGTGTAAATGCGTGAATGTATCACAATGCCAACGAAAATTTTTTGGACACTATTATATTTAAAGGATTTGGTTTCTACACATTTGCCAAGCAAATTCTCGACCAGTGAAATTTTTTATATGAGACTGTCACTGTAGTGCAAACTGGTGTCGTAAATATTTCGGTAAGGAAGGTAGGTCACTGTAAGCACCCAGCTGCTCGACAGTCGCCTGGAACAAAGCCATTAGTGTGTGCCTTTCAGAAGCACAGGTGGAAAAAAAAGAGGCCATTATCCTCGTTATTGACATTTCTTTGTAGAAAGCATGGCAAATACGGCACGCCCAAACTTGAAAACATATGATTACACTGTGGAGCTCTTAATTTATGATATTTACTGAAATGAAATGATGAGAAACATTTCATGTCTATTGTCTTGCTAGTTGAAAAATTGTTTACTGCATTATGAAACGCCATATGGTTAGTGAATGACATTTCACGCCTTCTTTGCCTATTTTGTTTAATATCTAGTTTCTAGCTGCACTGCAGCATTGGTTAAAATAAAATTTTATAGATGTACTAATATAAGTATTTTATGCCTACAGACCCAGTAAAGAATAACTTAATGATGTACTTCAAAAAAACGAAGGAGCACAAACAGACATTTCCCTTCACAGGAATTGCATACAGAATTTTCTATTCAAGTACTTGGTAATTTCTTTTGTAGAATAAATTGTGTGCATTACTCTAGTGTTAAGATGTGACATAGGTATTAGACATGGCCATCTTTAGTGTAATATTTTTTCTGCTTGAGCTTTGTCATGTTTAGGTATAAGTTATTGCATTTGCTGCTGCTGTTTGCCATGCATAGTGCTACTAAATTTAACTTTGTATTACTCTGTTATGCTAGTTTTACTTCTGATTTATTTTTCTTGTTGCTCCACATTGGCTCATATTAGTTGTAATGTTGCATTGCTTGGTAATTTAGATTTACTGTAGCTTGCTTTGCCAATTTCCATTTTTTGTCCTTGCGGTTTGTGTTAATTTGTTACGTGCTGCTGCATTGCCTTGTCCCTTAGTTTAGCATCTGAGCTCAGTAGATTTAAGTTAGCTTACGAGGGGGTAGACTATATAAGAAAATGAGTTGTGATGAATTTGAAGAAATGCACTGAGAGGTTATATGAGAAAAGTACAGAAAGCAGGTATAGATAGGACTTTTTGCAAATAATGAAGAATGATGGGAGATCTCCGAGAAGTAAAGAAAGTTTTGTTTGCAAAATACTGCAGTAAAACAAACCCTGTCCTTTCCTTGTGTTATCCCACTATGTGTTTGTGTACCCTTGTGTATTTATGTTCTTCCTGTCTTTATATGTTTATCTGATAAGACTTATGTTGTAGAATTTTTCTAATACTCAGCTACATGAACTATGATGAGGAATACTGTTATCCTCAAATATAATTTGCATTAATAATATGTTATTTACTTTGTAAAGATGTTGGACATTATTAATTATGTTTTGTTTTAATGCTCATGTGTGAAGTTGATGTTTCAAAAGTTATTCTAATCTTTATGCATGTACTTATGTCATAATTCCTGTAACACTGATGTATCTGTTTATTTCTATTCTTTTGTAAAGCCTGTACTACTACAGATTTATCTGTATTGTTATGTTATTTAATGATGTATTTTGTACCTTTGTTATTGTATTCTTATGTTATAAAATTGTAATTGACACCAGTTCATCAAATTAAGTAACTTGTAAGTTACATTTCACTGCACACGTTTCTGTTGGTCATAGTATATGGACAATATGTGAGAAGTAGGGACTGTTAGTGTTTGCACGTGTGTTAATAATTCAGCAAGGGACTGGATAACAGCATTGCTGGTTCTAAGGACAATTCCAAAAACTTTGTGAGTGCACAAGTGGTGGTTATGGACTTGCTATATTACCCGCAAGACTCTTCAGTGGTGATTGTGCACCTGCACAGTCACAGCAGATGGCTGCTGGCCATCTCTACAAGGACTACAGTGGGTCTGCATCTTTGATGACCCACCAATACCATTATTTCTACAAGGACTACAGTGGGTCTGCGTCTTTGCTGACTCACCAGTACCATTATTTCTACAAGGACTGCAGTGGGTCTGCGCCTCTGGTGGCCCACCAATACCGTAATCTCTACCAGGACTACAGTGGGTCTAATCTGTGATGACCTACGTACCAATATTCTTCAAAACTTCGACTGACTCTGCGGTGGGTTTGTTCTGTTGTGACCCATTACCTGCCTGCATGTCAAGAGTCAGCACTGTCTTTTAGTTGGAAGGACAACACTACTTCTTCAAGACTGCATGGAAATCCACTACTTCCGTGTGCATTTTCTTCTACTGCTCAGACTTTGAGAAAAACACTGCTATTTTACTGTGATGAACGATCAGGACTGTCTTTATGGACTGTAAGAAAATTTTAGCTTTTGACCAACGTTGTATCAATAAGTGTGTGCCTTTGATTTCTTTGCTATTGTAATTATGAAAAATTTTATCAAATCATTATTGGCCACTGCCCAAGACAATCTGTAAAATTTTTTGTGGGGAGCATGGGGTCTATGTAAGTAGGCTGTTTATGTTTTCTTATTGGCAACGTTACGTAGCGCTCTATATGAAAATCACTGGCTGTGCTGTGTGCAGTCTGTGGCTAGTTTGCATTGTTGTCTGCCATGTTAGTGTTGGGCAGCTGGATGTGAACAGCGCGTAGCGTTGCGCAGTTGGAGGTGAGCCGCCAGCAGTGGTGGATGTGGGGAGAGAGATGGCGGAGTTTTAAAATTTGTAAGACTGGATGTCATGAACTGCTATGTATATTATGATTTTTCAGCACTATTAAGGTAAATACATTGTTTGTTCTCTATTAAAATCTTTCATTTGCTAACTATGCCTATCAGTAGTTAGTGCCTTCCGTAGTTGAATCTTTTATTTAGCTGGCAGTAGTGGCGCTCGCTGTATTGCAGTAGTTCGAGTAATGAAGATTTTTGTGAGGTAAGTGATTTGTGAAAGGTATAGGTTAATGTTAGTCAGGGCCATTCTTTTGTAGGGATTATTGAAAGTCAGATTGCGTTGCGCTAAAAATATTGTGTGTCAGTGTAAGCACAGTCTTGTATAATTGTTCAAAAGGGGACGTTTCACATTGTTAGCAGTAAAAATGAAATTTTCCACCAATCATGTGGTTTAATAACGCCTTTTTATATTTGCTACTTGATCTTTTAACTTATGTCGTCGTTTTTACCATCCCTTTTATTTTATCTGTGTACAGATTTCTGCCTACTTCTCAAGATCCGTGATGTGCCCCCCCCCCCTGCCCCCGCCCCGTCAACTGTTTACTGCTTCTACATACGTAAGCATGGGACTTTGTTTCCGATATAACATCCCTTCGGAAAAGTAAGATTTAACGAACTTCCAACGCAAGACGTAAGAAAAATTCACCAGACGTGCGAGTGACAAAGCAACAATGTAGCTCAGCATGTCTCTAGCACGCCCCCTAAGAGAAGATACGGCGAGGACGGAAAGGATAACTAACCGTCACCATCCATTTTTCTTTACCGAAATAGAGGGGCGAGGAGATCGAAAATGCTGCTGTTTGCAAAGCGGCTTTTTGTCAATTTCACAAACTGAGAAAGATACGGTTACCGGGTTGTGCCACAAAATTTTAGACCAAAGTGTAGTTACCACTGAGGCGACAGGAGATGACAGAAGAATCAAGTTGTATGAAGCGAGAAAAGAGCGCGTGAAAAATCACATCAAGAAATTTATCCCCTTAGAACGTAACTGCTCGCGAGGAACTAACACCCAAAGAATCTATTTAAGTAGCGAACGGAGCAAAACGAAGATGTGGACCATGTATTGTAAAGAGAACCCTCAAAACTTTTTCAAATACGATTGTTACAGGAGCATTTTTTTGTCAATATTGGCTTTGGTGCCTCATATGTTGATACTTGTTCGATACGATCGTGGCTGGAAAATCGTATTGAAGCGGAAAAACGATGCGCCGAAAAGGAGAGCCTGCAGACCCAGCTGAAAGTCTACAAAATGAAAGCTGAAGTCTTGTGTACAAAGCTGAAAGAAAGTAACGAGGGTGGAATAGGTCTTGGATACGATTGTCAAAATGGGGTAGACCAAGTGTACCTTTACATTACAGTCTGCCACGCTCCTCGGAGCCCCTCAAAACACCGACACGGTGTTTTTGTACAATCAGTTGGAGCTTGAATATGCGAAAGGATCAAACCAAATAGCTAACTCAGCTAAACTTCAAAGGAGCGAAAAAACTTCGGTTGTTTTCCGAGGGATTCGGGATCAGACTAAAAACAGGGCGATGATTGGTATTTCTTCTCGAAGCTCCCAATAATGGGCCACTCATACATCCCACCTGACAGGGCTTTTGGTAACATCGGTAGACAACTTCGCTAGCTGAGCGTCATTGAAAACCCGTCTGTACACATTCAGCACATTGAGAAATTTGCAGAGGTAGTACGTGTAAAACAAAATGAATGTCCTATTCAAGATTGGAAAGAATGCGCAAAAGGCTCAGTGAAAGTCACTGTTACCTGGCATTTCCAGATTCAAAAAGCCAAAAAAATAGCGTTCACGAAAAGCAAAAACAAAAAGATTTGTCTAGTTCGTGGAGGCGTTTCTATAACTGGAGAGGAGAAGATCATTCAGAAGCGGGGAAAAAATTTTAGCAAAGTAAACGGCCCATCAGCCGGCCGGGGTGGTGGAGCGGTTCTAGGCTCTAGAGTCTGGAACCACGCGACCGCTACGATCGCAGGTTCGAATCCTGCTTCGGGCATGGATGTGTGTGATGTCCTTAGGTTAGTTAGGTTTAAGTAGTTCTAAGTTCTAGGGGACTGATGATCTCAGAAGTTCCATAGTGCTCAGAGCCATTTAAACGGCCCATCACCAATGACAGCACGTGTAGAACTTTCAGAAGCTAAATTTGGAGATTTATAAAAGCTTTTGGAGCTCCATTTTGGTGAAGACTGGGCGACCAATGACAAACTAAAATTCTATACCGATGTGTTGGACGAGCGGGAAGACACTCCTACAGTCGCTCCTGCTGCTGCTAACCCCCAGAACGAGAAAGAAGCCGGAAGCGATTGTAATCTGGAGGACAGTGTTCCTTATCTATATAAACGATTTGGGAGACAATCTGAGCATCCGTCTTAGATTGTTTGCCGATGGAGCTGTCGTTTATCGACTAGTAAAGTCATCAGAAGATCAAAACAAAGTGCAAAACGATTTAGAAAAGATATATGTATGATGCGAAAATTGGCAATTGATCCTACACAACGAAAAGTGTGAGGCCACCCACTAGAGTGTTAAAAAGAATCCGTTAAACTTAAATCAGTCAAATCTAAAGGCCGTAAATTCAACTAGTTGCCTAGGAATTACAAATACGAACAACTGAAATTGGAAGAAACGCATAGAAAATGTTGTGTTGAAGGTTAACCAAAGAGTGCGTTTTATTGGCGGGACACTTAGAAAATGTAACAGAGCTACTAAGGAGACTGCCTACACTACGCTTGTCCGTCCTCTTTTAGAATACTGCTGCGCGGTGTGGGTCACTTACCAGATAGGATTGACGGGGTACATCGAAAAAGTTCAAAGAAGGGCAGCACATTTTGTATTATCGCGAAATAGGGAAGAGAGTGTTACTGAAATGGTAGAGGATTTGGGGTGGACATCACTAAAACAAAGGCGTTTTTCGTTGCGACGGAATCTTCTCACGAAATTCCAATCATCAACTTTCTCCTTCGAATGCGAAAATATTTTGTTGACGCCGACCTACGTAGGGAGAAACGATCACCATGATAAAATAAGGGAAATCAGAGCTCGTACGGAAAGATATAGGTGTTCGTTCTTCACCCGCGCTATACGAGATTGGAATAATAGAGAATTGCGAAGGTGGTTCGATGAATCCTCTGGCAGGCACTTAAATGTGATTTGCAGAGTATCCATGTATATGTAGATGCAGATGAGGTCGATATAAGTTAAAAGCAATTTTGAGGCAATATCATTTTCTAGAACTTATTGTCGCTGTTTTAGCCAAGATGCAACTTTCCGCCAATTTTTTCATTTTCTAGAGTTTTTCGATGTTTTACTAAGATGCAATTTGGATCTTATTTTATTTTATACACTATCTTGTGATGTCGAAAACACGATAGTGTATTTTTTTAATCTAATGTTGAACACTCACTTTTGTTCTCTTTTTAAAGTTAAGTAAGCCAGTTTCTCCTGGTAAAATATGTCGCTTTCGTGTTTTTATATGCCAGTTTCATAGAATTTTCAGACTTCTCTTTGAAATAAAAAATATTCTGTTTATATTCGCAATGATTAAATTCCATCCTTCTGTTATTTCAAACATACTACCGAATAGCGTGTTTTGCAACTGAATGCTTGTTTCGTAACCGTATAGATACGTTTGCATGACCCACTAACTCCATAAATCTGGTGCAAAAACCGCTCAGTTTCACTTAAGATTTTAACGTTTACATCGAAATCGCTAATTTCAGCCAATAATACCGTGTAATTAATTATTATTTTTATTTATTTTTTAAAAAGAAACGAATTCTTTAACTTTAATAGTTTGGTAGACAGAGTTTTTCCAAATTATCTCAGTTTCGCTTATCACGTATTTATCAACTTTTGCATCTGGGCTATTCAATTGCATTTTACCTTAATGGCACTTGTCTCCGTCGTATACGCCTATTTTCGTTTTTTAGCTTCGATCTCTTCCGTCTCCAGTTTTTTTTTCGTACACGCACCACATTAATTATACTTAAGGCATAATTTCTTTATTGGGGAATGGCTGACGTCTATTCGACACATTGGTTCTTTTCCTTAAGACCTGTGAGATAACATTGTTTGTGGGTACCAGTCCCAGTTCTACGATATCTACGCGTATATCTGTCGGTATTGTGGAGAAAGATGTCCGGGATTGGGAGAAATATGTTTCCCCTGCTTCAATATAGCACTTCTGAGTAACACTTATATTGTCTTTGTTGGAGTCAGTGTTAAGAGCCTCTACGTAGTTTACAGGTAGATAATTAAAACTGTATGCAGACATTGCATAACTTACAACTTTTTCACGGTTTGCAGAGTCTGGCAGACTTACATGCACACCAGTCAATTTTCGGGTACTCTTATGAACCCAGTAGAGAATCTGCAGAACTTTGTTAAACACCACCTAACAGTTTTTCTGTAAGTTATTAGTTATCTGAGACCACATGGATGCTGTTGGCGCAGAGTACAGTGGAGCACATTGTAAATACTATTTGTTACAGTTTTAAACACTTGAACAGTTTGGTACAGGGTCAAACATATGATACGTTCTGTAGTTGTGTATTGTAGCCTCAAGTCTGCTGACACCATGTTCTTTAGCCAAGGAGGATGTGAAAGTTGCTCGTAGTCGCATGTCTGGACACCTAAAAAATTTCTAAGGTGGTTACCGATAACTATGATCGTACCTGGGTTTGTCATCTGACATCAGTTTGTTATATATCTTTATAGTTGGAGCTCATCCACGTTAAACAGTCTATTACCCCCGTCTCATCGTTGTCCATAATCACATTGTTGTTTCCTTGGCGGTCTCTTTCCGTGCAGAAGTCGCGGTCTGATATTATGTAGTCGCAAAACTTATTTCTATTAAAATTCCCGGCGAAATCTTGCATTATGTCCAAATCCAAAAGATAATAGTCATCTATACATAGCTGTTGCAGTTTTCCAGGCAACTCTTCCATTAGAACAACCATTTTAACATGAGCTAATTATGCTTTATATGGTAGTGCCCAGAATTTTTATACATGGTGAACATTCATAAAAGCGACAGACTGCAGGGACGGATTCTTGATTGGAAATGGAGGAAAAAAGGTCCTATGAAGAAAATGGCGCTAACAAATGAGAATTCCTCTGACAACATGCCGCGTGTACCTTGTGTGTTTCCGGCTGTGTGACTGAAGCAGCGTAATATGAACAGTAGAATGGTCCGGTATTCACGTCGGGAACAAGCCGAGTTGATGTTTGTGTATGGCAAAGCAGATGGAAATGTAGACCGAGCAAGTTTGTAAGAAGAGCTAAACCCCTCCAATGCGAGCAGTTCTAGTTCATTCAGTCTGGGGTCGTAGAATAGGACGGTAGAATAGGACGAAGTTGTCTTTTTCACTGTGTACTGACAAGCCATTTTAGAAAACATGAACAGCTCCAGCACAGGAAGTAGTCTCTCTCAGTTGTGAAATGCATCACAATTATTTGCTGAAAAATATTCATCCGTTGTCATCTCCTTTCATTCCTTATGATGCAGTCATCTGCTGTAGGGTTACAGATAATACTCCTGTCTCAGTCCCTCCTCAGTTGAACACTTTATTACAGTACCTTCTGAGGAGGACGCTACGTACTCAGATACTGCAGTAACATAGTTCCGAACTGAATTAAAATATCAGCAAAATGCATAATATACACAACATCTCCCCTTTTTTTATTTTAATCATCACACTAAAGTGCGCGTCATTTACGACGGCGGTCGAGTTTAGGTTCGTTCTGCGCATCTGATATCACAAAAGACAGTCAGCCAATCAACAGAGAACGACGTTGCGAGAGCTCGACTGCAGTGCAGAGCATGGACGAGTGTCTTCCGTTTTAGAAACGTTCAGTCATAAATAAAGTAATTGAACAGAAGCAATGTCTTGATAGCAGACTTTCTTTTATAGAAAGTTTGGAAAAAGCATTCTTTACACCAGTTGCTTCATATTCTATTAATTAATTAAACCAAACAGGCAATAAGCCTCCTAATTCATGCGATAACAAGGAAAGGTGTTTGTATCATTCTCACTAACCGCTTTTTCGCAATAAAGAACAGCGGTAATTGTTTTTTTCCTATTGTACTTCGACGAAACGTGAGTAATTCATAGTCATACCAACAGTGTTTCTCGGTATTTTGCGTGCTCTTTTAAAGTCCATAGCAAGGTCTATTGAATGACGAACTGTGTTGGCGTAATGGTTTGTTTGGCTGCTAAGGGAAAGGTTCTGAGTTCAAACCTTTTCTTTATTCAAAAACTATATCGAAGTGTCTTACTTCATGAATTTTATTCGTTTGAATGTAATTTTTTGAAATTTCTAGTGGCAACTAAAATCGACCATACGGAAAGTATACGCTATGGACTTTTATCTCTGCAAACTCTTCAAAATTTCGTGCAATGGTTTACAACATCTAATGCTGCACAATAACTGCGTTGAACATCAAAACAAAATTAAGTCAGTTATGGGGGGAAGGTATCAGTCAAGAAGATGTGTAAGAATCAAATTATTGGGCCAAATAGTTTTTGTGAAATCAAATGATAAAGTGTGTCAAAGCAGTCGAAACACCATGTGTCTGCACAGGCGAGCAGTGCAGTGATGACAAAATCGCGCACAGCGCGGAATGCGGGGAGAACGTCTCTGTAGCATCGAAAGGGTTAATGCGGCCGTGGTGGCTTTACTTCATAAACTGCGCGGTCCCCCCTAAACGTAAGTTTGCCAACTATACTGTACTATGGCGCTGTTTCTCTTGGCGCGTGTAACTGGCAACGCAGCAATCTTCCGCGTCTGGGCGGGCATGCGCGAACCGCCAAGATAAAAGAATTGAACTATAGCGCTCCATATTGAGGTTCTCCTTGTGTGACAGCTCAACACAGACTGATCGATTTAGAGGTGTGAGTAAATTGGAATGCTGCTGCCACTTGTTGGTGGCATATGGAACTAGAGCCTCAGTAGCGACCCGACTTCCATGGTGTGCACATGCGTGAGCTCAGCGTCTGGTACCTGGCAGCGCCAGCCAGGAGAGACAAGTGCGGGTGGCCCAGAACGGTGGCTAGTGTATCGCACTTCACTCCATTCCTCAGTGCTTACAGTAATTACACCATGGAAACTGTGTGGGGTGGGGGGTGAGGGGTTGCTGACATAAGCTCTAAGTGGGGAGCCCTGTCTCCTGCAAACTGATTAAGTAAATAATATGCAAATTGAATTGAAATATATATTATTATATCAGTTGACATTGATTTGATATTCATGTTGCGAGATCCCAGCAGTTCAGTGCAGAGTGAGCCTTTGTACTGCCAGTTTTCAAATAGGATGTGAGAGGGGGGAAGTGACGGAGGTTAGTGCTGGTGCTACCCAGAGGGGAGGGGGTAATTAATTGTTCAGTGTAATTAATTATTCAATCAATTTGATATCAAAAGTGTGCTCGTAGTGGAGAGGGGGAGTAAGGGAGGCTTGGGGATTTCCCAGAGGGTTGGGGGAGAGGGAGGTTTGGAGGTTTCTCAGAACTTTGGATTTTCCTCAAATGCTCATAAATCAACAGTAAATTAACAGTAGGTTAAGGTTAGGGGAGAGGGATAATTTGCCTGTGGATGTGTACTTGCCGTAGAATGTATGCAACCTGCACAAACAACATGGTCCAGAGTTGGATTTACCACGATATTATGACATTCCTTTACTCCTTGAGTTATTTATCGTGTCGAAGAAAGAGTTTAAATGCCAAGAAGAAGCAAGACCTTTTTACTAGTTAAAGTGTGCTATATTTTGGTACTCTTATTGCGAAAGGAGACTGCTAGAGAAACAAACCTCCAGATTTATAATGTACTTCAGGGATTACCTTTTGCGACAACTTACGAACTGTAGTGAGCTTCTGTGTGTTCAGCCGAGTTACTGTTTCCATTTTCTGCGCAATATTTCGACGACCGGCCAAGCTATCTTCTTCAGGTGCTGCGATTTCTGCTATTACATGTACTCGCTGTCTGGACTCGCTCCAACCGGACTGTGAGCTGCTGTGGGTCTCACGCCAATTTATAGCCGTGTTCTATTCCAGACGTCAACTGCGCCCTTAGACGCTCTTTTGTTTTATAGAGCACGCACTGATACTCCGTGAAACGTAAATTCCGTCAGCGTTTTCAAACTCTTATGGGTGTGAAGGTCGGCGAGAATTTAATAAATTGAATGCCGGACCCCAAGTGTTGTTGATATTGAAATCTCTATCACTGTTTATTAGGTTTTATGACATCTGTATTTCGATAGACTATCCCAGAAACGTAACGTTTGTACCACTATACTGGCCTCGTCGTGTTTCATTTCGAGATTATATTCGAAACAGTGCTCTGCGACTGCTGATTTGCTTGTCTGTTTTAGTTGCATGTGTGACTGGTATTCCTTGCATCTCTCTTCGACTGTTCTGGTAGTCTGCCTAACATAAGACATGCCACATTCGAAGAAATGTGATAAGCACACGGCTTTTGGAGACCTAGAGTGTCTTAAACATTACAAAGAATACTTTTTATCTTAATTGAAGGGAGCAAAGTACATCAGATGCCATGTTTGAAGTAGTCTACCGATCTTCCGGATGTTAGGACAGCATAAGGCAGACAAGCGATTTTTAGCTTCTCTTCCTCGGTTTCAGTCTCAACATCGTTCTTAGGGGTTCTTGATTTTGACTGCATCGATCGTTCAGTTTGAGCACCCGTTCCTTCGGAACACAAGTCGTATGTGTTGTAATTCTTCAGCGAGGCTCTCCTTGTCTGAAAATGTTCGACAGATAGCACATCTTATGGATAAATTATTTCCCGTGTTTGCCGTGTGTCGCCAGATAGGACAGGCAGTTATAATAATTCATGCTCCATACGTATGCACGCTGTACCAATCAGTTACGATTTTGCCCCTTTTCAAATGACTGGGAGTTTATGGACGGTATAGTGCAGGCTGTAGTTAATTCGCTGATGTTTTGAATGTATTATTCATACCACGACTTGGGCCTACTGATTTAGGTTACCGTAAACCTGAACCATATGGTTAATGCAACCTGCCCTTTCATTTACACTGAAGAGCCAAAGAAATTGGTACACCTACGTGACATAGTGTAGGGTCCCAGTGAGCACGCAGAAGCGCAGCAACACGATGTGGCAAGGACTCGACTAATGTCTGAAGTAGGGAATTGACACCATGAATCCTGCAGGCCTGTCAATAAATCCGTAAGAGTACGAGGGGGGTGGAGATCTCTTCTGAACAGCACATTGCAAGGCAACCCAGATATACTCAATAATGTTCATGTCTGGGGAATTTGGTGGCCAGCGGAAGTGATCAAACTCAGAAGAGAGTTTCTGTAGCCACTCTCTAGAAATTCTGGACGTGTGGTGTGTCGCATAGTCCTGCTGGAAAGGCCCAAGTGCGTCGGAATGCAAAATGGACATGAATGGATCCAGGTGATCAGACAGCATGCTTACGTACGTGTCATCTGTCAGAATCGTATCTAGACTATCAGGGGTCCCACACCACTCCAACTGCACACGCCCCATACCATTACAGAGCTTCTACTAGCCTGAACAGTCCCCTGCTCACATGCAGGGTCCATGGATTCATGAGGTTGTCTCCAAACCCGTACACGTCCATCACCTCGATAAGATTTGAAACGAAACTCGGCCGACCAGGTGACATGTTTCCAGTCATCAACAGTCCAATGTCGGTGTTGACGGGTCCAGGCGAGACGTAAGGCTTTGTGTTGTGCAGTCATCAAGGGTACACGAGCGAGCCTTCGCCTCCGAAAGCCCATATCGATGATGATTCGTTGAATGGTTCGCACGGTGACGATTGTTGATGGCCCGGCATTGAAATCTGCAGCAATTTGTGGAAGGGTTGCACTTATGTCACGCTGAAAGATTCTCTTCAGTCGTCGTTGGCCTCGTTCTTGTAGGATCTTTTGGCGGCTACAGCGATCTCGAAGATTCGCTGTTTTACCGGATTCCTGATATTCATGGTACACTCGTGAAATGGTCGTACGGGAAACTCCCCACTTCATCCCTGCCTCGGGGATGCTGTGTCCCATCACTCGTGTGCCGACAATAACACCACGTTCAAACTCACTTTCAATCGTGATAACCAGCCACTGTAGCGGCAGTATGCGATCTAACAACTGTGTTAGACACTTGCTGTCTTATACAGGCGTTACCAACCGCAGCGCCGTATTCTGCCTGTTTATGTATCTCTGTATTTGAATATGCATGCCTATGTCAGTTTCTTTGCCGATTCAGTGTATATCTTCATGATGAGTATGTTGTGGCCGCTCTCATCTTCCATTATGGCAATACCGTTGTTCACTTGGCTGCACGCAGGCGTTCTTAGTACAACAGACATTCAGGCACCATTTCTCACCTCGATTGGCCCACTAAATCTCCCAATCTCATATCCACATAAAACTGTTGGGTCTGTTTAGGACGTACTTGTAGCAGTCAACACTCCTGCAGTTAGTTAGCTCCGCGGCATCGAATCATCATGAGTGGCTTCAGCTGGATATGGCGCATCTGGTAGACACTCTTCGTCACCAAAATGAGGCCCGTATCAGTACTGTAGGCGGTGTTAGGCGACATTTCCGGGAGGTGGCTAGCGTTGCGCCCAGTGAGCTCACTTAAGGAAAGGAAGATTAGCGACATCGAGGTCATTAGAGACGGAGCACAAGCTCAGAATGGTTCAAGGATGGGGAAGGAAATTGGCTGCGACCCTTCAGAGAAACCACCCTGGCGTTTGACTGAAGCGATTTAGAAAACCTAAATGTGGATGGCCAGAAACGGATTTGAAGGGTCATGAAGCTACTCACTGTGTTATTCTTTACGCTCTCCTAGATATTTATCAACGCCTCTGCCAGCACCATCATCCGAGTTGTCCCTCACTGAGTACGTGCCCATCACCATGGGATAGTGTCTGGTCTGGGTTTCACTGTCGGCTACATCTCTTCATTACCTGAAATGCGGTAACACATGTAAGTAGCATTGGATATAAACACCGAACATAATATCAGACACTACTACGAGTGCCTGTAAGAATGCCTCAAGAACGAAGTTAAAGGTAACAGAGTTATTTAGTTTCATGTTCCATGCATCATTTTGGACAGTAAATCGTAATGATGTGGAACGAGTCATTTTACATTCACATCACAAATTAATTTATAAATGTGGCTACATGCTGGACATTCATAAGATTTTTTTAAAATTTGCAGATGTGCGTAAGTTATTTCTAATCACCACCTTTTACACAGCACACCCTAATAGTAATTCTTGTACGGGATAAAAATAATTGTCAAGGAGAATCTTTTTCTGTTTCTTTTCAAGCTATACTTTGCCGTCTCTCACACATTTTATATCCATGCATTAGCGCAGTGTCTGTTTTTGACAATGCCTGTTATGTTCGATACAACATTTCTTCGAACATACATGCAAAGCCTTATTAAATCAGTAAATTTTAGAGTTGTGGTAGTCACATTTTCGCAATTCGCGAGTGCATTTCCCGACGATTTGTATCACTGGGTAAGTTATCAAAAATTCTACTGTAACATTGTGCACCCCTTTTTGTGCTAATGAGAACATTACTGTCAAGTAATAAAGGTAATTTTTCTCTTCTGATAATGTAATTACGTACATCATTGTTCCTTATCAACTGCAGTGGATTATTTATAACAAGCTTCACGAGGAAATAAATGTACTATGAAGCATTAATCAGAATGCTCGACTCCTTAAACAGATGCCTACAAGATGATCGTGGGTGAGCACCACACATTACTCCTACAACACTTATGACTTTCTTCCTTAAAGATAAGTTGCCCCAAAACATTGTTTCATATGATATTATTGAATGAAGATATGCAAAATATGTCAACTGATTCGTTTTTCCCCAAGATTTGCAGTGATTCTAAATGCAAATGTGGCTAAACTAAGTTGTTTTAGCAGTTATAAAATGTTTTTTATCCTGTTTAAATTCTCATCCATATAACCACATAAGAATTTTGGATTTTACACCCTATCTATTATTTCCTCGCCGTATGTTACACTTATCACTGGTGTAGTACCCCTAGATGAGCAGAACTGAATATGTTGTCCCTTTTTAAAATTGAAGGTAGGGCCATTCGCAAAAAAAAACTAGTCAATGATACTTTTAAGAACATTGTTTACCATTTCTTCAGATTCTGAATGTATGCTTGGATTTGTTACAATATTAGTGTCATCTACAAAAAGAACTAGTTCTGCTTGTTGTACATTAGACGGAAGATCGTTTACATATAAGAGGAACAATAATGGACCTAAGTATGAGCCTTGAGGAATCCCATATATGATTTCTCCTCAGACAGGATAATCTCCCCGTACTACATTTGTTGTATTACTAAGTACAACTTTCTCCATTCTTTTGGTTGTATATGACATTACCCACTGATTGGCTATAATACCTTCAATCCCATAAAACTTCTATTTATCTAGGAGAATCCTGTAATTCTGCCACTCAAATGCCTTAGACAAGTCGCAGAAATTACCAACCTACGCCATTTTGTTATTTAATATACAAGTTATTGAAATTATTCTCCTGACTACCTGACCATACGTGTATGACACTGTGATTACATTCATACAGGCCGTATGACAGGTGAATGAAATTTCTTTCGTGTGTGAGGTCATTGTTCTAAGATGATCATACATCATTTACGTGAAGGGAGAATTTGGGGCTGTTACATTTGTTTGAAAGTCTGATTGCGAAGTAGATACAAGATACTGCTTCATAAATTTCAACATTGCATGACAGTAAGGAAAGAAGGGCTTGGCGATTTGTGGACAACGTCATTAGATATGTTACTAAATCCATTTCGTCGAGCGCTCTTAAAGTGGGGCCAGATGGCTCTAACGTAACTTCCATTAAATTGTATGCGATGCTGTCTCAGTGCTGACGGAACTCTTAACAAAAAAATATTTCTGTTTTACGAACAAATATTGGAAAAAACGCAGAGGGGCTCGAACAAGTGAAGGATAATTTTCGATAAAAATATTCCTTCAAATGAAAGTTGCTACTGCCGATCTGTAGTGTAGAAGCGAATGTACCAATTAGTGACGTAGCAGATAATAACATTAGCTAACGAGTCTTATAGAAAGCTCAAAAGCTGTTCTGAGACAGGTCAATGAAGCGTTTAACGGAAATATCGTTTATTTGAGTGGTACAATGCTTCTTGCAGGTTTAACGATGTTTGGCAATCCCAGGTACAATCGGTTTATCCATCAACAATAGAAAGGTATATTGTTTTCTCAGAATGCACTACCATTTCCAAGTTCTGTCTAGGGAAGAAAAGCAGACACTTTAAAACTACAGAAGAGAAGAAAGATAAAACAATGACCGGACAGAGGAGCCTTCTGCCGTCAGCACTCTAAAGAGATTATCTGATAAAAGACTGGCGAGCGAGAGCTCCATCATTATCAGTAATTAAAAACACCTGGAGCGACGCTCTAGTAACTCTTGAGAGGCCTGAGTAAAAGTCTGCTAAAGGGGACCAGAGAGACACAATGAGGGCAGATCGTACTTATTTCTGCAACTTTTTTCACTTACACTTGCTTGGTTTTCGCTGTCATAACCGCAGCTTTATTCCATCCCACTGATTCTCTTTCTATACCTTGAATTCATCTTCTTTAATTTGCCACATCCAGGCCGACCGGCCGTGATTGACGCACACAACCACTGTGTCCAGGCTGAAATTTCCAGAATCCAACTGTGTGTTGCCCTCGGTTCTCATTAACTGCTTAAGGAAAAGGGCAGGATGAGTTCGTTGAAAAAGACAATGTTGAACTCCTTCCTTATCGCTCGCCAATTGGAGCTTGTATTCCGTAACTAATGAATTAGTCGTCGATAGGAACTTAAAACCATAATCATCCTACGAGGACGAACATCTTCAACAGCTAGCACTGAAGCGCTAATACCAGCCAGCTCGATGTCTAGACTTGAAGTTCAACACCACAAACCTCTAGGCGCTGTGCTAATTCTTCGGATCTCAGCCTTCGTATTGGAGGTACTAGTGCGGAACCGAAATAACACAATTCAAACATTTGCTAATCGTGAACATTTTGTTTACACACTTTATTTACGCAGAGCCCAAGTTTTAAGTTGTCGTTGTTATTCTGATGGAAACCAATGCGGTAATGGTTTCAACTGTTTTGCGTTGACGTGTGAATATTAGAGAGAGATTTGCAGAAAGTAAGCGATTATGATTAAATCAGTGTAAAAAATTCTAATATTTTAGTCGTATATCGTTTAACAATACGTTGTTTGGGGTGGCGATAAGCACTGTGTACTTCTGTCTCCACTCAAAGCAAGATGTGTTGTGGAAGACTTAACATTGGGCAGATTGCATTGGTCTGTCTTCAGAAGAGGTTAGCACAGTCATAATGCGTTCACTCAAGATACAGCGGTACTAACTAAAATGACAGTGCCATTGTTCATTTCGAGATATTTTACGGCTTGTCCTACCATCTAAACGTCCAGGTAGTTTTTCCCTCGGCAACATGGCTCAAACCCAGCATTTATTTAGACTCTTTTTGAGTGAATCGTCTATAGACATCGAACCTTTAACGGTGAGAACAAATTCAATACCATGAGTGTACAATTAGCAGGAAATCAATCGGATTACACATCGGGACACACGTTCAAATATGACTCTCTAAACTGCGTCCGAACAGGCCTTGGAAGGCCCAACGATACCGACCGGGCGCCGTGTCATCCTCAGTCCACAGGCGTCAAATTGTTCAAATGGCTCTGAGCACTATGGGACTTAACTTCTGAGGTCATCAGTCCCCTAGAACTTAGAACTACTTAAACCTAACTAACCTAAGGACATCACACACATCCATGCCCGAGGCAGGATTCGAACCTGCGACCGTAGCGGTCGCGCGGTTCCAGACTGTAGCACCTAGATCCGCTCGGCCACCCCGGCCGGCCACAGGCGTCACCGGATGCGGATACGAAGGGGCATGTGGTCAGCACACCGCTCTCCAGGCCTATGTTACTTTACGAGACCGGAGCCGCTACTTCTCAATCAAGTAGCTCCTCAGTTTGCCTCACAAGGGCTGAGTGCACCCCGCATGCCAACAGCGCTCGGCAGACCGGATGGTCAGCCATCCAAGTGCTAGCCCAGCCCGACAGCTCTTAACTCCGGTGATCTGACGGGACCAGGTGTTACTACTGCTGCACGGCCGTTGGCTTTAAAGAACGACACCTATCCTAAAAAGTATTTCAACAACGCGATAAAGAATAGTATGACGTAAAAGATCAACAACTCTATCATTACAATATTTAATATCTCTCTCTTATAGGACGAGTCGTAGTTTATTTCAAAAGCTTTGTGAAACAAACCACGAAGTTTTCGCCTAGCTCTGCTGCTCCAGAGGCCAGCGCCACTTTAAAGTCTCAACTTTCGAACCTTTCCCCATTATGAAAGATCACTCGACATCACATGACACAGCCCCTTTTGGCTGGCCTGTGCTAGGCTGTTCACACCAGCCTGCAGTGTTTTCTCCTAACTAGCATACTATAGCACATTCCTTTTTAAATGTAGTCCCTGGAATTCCCTAGATTACAGTCCCTTATTTGTTGGTTTTCTTCGTTTAGACTGTGTCCCAGGACGCATGATCACTATTCTATATGAGAGGAACGAACATTTGAAGCAAAAGGTTTACAAGGACGTATGCGTTATTAGTTCCGAGATAGAACTCATATAAGTTTTCTGTATTATACAATACATTCGCAGGTTTACACATTACAAGAGTTAGTAACCGTTAAAACATGCGTCTTACAAAGTATAAATCGCAAAATAAGTATTTTTAACACATTCACCTCTCAACGTTGTCGTACACATCATATTACATCGATGTTCGAATATCCCAGCGTCAGCTTCAACGCATATGTTGTGCACTTTTGAGAGAACATGTCGTGTAACTTGTCTGAGTGTCTCTGCACGTTGCCTAATAAGGGCAGCAGCGTTCATGATGTGACCAACATGTCGCTTATTCACTTCTCGTTTGTACACCTCAGACTTCATCAAAAGCCGTAAACAAAAATCTAGTAACATAAAGTCTGCCAATTTTGGTGACCAGTTAATGGTACTGCCAGGACCAGTCCAACAACTAGGGTAAGTGCGTTTGAGATATTCTCTCACACGTTTGATAAAAGGTGGAGGGGCTCCCTCATGCTGGAAGCACACTGTAGTTCTCGTGGCAAAAGCAGCGTCCTCAAGGTGTTCAACAAACGATTTTTTCCAAGAAATGAAAGTAATTCTGTATCGTCATTCGCTCTTCTGTAGTGACTGGACCTGTCAACATATTACTGATCGTGCTGCATCAAGCTCTGATCGAAAAACGAGCTTGATATTGATTTCGACTGTAGCGCTTGGATTTCCCCGCAAACCATCGATGATTATCAAGCGTGTTGTTGAGTCCATTTCTTACAAACATGGCTTCATCAGTGAACAGTATAGGGCGGGGAAAATAAAAGTGGCTCAGAGAACAGAGTTTCAGGGTACAAAGACACACGTGAGAGGAACTGAAGTACAGTGCTAACCTGACTATAGCAGCTGTTGAACGTGACCACCATTCATCTCTTGGCACTTTTGGGCCGTGGTGTGCAAGTTTCTTCAGGCGGATCGAAGGTGGACTGCTGGAATTTCTGTTGTCTCATCCGAAACGTTGTGCTGCAGTTCTTGGAGTCTACGAGGGTTGTTGCGATTGAAGGGTCCTCATACAAAGTAATCGCACACTGACAGATCAGGTGACAAGGTGGCCAGCTAGGGCAGCAATCACCCGGAGCTCTTCTAATATGTTTGTCAGGCGTGGAGATTGTGCAAATGTGCTCCAAGGTTCGGCCGGCTGTATGGGCAATGTCTCCATTATCTTGAAAGTAACTGTAGGTATTTTCCTCCTAAGTTAATGCTGCCACAAATTCGCGTCCAAGAGTATCCACTCGTCCGGGCCCGTTTTATTGACAGATCAGGTGGCCTGGGTGGCCAGCTAGGGCAGCAATCACTCGGAGCTCTTCTAATATGTTTGTCAGGCGTGGAGATTGTGCAAATGTGCTCCAAAGTTCGGCCGGCTGTATGGGCAATTTCTCCATTATCTTGAAAGTAACTGTAGGTATTTTCCTCCTAAGTTAATGCTGCCACAAATTCGCGTCCAAGAGTATCCACTCGTCCGGGCCCGTTTTATTGACAGATCAGGTGGCCTGGGTGGCCAGCTAGGGCAGCAATCACCCGGAGCTCTTCTAATATGTTTGTCAGGCGTGGAGATTGTGCAAATGTGCTCCAAGGTTCGGCCGGCTGTATGGGCAATTTCTCCATTATCTTGAAAGTAACTGTACGTATTTTCCTCCTAAGTTAATGCTGCCACAAATTCGCGTCCAAGGGTATCCACTCGTCCGGGCCCGTTTTATTGACAGATCAGGTGACCTGGGTGGCCAGCTAGGGCAGCAATCACCCGGAGCTCTTCTAATATGTTTGTCCGGCGTGGAGATTGTGCAAATGTGCTCCAAGGTTCGTCTGGCTGTATGGGCAATTTCTCCGTTATCTTGAAAGTAACTGTAGGTATTTTCCTCCTAAGTTAATGCTGCCACAAATTCGCGTCCAAGAGTATCCACTCGTCCGGGCCCGTTTTATTGACAGATCAGGTGACCTAGGTGGCCAGCTAGGGCAGCAATCACCCGGAGCTCTTCTAATATGTTTGTCAGGCGTGGATATTGTGCAAATGTGCTCCAAGGTTCGGCCGGCTGTATGGGCAATTTCTCCATTATCTTGAAAGTAACTGTACGTATTTTCCTCCTAAGTTAATGCTGCCACAAATTCGCGTCCAAGAGTATCCACTCGTCCGGGCCCGTTTTATTGACAGATCAGGTGACCTGGGTGGCCAGCTAGGGCAGCAATCACCCGGAGCTCTTCTAATATGTTTGTCAGGCGTGGAGATTGTGCAAATGTGCTCCAAGGTTCGGCCGGCTGTATGGGCAATTTCTCCGTTATCTTGAAAGTAACTGTAGGTATTTTCCTCCTAAGTTAATGCTGCCACAAATTCGCGTCCAAGAGTATCCACTCGTCCGGGCCCGTTTTATTGACAGATCAGGTGGCCTGGGTGGCCAGCTAGGGCAGCAATCACCCGGAGCTCTTCTAATATGTTTGTCAGGCGTGGAGATTGTGCAAATGTGCTCCAAGGTTCGGCCGGCTGTATGGGCAATTTCTCCATTATCTTGAAAGTAACTGTAGGTATTTTCCTCCTAAGTTAATGCTGCCACAAATTCGCGTCCAAGAGTATCCACTCGTACGGGCCCGTTTTATTGACAGATCAGGTGGCCTGGGTGGCCAGCTAGGGCAGCAATCACCCGGAGCTCTTCTAATATGTTTGTCAGGCGTGGAGATTGTGCAAATGTGCTCCAAGGTTCGTCCGGGTGTATGGGCAATTTCTCCATTATCTTGAAAGTAACTGTAGGTATTTTCCTCCTAAGTTAATGCTGCCACAAATTCGCGTCCAAGAGTATCCACTCGTCCGGGCCCGTTTTATTGACAGATCAGGTGACCTGGGTGGCCAGCTAGGGCAGCAATCACCCGGAGCTCTTCTAATATGTTTGTCAGGCGTGGAGATTGTGCAAATGTGCTCCAAGGTTCGTCCGGCTGTATGGGCAATTTCTCCGTTATCTTGAAAGTAACTGTAGGTATTTTCCTCCTAAGTTAATGCTGCCACAAATTGGCGTCCAAGAGTATCCACTCGTCCGGGCCCGTTTTATTGACAGATCAGGTGACCTAGGTGGCCAGCTAGGGCAGCAATCACCCGGAGCTCTTCTAATATGTTTGTCAGGCGTGGAGATTGTGCAAATGTGCTCCAAGGTTCGGCCGGCTGTATGGGCAATTTCTCCATTATCTTGAAAGTAACTGTAGGTATTTTCCTCCTAAGTTAATGCTGCCACAAATTCGCGTCCAAGAGTATCCACTCGTCCGGGCCCGTTTTATTGACAGATCAGGTGGCCTGGGTGGCCAGCTAGGGCAGCAATCACCCGGAGCTCTTCTAATATGTTTGTCAGGCGTGGAGATTGTGCAAATGTGCTCCAAGGTTCGTCCGGCTGTATGGGCAATTTCTCCATTATCTTGAAAGTAACTGTAGGTATTTTCCTCCTAAGTTAATGCTGCCACAAATTCGCGTCCAAGAGTATCCACTCGTCCGGGCCCGTTTCATTGACAGACCAGGTGACCTGGGTGGCCAGCTAGGGCAGCAATCACCCGGAGCTCTTCTAATATGTTTGTCAGGCGTGGAGATTGTGCAAATGTGCTCCAAGGTTCGGCCGGCTGTATGGGCAATTTCTCCGTTATCTTGAAAGTAACTGTAGGTATTTTCCTCCTAAGTTAATGCTGCCACAAATTCGCGTCCAAGAGCATCCACTCGTCCGGGCCCGTTTTATTGACAGATCAGGTGGCCTGGGTGGCCAGCTAGGGCAGCAATCACTCGGAGCTCTTCTAATATGTTTGTCAGGCGTGGAGATTGTGCAAATGTGCTCCAAGGTTCGGCCGGCTGTATGGGCAATTTCTCCGTTATCTTGAAAGTAACTGTAGGTATTTTCCTCCTAAGTTAATGCTGCCACAAATTCGCGTCCAAGAGTATCCACTCGTCCGGGCCCGTTTTATTGACAGATCAGGTGACCTGGGTGGCCAGCTAGGGCAGCAATCACCCGGAGCTCTTCTAATATGTTTGTCAGGCGTGGAGATTGTGCAAATGTGCTCCAAGGTTCGGCCGGCTGTATGGGCAATGTCTCCATTATCTTGAAAGTAACTGTAGGTATTTTCCTCCTAAGTTAATGCTGCCACAAATTCGCGTCCAAGAGTATCCACTCGTCCGGGCCCGTTTTATTGACAGATCAGGTGGCCTGGGTGGCCAGCTAGGGCAGCAATCACCCGGAGCTCTTCTAATATATTTGTCAGGCGTGGAGATTGTGCAAATGTGCTCCAAGGTTCGGCCGGCTGTATGGGCAATTTCTCCGTCATCTTGAAAGTAACTGTAGGTATTTTCCTCCTAAGTTAATGCTGCCACAAATTCGCGTCCAAGAGTATCCACTCGTCCGGGCCCGTTTTATTGACAGATCAGGTGGCCTGGGTGGCCAGCTAGGGCAGCAATCACCCGGAGCTCTTCTAATATGTTTGTCAGGCGTGGAGATTGTGCAAATGTGCTCCAAGGTTCGGCCGGCTGTATGGGCAATTTCTCCGTTATCTTGAAAGTAACTGTAGGTATTTTCCTCCTAAGTTAATGCTGCCACAAATTCGCGTCCAAGAGTATCCACTCGTCCGGGCCCGTTTTATTGACAGATCAGGTGACCTGGGTGGCCAGCTAGGGCAGCAATCACCCGGAGCTCTTCTAATATGTTTGTCAGGCGTGGAGATTGTGCAAATGTGCTCCAAGGTTCGGCCGGCTGTATGGGCAATTTCTCCGTTATCTTGAAAGTAACTGTAGGTATTTTCCTCCTAAGTTAATGCTGCCACAAATTCGCGTCCAAGAGTATCCACTCGTCCGGGCCCGTTTTATTGACAGATCAGGTGGCCTGGGTGGCCAGCTAGGGCAGCAATCACCCGGAGCTCTTCTAATATGTTTGTCAGGCGTGGAGATTGTGCAAATGTGCTCCAAGGTTCGGCCGGCTGTATGGGCAATTTCTCCGTTATCTTGAAAGTAACTGTAGGTATTTTCCTCCTAAGTTAATGCTGCCACAAATTCGCGTCCAAGAGTATCCACTCGTCCGGGCCCGTTTTATTGACAGATCAGGTGGCCTGGGTGGCCAGCTAGGGCAGCAATCACCCGGAGCTCTCCTAATATGTTTGTCAGGCGTGGAGATTGTGCAAATGTGCTCCAAGGTTCGGCCGGCTGTATGGGCAATGTCTCCATTATCTTGAAAGTAACTGTAGGTATTTTCCTCCTAAGTTAATGCTGCCACAAATTCGCGTCCAAGAGTATCCACTAGTCCGGGCCCGTTTTATTGACAGATCAGGTGGCCTGGGTGGCCAGCTAGGGCAGCAATCACCCGGAGCTCTCCTAATATGTTTGTCAGGCGTGGAGATTGTGCAAATGTGCTCCAAGGTTCGGCCGGCTGTATGGGCAATTTCTCCGTTATCTTGAAAGTAACTGTAGGTATTTTCCTCCTAAGTTAATGCTGCCACAAATTCGCGTAGAAGAGTATCCACTCGTCCGGGCCCGTTTTATTGACAGATCAGGTGGCCTGGGTGGCCAGCTAGGGCAGCAATCACCCGGAGCTCTTCTAATATGTTTGTCAGGCGTGGAGATTGTGCAAATGTGCTCCAAGGTTCGGCCGGCTGTATGGGCAATTTCTCCGTTATCTTGAAAGTAACTGTAGGTATTTTCCTCCTAAGTTAATGCTGCCACAAATTCGCGTCCAAGAGCATCCACTCGTCCGGGCCCGTTTTATTGACAGATCAGGTGACCTGGGTGGCCAGCTAGGGCAGCAATCACCCGGAGCTCTTCTAATATGTTTGTCAGGCGTGGAGATTGTGCAAATGTGCTCCAAGGTTCGGCCGGCTGTATGGGCAATTTCTCCGTTATCTTGAAAGTAACTGTAGGTATTTTCCTCCTAAGTTAATGCTGCCACAAATTCGCGTCCAAGAGTATCCACTAGTCCGGGCCCGTTTTATTGACAGATCAGGTGGCCTGGGTGGCCAGCTAGGGCAGCAATCACCCGGAGCTCTTCTAATATGTTTGTCAGGCGTGGAGATTGTGCAAATGTGCTCCAAGGTTCGGCCGGCTGTATGGGCAATTTCTCCATTATCTTGAAAGTAACTGTACGTATTTTCCTCCTAAGTTAATGCTGCCACAAATTCGCGTCCAAGAGTATCCACTCGTCCGGGCCCGTTTTATTGACAGATCAGGTGACCTGGGTGGCCAGCTAGGGCAGCAATCACCCGGAGCTCTTCTAATATGTTTGTCAGGCGTGGAGATTGTGCAAATGTGCTCCAAGGTTCGGCCGGCTGTATGGGCAATTTCTCCGTTATCTTGAAAGTAACTGTAGGTATTTTCCTCCTAAGTTAATGCTGCCACAAATTCGCGTCCAAGAGTATCCACTCGTCCGGGCCCGTTTTATTGATAGATCAGGTGACCTGGGTGGCCAGCTAGGGCAGCAATCACCCGGAGCTCTTCTAATATGTTTGTCAGGCGTGGAGATTGTGCAAATGTGCTCCAAGGTTCGGCCGGCTGTATGGGCAATTTCTCCGTTATCTTGAAAGTAACTGTAGGTATTTTCCTCCTAAGTTAATGCTGCCACAAATTCGCGTCCAAGAGTATCCACTCGTCCGGGCCCGTTTTATTGACAGATCAGGTGACCTGGGTGGCCAGCTAGGGCAGCAATCACCCGGAGCTCTTCTAATATGTTTGTCAGGCGTGGAGATTGTGCAAATGTGCTCCAAGGTTCGGCCGGCTGTATGGGCAATTTCTCCGTTATCTTGAAAGTAACTGTAGGTATTTTCCTCCTAAGTTAATGCTGCCACAAATTCGCGTCCAAGAGTATCCACTCGTCCGGGCCCGTTTTATTGATAGATCAGGTGACCTGGGTGGCCAGCTAGGGCAGCAATCACCCGGAGCTCTTCTAATATGTTTGTCAGGCGTGGAGATTGTGCAAATGTGCTCCAAGGTTCGGCCGGCTGTATGGGCAATTTCTCCGTTATCTTGAAAGTAACTGTAGGTATTTTCCTCCTAAGTTAATGCTGCCACAAATTCGCGTCCAAGAGTACCCACTCGTCCGGGCCCGTTTTATTGACAGATCAGGTGACCTGGGTGCCCAGCTAGGGCAGCAATCACCCGGAGCTCTTCTAATATGTTTGTCAGGCGTGGAGATTGTGCAAATGTGCTCCAAGGTTCGGCCGGCTGTATGGGCAATTTCTCCGTTATCTTGAAAGTAACTGTAGGTATTTTCCTCCTAAGTTAATGCTGCCACAAATTCGCGTCCAAGAGTATCCACTCGTCCGGGCCCGTTTTATTGACAGATCAGGTGGCCTGGGTGGCCAGCTAGGGCAGCAATCACCCGGAGCTCTTCTAATATGTTTGTCAGGCGTGGAGATTGTGCAAATGTGCTCCAAGGTTCGGCCGGCTGTATGGGCAATTTCTCCGTTATCTTGAAAGTAACTGTAGGTATTTTCCTCCTAAGTTAATGCTGCCACAAATTCGCGTCCAAGAGTATCCACTCGTCCGGGCCCGTTTTATTGATAGATCAGGTGGCCTGGGTGGCCAGCTAGGGCAGCAATCACCCGGAGCTCTTCTAATATGTTTGTCAGGCGTGGAGATTGTGCAAATGTGCTCCAAGGTTCGGCCGGCTGTATGGGCAATTTCTCCGTTATCTTGAAAGTAACTGTAGGTATTTTCCTCCTAAGTTAATGCTGCCACAAATTCGCGTCCAAGAGTATCCACTCGTCCGGGCCCGTTTTATTGACAGATCAGGTGGCCTGGGTGGCCAGCTAGGGCAGCAATCACCCGGAGCTCTTCTAATATGTTTGTCAGGCGTGGAGATTGTGCAAATGTGCTCCAAGGTTCGGCCGGCTGTATGGGCAATTTCTCCGTTATCTTGAAAGTAACTGTAGGTATTTTCCTCCTAAGTTAATGCTGCCACAAATTCGCGTCCAAGAGTATCCACTCGTCCGGGCCCGTTTTATTGACAGATCAGGTGACCTGGGTGGCCAGCTAGGGCAGCAATCACCCGGAGCTCTTCTAATATGTTTGTCAGGCGTGGAGATTGTGCAAATGTGCTCCAAGGTTCGGCCGGCTGTATGGGCAATTTCTCCGTTATCTTGAAAGTAACTGTAGGTATTTTCCTCCTACGTTAATGCTGCCACAAATTCGCGTCCAAGAGTATCCACTCGTCCGGGCCCGTTTTATTGACAGATCAGGTGACCTAGGTGGCCAGCTAGGGCAGCAATCACCCGGAGCTCTTCTAATATGTTTGTCAGGCGTGGAGATTGTGCAAATGTGCTCCAAGGTTCGACTGGCTGTATGGGCAATTTCTCCGTTATCTTGAAAGTAACTGTAGGTATTTTCCTCCTAAGTTAATGCTGCCACAAATTCGCGTCCAAGAGTATCCACTCGTCCGGGCCCGTTTTATTGACAGATCAGGTGGCCTGGGTGGCCAGCTAGGGCAGCAATCACCCGGAGCTCTCCTAATATGTTTGTCAGGCGTGGAGATTGTGCAAATGTGCTCCAAGGTTCGGCCGGCTGTATGGGCAATTTCTCCGTTATCTTGAAAGTAACTGTAGGTATTTTCCTCCTAAGTTAATGCTGCCACAAATTCGCGTCCAAGAGTATCCACTCGTCCGGGCCCGTTTTATTGACAGATCAGGTGACCTGGGTGGCCAGCTAGGGCAGCAATCACCCGGAGCTCTTCTAATATGTTTGTCAGGCGTGGAGATTGTGCAAATGTGCTCCAAGGTTCGGCCGGCTGTATGGGCAATTTCTCCGTTATCTTGAAAGTAACTGTAGGTATTTTCCTCCTAAGTTAATGCTGCCACAAATTCGCGTCCAAGAGTATCCACTCGTCCGGGCCCGTTTTATTGACAGATCAGGTGACCTAGGTGGCCAGCTAGGGCAGCAATCACCCGGAGCTCTTCTAATATGTTTGTCAGGCGTGGAGATTGTGCAAATGTGCTCCAAGGTTCGGCCGGCTGTATGGGCAATTTCTCCGTTATCTTGAAAGTAACTGTACGTATTTTCCTCCTAAGTTAATGCTGCCACAAATTCGCGTCCAAGAGTATCCACTCGTCCGGGCCCGTTTTATTGACAGATCAGGTGGCCTGGGTGGCCAGCTAGGGCAGCAATCACCCGGAGCTCTCCTAATATGTTTGTCAGGCGTGGAGATTGTGCAAATGTGCTCCAAGGTTCGGCCGGCTGTATGGGCAATTTCTCCGTTATCTTGAAAGTAACTGTAGGTATTTTCCTCCTAAGTTAATGCTGCCACAAATTCGCGTCCAAGAGTATCCACTCGTCCGGGCCCGTTTTATTGACAGATCAGGTGACCTGGGTGGCCAGCTAGGGCAGCAATCACCCGGAGCTCTTCTAATATGTTTGTCAGGCGTGGAGATTGTGCAAATGTGCTCCAAGGTTCGGCCGGCTGTATGGGCAATTTCTCCGTTATCTTGAAAGTAACTGTAGGTATTTTCCTCCTAAGTTAATGCTGCCACAAATTCGCGTCCAAGAGTACCCACTCGTCCGGGCCCGTTTTATTGACAGATCAGGTGACCTGGGTGGCCAGCTAGGGCAGCAATCACCCGGAGCTCTTCTAATATGTTTGTCAGGCGTGGAGATTGTGCAAATGTGCTCCAAGGTTCGGCCGGCTGTATGGGCAATTTCTCCGTTATCTTGAAAGTAACTGTAGGTATTTTCCTAGTAAGTTAATGCTGCCACAAATTCGCGTCCAAGAGTATCCACTCGTCCGGGCCCGTTTTATTGACAGATCAGGTGGCCTGGGTGGCCAGCTAGGGCAGCAATCACCCGGAGCTCTTCTAATATGTTTGTCAGGCGTGGAGATTGTGCAAATGTGCTCCAAGGTTCGGCCGGCTGTATGGGCAATTTCTCCATTATCTTGAAAGTAACTGTAGGTATTTTCCTCCTAAGTTAATGCTGCCACAAATTCGCGTCCAAGAGTATCCACTCGTCCGGGCCCGTTTTATTGACAGATCAGGTGACCTGGGTGGCCAGCTAGGGCAGCAATCACCCGGAGCTCTTCTAATATGTTTGTCAGGCGTGGAGATTGTGCAAATGTGCTCCAAGGTTCGGCCGGCTGTATGGGCAATTTCTCCGTTATCTTGAAAGTAACTGTAGGTATTTTCCTCCTAAGTTAATGCTGCCACAAATTCGCGTCCAAGAGTATCCACTCGTCCGGGCCCGTTTTATTGACAGATCAGGTGGCCTGGGTGGCCAGCTAGGGCAGCAATCACCCGGAGCTCTTCTAATATGTTTGTCAGGCGTGGAGATTGTGCAAATGTGCTCCAAGGTTCGTCCGGCTGTATGGGCAATTTCTCCGTTATCTTGAAAGTAACTGTAGGTATTTTCCTCCTAAGTTAATGCTGCCACAAATTCGCGTCCAAGAGTATCCACTCGTCCGGGCCCGTTTTATTGACAGATCAGGTGGCCTGGGTGGCCAGCTAGGGCAGCAATCACCCGGAGCTCTTCTAATATGTTTGTCAGGCGTGGAGATTGTGCAAATGTGCTCCAAGGTTCGTCCGGCTGTATGGGCAATTTCTCCGTTATCTTGAAAGTAACTGTAGGTATTTTCCTCCTAAGTTAATGCTGCCACAAATTCGCGTCCAAGAGTATCCACTCGTCCGGGCCCGTTTTATTGACAGATCAGGTGGCCTGGGTGGCCAGCTAGGGCAGCAATCACCCGGAGCTCTTCTAATATGTTTGTCAGGCGTGGAGATTGTGCAAATGTGCTCCAAGGTTCGGCCGGCTGTATGGGCAATTTCTCCATTATCTTGAAAGTAACTGTAGGTATTTTCCTCCTAAGTTAATGCTGCCACAAATTCGCGTCCAAGAGTATCCACTCGTCCGGGCCCGTTTTATTGACAGATCAGGTGGCCTGGGTGGCCAGCTAGGGCAGCAATCACCCGGAGCTCTTCTAATATGTTTGTCAGGCGTGGAGATTGTGCAAATGTGCTCCAAGGTTCGTCCGGCTGTATGGGCAATTTCTCCGTTATCTTGAAAGTAACTGTAGGTATTTTCCTCCTAAGTTAATGCTGCCACAAATTCGCGTCCAAGAGTATCCACTCGTCCGGGCCCGTTTTATTGACAGATCAGGTGGCCTGGGTGGCCAGCTAGGGCAGCAATCACCCGGAGCTCTTCTAATATGTTTGTCAGGCGTGGAGATTGTGCAAATGTGCTCCAAGGTTCGTCCGGCTGTATGGGCAATTTCTCCGTTATCTTGAAAGTAACTGTAGGTATTTTCCTCCTAAGTTAATGCTGCCACAAATTCGCGTCCAAGAGTATCCACTCGTCCGGGCCCGTTTTATTGACAGATCAGGTGGCCTGGGTGGCCAGCTAGGGCAGCAATCACCCGGAGCTCTTCTAATATGTTTGTCAGGCGTGGAGATTGTGCAAATGTGCTCCAAGGTTCGGCCGGCTGTATGGGCAATTTCTCCGTTATCTTGAAAGTAACTGTAGGTATTTTCCTCCTAAGTTAATGCTGCCACAAATTCGCGTCCAAGAGCATCCACTCGTCCGGGCCCGTTTTATTGACAGATCAGGTGGCCTGGGTGGCCAGCTAGGGCAGCAATCACCCGGAGCTCTTCTAATTTGTTTGTCAGGCGTGGAGATTGTGCAAATGTGCTCCAAGGTTCGGCCGGCTGTATGGGCAATTTCTCCGTTATCTTGAAAGTAACTGTAGGTATTTTCCTCCTAAGTTAATGCTGCCACAAATTCGCGTCCAAGAGTATCCACTCGTCCGGGCCCGTTTTATTGACAGATCAGGTGGCCTGGGTGGCCAGCTAGGGCAGCAATCACCCGGAGCTCTTCTAATATGTTTGTCAGGCGTGGAGATTGTGCAAATGTGCTCCAAGGTTCGTCCGGCTGTATGGGCAATTTCTCCGTTATCTTGAAAGTAACTGTAGGTATTTTCCTCCTAAGTTAATGCTGCCACAAATTCGCGTCCAAGAGTATCCACTCGTCCGGGCCCGTTTTATTGACAGATCAGGTGGCCTGGGTGGCCAGCTAGGGCAGCAATCACCCGGAGCTCTTCTAATATGTTTGTCAGGCGTGGAGATTGTGCAAATGTGCTCCAAGGTTCGTCCGGCTGTATGGGCAATTTCTCCGTTATCTTGAAAGTAACTGTAGGTATTTTCCTCCTAAGTTAATGCTGCCACAAATTCGCGTCCAAGAGTATCCACTCGTCCGGGCCCGTTTTATTGACAGATCAGGTGGCCTGGGTGGCCAGCTAGGGCAGCAATCACCCGGAGCTCTTCTAATATGTTTGTCAGGCGTGGAGATTGTGCAAATGTGCTCCAAGGTTCGTCCGGCTGTATGGGCAATTTCTCCGTTATCTTGAAAGTAACTGTAGGTATTTTCCTCCTAAGTTAATGCTGCCACAAATTCGCGTCCAAGAGTATCCACTCGTCCGGGCCCGTTTTATTGACAGATCAGGTGGCCTGGGTGGCCAGCTAGGGCAGCAATCACCCGGAGCTCTTCTAATATGTTTGTCAGGCGTGGAGATTGTGCAAATGTGCTCCAAGGTTCGGCCGGCTGTATGGGCAATTTCTCCATTATCTTGAAAGTAACTGTAGGTATTTTCCTCCTAAGTTAATGCTGCCACAAATTCGCGTCCAAGAGTATCCACTCGTCCGGGCCCGTTTTATTGACAGATCAGGTGGCCTGGGTGGCCAGCTAGGGCAGCAATCACCCGGAGCTCTTCTAATATGTTTGTCAGGCGTGGAGATTGTGCAAATGTGCTCCAAGGTTCGTCCGGCTGTATGGGCAATTTCTCCGTTATCTTGAAAGTAACTGTAGGTATTTTCCTCCTAAGTTAATGCTGCCACAAATTCGCGTCCAAGAGTATCCACTCGTCCGGGCCCGTTTTATTGACAGATCAGGTGGCCTGGGTGGCCAGCTAGGGCAGCAATCACCCGGAGCTCTTCTAATATGTTTGTCAGGCGTGGAGATTGTGCAAATGTGCTCCAAGGTTCGTCCGGCTGTATGGGCAATTTCTCCGTTATCTTGAAAGTAACTGTAGGTATTTTCCTCCTAAGTTAATGCTGCCACAAATTCGCGTCCAAGAGTATCCACTCGTCCGGGCCCGTTTTATTGACAGATCAGGTGGCCTGGGTGGCCAGCTAGGGCAGCAATCACCCGGAGCTCTTCTAATATGTTTGTCAGGCGTGGAGATTGTGCAAATGTGCTCCAAGGTTCGGCCGGCTGTATGGGCAATTTCTCCGTTATCTTGAAAGTAACTGTAGGTATTTTCCTCCTAAGTTAATGCTGCCACAAATTCGCGTCCAAGAGCATCCACTCGTCCGGGCCCGTTTTATTGACAGATCAGGTGGCCTGGGTGGCCAGCTAGGGCAGCAATCACCCGGAGCTCTTCTAATTTGTTTGTCAGGCGTGGAGATTGTGCAAATGTGCTCCAAGGTTCGGCCGGCTGTATGGGCAATTTCTCCGTTATCTTGAAAGTAACTGTAGGTATTTTCCTCCTAAGTTAATGCTGCCACAAATTCGCGTCCAAGAGTATCCACTCGTCCGGGCCCGTTTTATTGACAGATCAGGTGGCCTGGGTGGCCAGCTAGGGCAGCAATCACCCGGAGCTCTTCTAATATGTTTGTCAGGCGTGGAGATTGTGCAAATGTGCTCCAAGGTTCGTCCGGCTGTATGGGCAATTTCTCCGTTATCTTGAAAGTAACTGTAGGTATTTTCCTCCTAAGTTAATGCTGCCACAAATTCGCGTCCAAGAGTATCCACTCGTCCGGGCCCGTTTTATTGACAGATCAGGTGGCCTGGGTGGCCAGCTAGGGCAGCAATCACCCGGAGCTCTTCTAATATGTTTGTCAGGCGTGGAGATTGTGCAAATGTGCTCCAAGGTTCGTCCGGCTGTATGGGCAATTTCTCCGTTATCTTGAAAGTAACTGTAGGTATTTTCCTCCTAAGTTAATGCTGCCACAAATTCGCGTCCAAGAGTATCCACTCGTCCGGGCCCGTTTTATTGACAGATCAGGTGGCCTGGGTGGCCAGCTAGGGCAGCAATCACCCGGAGCTCTTCTAATATGTTTGTCAGGCGTGGAGATTGTGCAAATGTGCTCCAAGGTTCGGCCGGCTGTATGGGCAATTTCTCCGTTATCTTGAAAGTAACTGTAGGTATTTTCCTCCTAAGTTAATGCTGCCACAAATTCGCGTCCAAGAGTATCCACTCGTCCGGGCCCGTTTTATTGACAGATCAGGTGGCCTGGGTGGCCAGCTAGGGCAGCAATCACCCGGAGCTCTTCTAATATGTTTGTCAGGCGTGGAGATTGTGCAAATGTGCTCCAAGGTTCGGCCGGCTGTATGGGCAATTTCTCCATTATCTTGAAAGTAACTGTAGGTATTTTCCTCCTAAGTTAATGCTGCCACAAATTCGCGTCCAAGAGTATCCACTCATCCGGGCCCGTTTTATTGACAGATCAGGTGGCCTGGGTGGCCAGCTAGGGCAGCAATCACCCGGAGCTCTTCTAATATGTTTGTCAGGCGTGGAGATTGTGCAAATGTGCTCCAAGGTTCGTCCGGCTGTATGGGCAATTTCTCCGTTATCTTGAAAGTAACTGTAGGTATTTTCCTCCTAAGTTAATGCTGCCACAAATTCGCGTCCAAGAGTATCCACTCGTCCGGGCCCGTTTTATTGACAGATCAGGTGGCCTGGGTGGCCAGCTAGGGCAGCAATCACCCGGAGCTCTTCTAATATGTTTGTCAGGCGTGGAGATTGTGCAAATGTGCTCCAAGGTTCGGCCGGCTGTATGGGCAATTTCTCCATTATCTTGAAAGTAACTGTAGGTATTTTCCTCCTAAGTTAATGCTGCCACAAATTCGCGTCCAAGAGTATCCACTCATCCGGGCCCGTTTTATTGACAGATCAGGTGGCCTGGGTGGCCAGCTAGGGCAGCAATCACCCGGAGCTCTTCTAATATGTTTGTCAGGCGTGGAGATTGTGCAAATGTGCTCCAAGGTTCGGCCGGCTGTATGGGCAATTTCTCCGTTATCTTGAAAGTAACTGTAGGTATTTTCCTCCTAAGTTAATGCTGCCACAAATTCGCGTCCAAGAGTATCCACTCGTCCGGGCCCGTTTTATTGACAGATCAGGTGGCCTGGGTGGCCAGCTAGGGCAGCAATCACCCGGAGCTCTTCTAATATGTTTGTCAGGCGTGGAGATTGTGCAAATGTGCTCCAAGGTTCGGCCGGCTGTATGGGCAATTTCTCCGTTATCTTGAAAGTAACTGTAGGTATTTTCCTCCTAAGTTAATGCTGCCACAAATTCGCGTCCAAGAGTATCCACTCGTCCGGGCCCGTTTTATTGACAGATCAGGTGGCCTGGGTGGCCAGCTAGGGCAGCAATCACCCGGAGCTCTTCTAATATGTTTGTCAGGCGTGGAGATTGTGCAAATGTGCTCCAAGGTTCGTCCGGCTGTATGGGCAATTTCTCCGTTATCTTGAAAGTAACTGTAGGTATTTTCCTCCTAAGTTAATGCTGCCACAAATTCGCGTCCAAGAGTATCCACTCGTCCGGGCCCGTTTTATTGACAGATCAGGTGGCCTGGGTGGCCAGCTAGGGCAGCAATCACCCGGAGCTCTTCTAATATGTTTGTCAGGCGTGGAGATTGTGCAAATGTGCTCCAAGGTTCGGCCGGCTGTATGGGCAATTTCTCCGTTATCTTGAAAGTAACTGTAGGTATTTTCCTCCTAAGTTAATGCTGCCACAAATTCGCGTCCAAGAGTATCCACTCGTCCGGGCCCGTTTTATTGACAGATCAGGTGGCCTGGGTGGCCAGCTAGGGCAGCAATCACCCGGAGCTCTTCTAATATGTTTGTCAGGCGTGGAGATTGTGCAAATGTGCTCCAAGGTTCGGCCGGCTGTATGGGCAATTTCTCCATTATCTTGAAAGTAACTGTAGGTATTTTCCTCCTAAGTTAATGCTGCCACAAATTCGCGTCCAAGAGTATCCACTCATCCGGGCCCGTTTTATTGACAGATCAGGTGGCCTGGGTGGCCAGCTAGGGCAGCAATCACCCGGAGCTCTTCTAATATGTTTGTCAGGCGTGGAGATTGTGCAAATGTGCTCCAAGGTTCGTCCGGCTGTATGGGCAATTTCTCCGTTATCTTGAAAGTAACTGTAGGTATTTTCCTCCTAAGTTAATGCTGCCACAAATTCGCGTCCAAGAGTATCCACTCGTCCGGGCCCGTTTTATTGACAGATCAGGTGGCCTGGGTGGCCAGCTAGGGCAGCAATCACCCGGAGCTCTTCTAATATGTTTGTCAGGCGTGGAGATTGTGCAAATGTGCTCCAAGGTTCGTCCGGCTGTATGGGCAATTTCTCCGTTATCTTGAAAGTAACTGTAGGTATTTTCCTCCTAAGTTAATGCTGCCACAAATTCGCGTCCAAGAGTATCCACTCGTCCGGGCCCGTTTTATTGACAGATCAGGTGGCCTGGGTGGCCAGCTAGGGCAGCAATCACCCGGAGCTCTTCTAATATGTTTGTCAGGCGTGGAGATTGTGCAAATGTGCTCCAAGGTTCGTCCGGCTGTATGGGCAATTTCTCCGTTATCTTGAAAGTAACTGTAGGTATTTTCCTCCTAAGTTAATGCTGCCACAAATTCGCGTCCAAGAGTATCCACTCGTCCGGGCCCATTTTATTGACAGATCAGGTGGCCTGGGTGGCCAGCTAGGGCAGCAATCACCCGGAGCTCTTCTAATATGTTTGTCAGGCGTGGAGATTGTGCAAATGTGCTCCAAGGTTCGTCCGGCTGTATGGGCAATTTCTCCGTTATCTTGAAAGTAACTGTAGGTATTTTCCTCCTAAGTTAATGCTGCCACAAATTCGCGTCCAAGAGTATCCACTCGTCCGGGCCCGTTTTATTGACAGATCAGGTGGCCTGGGTGGCCAGCTAGGGCAGCAATCACCCGGAGCTCTTCTAATATGTTTGTCAGGCATGGAGATTGTGCAAATGTGCTCCAAGGTTCGGCCGGCTGTATGGGCAATTTCTCCGTTATCTTGAAAGTAACTGTAGGTATTTTCCTCCTAAGTTAATGCTGCCACAAATTCGCGTCCAAGAGTATCCACTCGTCCGGGCCCGTTTTATTGACAGATCAGGTGGCCTGGGTGGCCAGCTAGGGCAGCAATCACCCGGAGCTCTTCTAATATGTTTGTCAGGCGTGGAGATTGTGCAAATGTGCTCCAAGGTTCGGCCGGCTGTATGGGCAATTTCTCCATTATCTTGAAAGTAACTGTAGGTATTTTCCTCCTAAGTTAATGCTGCCACAAATTCGCGTCCAAGAGTATCCACTCATCCGGGCCCGTTTTATTGACAGATCAGGTGGCCTGGGTGGCCAGCTAGGGCAGCAATCACCCGGAGCTCTTCTAATATGTTTGTCAGGCGTCGAGATTGTGCAAATGTGCTCCAAGGTTCGTCCGGCTGTATGGGCAATTTCTCCGTTATCTTGAAAGTAACTGTAGGTATTTTCCTCCTAAGTTAATGCTGCCACAAATTCGCGTCCAAGAGTATCCACTCGTCCGGGCCCGTTTTATTGACAGATCAGGTGGCCTGGGTGGCCAGCTAGGGCAGCAATCACCCGGAGCTCTTCTAATATGTTTGTCAGGCGTGGAGATTGTGCAAATGTGCTCCAAGGTTCGTCCGGCTGTATGGGCAATTTCTCCGTTATCTTGAAAGTAACTGTAGGTATTTTCCTCCTAAGTTAATGCTGCCACAAATTCGCGTCCAAGAGTATCCACTCGTCCGGGCCCGTTTTATTGACAGATCAGGTGGCCTGGGTGGCCAGCTAGGGCAGCAATCACCCGGAGCTCTTCTAATATGTTTGTCAGGCGTGGAGATTGTGCAAATGTGCTCCAAGGTTCGGCCGGCTGTATGGGCAATTTCTCCGTTATCTTGAAAGTAACTGTAGGTATTTTCCTCCTAAGTTAATGCTGCCACAAATTCGCGTCCAAGAGTATCCACTCATCCGGGCCCGTTTTATTGACAGATCAGGTGGCCTGGGTGGCCAGCTAGGGCAGCAATCACCCGGAGCTCTTCTAATATGTTTGTCAGGCGTGGAGATTGTGCAAATGTGCTCCAAGGTTCGGCCGGCTGTATGGGCAATTTCTCCATTATCTTGAAAGTAACTGTAGGTATTATCCTTCTAAGTTAATGCTGCCACAAATTCGCGTCCAAGAGTATCCACTCGTCCGACCCCGTTTTATTGACAGATCAGGTGGCCTGGGTGGCCAGCTAGGGCAGCAATCACCCGGAGCTCTTCTAATATGTTTGTCAGGCGTGGAGATTGTGCAAATGTGCTCCAAGGTTCGTCCGGCTGTATGGGCAATTTCTCCGTTATCTTGAAAGTAACTGTAGGTATTTTCCTCCTAAGTTAATGCTGCCACAAATTCGCGTCCAAGAGTATCCACTCATCCGGGCCCGTTTTATTGACAGATCAGGTGACCTAGGTGGCCAGCTAGGGCAGCAATCACCCGGAGCTCTTCTAATATGTTTGTCAGGCGTGGAGATTGTGCAAATGTGCTCCAAGGTTCGGCCGGCTGTATGGGCAATTTCTCCATTATCTTGAAAGTAACTGTAGGTATTTTCCTCCTAAGTTAATGCTGCCACAAATTCGCGTCCAAGAGTATCCACTCGTCCGGGCCCGTTTTATTGACAGATCAGGTGACCTAGGTGGCCAGCTAGGGCAGCAATCACCCGGAGCTCTTCTAATATGTTTGTCAGGCGTGGAGATTGTGCAAATGTGCTCCAAGGTTCGGCCGGCTGTATGGGCAATTTCTCCGTTATCTTGAAAGTAACTGTAGGTATTTTCCTCCTAAGTTAATGCTGCCACAAATTCGCGTCCAAGAGTATCCACTCATCCGGGCCCGTTTTATTGACAGATCAGGTGGCCTGGGTGGCCAGCTAGGGCAGCAATCACCCGGAGCTCTTCTAATATGTTTGTCAGGCGTGGAGATTGTGCAAATGTGCTCCAAGGTTCGGCCGGCTGTATGGGCAATTTCTCCATTATCTTGAAAGTAACTGTAGGTATTTTCCTCCTAAGTTAATGCTGCCACAAATTCGCGTCCAAGAGTATCCACTCGTCCGGGCCCGTTTTATTGACAGATCAGGTGGCCTGGGTGGCCAGCTAGGGCAGCAATCACCCGGAGCTCTTCTAATATGTTTGTCAGGCGTGGAGATTGTGCAAATGTGCTCCAAGGTTCGTCCGGCTGTATGGGCAATTTCTCTGTTATCTTGAAAGTAACTGTAGGTATTTTCCTCCTAAGTTAATGCTGCCACAAATTCGCGTCCAAGAGTATCCACTCATCCGGGCCCGTTTTACTGACAGATCAGGTGACCTAGGTGGCCAGCTAGGGCAGCAATCACCCGGAGCTCTTCTAATATGTTTGTCAGGCGTGGAGATTGTGCAAATGTGCTCCAAGGTTCGGCCGGCTGTATGGGCAATTTCTCCATTATCTTGAAAGTAACTGTAGGTATTTTCCTCCTAAGTTAATGCTGCCACAAATTCGCGTCCAAGAGTATCCACTCGTCCGGGCCCGTTTTATTGACAGATCAGGTGGCCTGGGTGGCCAGCTAGGGCAGCAATCACCCGGAGCTCTTCTAATATGTTTGTCAGGCGTGGAGATTGTGCAAATGTGCTCCAAGGTTCGTCCGGCTGTATGGGCAATTTCTCCGTTATCTTGAAAGTAACTGTAGGTATTTTCCTCCTAAGTTAATGCTGCCACAAATTCGCGTCCAAGAGTATCCACTCGTCCGGGCCCGTTTTATTGACAGATCAGGTGGCCTGGGTGGCCAGCTAGGGCAGCAATCACCCGGAGCTCTTCTAATATGTTTGTCAGGCGTGGAGATTGTGCAAATGTGCTCCAAGGTTCGGCCGGCTGTATGGGCAATTTCTCCGTTATCTTGAAAGTAACTGTAGGTATTTTCCTCCTAAGTTAATGCTGCCACAAATTCGCGTCCAAGAGTACCCACTCGTCCGGGCCCGTTTTATTGACAGATCAGGAGACCTGGGTGGCCAGCTAGGGCAGCAATCACCCGGAGCTCTTCTAATATGTTTGTCAGGCGTGGAGATTGTGCAAATGTGCTCCAAGGTTCGGCCGGCTGTATGGGCAATTTCTCCGTTATCTTGAAAGTAACTGTAGGTATTTTCCTCCTAAGTTAATGCTGCCACAAATTCGCGTCCAAGAGTATCCACTCGTCCGGGCCCGTTTTATTGACAGATCAGGTGACCTAGGTGGCCAGCTAGGGCAGCAATCACCCGGAGCTCTTCTAATATGTTTGTCAGGCGTGGAGATTGTGCAAATGTGCTCCAAGGTTCGTCCGGCTGTATGGGCAATTTCTCCATTATCTTGAAAGTAACTGTAGGTATTTTCCTCCTAAGTTAATGCTGCCACAAATTCGCGTCCAAGAGTATCCACTCGTCCGGGCCCGTTTTATTGACAGATCAGGTGGCCTGGGTGGCCAGCTAGGGCAGCAATCACCCGGAGCTCTTCTAATATGTTTGTCAGGCGTGGAGATTGTGCAAATGTGCTCCAAGGTTCGTCCGGCTGTATGGGCAATTTCTCCGTTATCTTGAAAGTAACTGTAGGTATTTTCCTCCTAAGTTAATGCTGCCACAAATTCGCGTCCAAGAGTATCCACTCGTCCGGGCCCGTTTTATTGACAGATCAGGTGGCCTGGGTGGCCAGCTAGGGCAGCAATCACCCGGAGCTCTTCTAATATGTTTGTCAGGCGTGGAGATTGTGCAAATGTGCTCCAAGGTTCGTCCGGCTGTATGGGCAATTTCTCCGTTATCTTGAAAGTAACTGTAGGTATTTTCCTCCTAAGTTAATGCTGCCACAAATTCGCGTCCAAGAGTATCCACTCGTCCGGGCCCGTTTTATTGACAGATCAGGTGACCTAGGTGGCCAGCTAGGGCAGCAATCACCCGGAGCTCTTCTAATATGTTTGTCAGGCGTGGAGATTGTGCAAATGTGCTCCAAGGTTCGGCCGGCTGTATGGGCAATTTCTCCGTTATCTTGAAAGCAACTGTAGGTATTTTCCTCCTAAGTTAATGCTGCCACAAATTCGCGTCCAAGAGTATCCACTCATCCGGGCCCATTTTATTGACAGATCAGGTGACCTAGGTGGCCAGCTAGGGCAGCAATCACCCGGAGCTCTTCTAATATGTTTGTCAGGCGTGGAGATTGTGCAAATGTGCTCCAAGGTTCGGCCGGCTGTATGGGCAATTTCTCCATTATCTTGAAAGTAACTGTAGGTATTTTCCTCCTAAGTTAATGCTGCCACAAATTCGCGTCCAAGAGTATCCACTCGTCCGGGCCCGTTTTATTGACAGATCAGGTGGCCTGGGTGGCCAGCTAGGGCAGCAATCACCCGGAGCTCTTCTAATATGTTTGTCAGGCGTGGAGATTGTGCAAATGTGCTCCAAGGTTCGTCCGGCTGTATGGGCAATTTCTCCGTTATCTTGAAAGTAACTGTAGGTATTTTCCTCCTAAGTTAATGCTGCCACAAATTCGCGTCCAAGAGTATCCACTCGTCCGGGCCCGTTTTATTGACAGATCAGGTGGCCTGGGTGGCCAGCTAGGGCAGCAATCACCCGGAGCTCTTCTAATATGTTTGTCAGGCGTGGAGATTGTGCAAATGTGCTCCAAGGTTCGGCCGGCTGTATGGGCAATTTCTCCATTATCTTGAAAGTAACTGTAGGTATTTTCCTCCTAAGTTAATGCTGCCACAAATTCGCGTCCAAGAGTATCCACTCGTCCGGGCCCGTTTTATTGACAGATCAGGTGGCCTGGGTGGCCAGCTAGGGCAGCAATCACCCGGAGCTCTTCTAATATGTTTGTCAGGCGTGGAGATTGTGCAAATGTGCTCCAAGGTTCGTCCGGCTGTATGGGCAATTTCTCCGTTATCTTGAAAGTAACTGTAGGTATTTTCCTCCTAAGTTAATGCTGCCACAAATTCGCGTCCAAGAGTATCCACTCATCCGGGCCCATTTTATTGACAGATCAGGTGACCTAGGTGGCCAGCTAGGGCAGCAATCACCCGGAGCTCTTCTAATATGTTTGTCAGGCGTGGAGATTGTGCAAATGTGCTCCAAGGTTCGGCCGGCTGTATGGGCAATTTCTCCGTTATCTTGAAAGTAACTGTAGGTATTTTCCTCCTAAGTTAATGCTGCCACAAATTCGCGTCCAAGAGTATCCACTCGTCCGGGCCCGTTTTATTGACAGATCAGGTGACCTGGGTGGCCAGCTAGGGCAGCAATCACCCGGAGCTCTTCTAATATGTTTGTCAGGCGTGGAGATTGTGCAAATGTGCTCCAAGGTTCGGCCGGCTGTATGGGCAATTTCTCCGTTATCTTGAAAGTAACTGTAGGTATTTTCCTCCTAAGTTAATGCTGCCACAAATTCGCGTCCAAGAGTATCCACTCGTCCGGGCCCGTTTTATTGACAGATCAGGTGGCCTGGGTGGCCAGCTAGGGCAGCAATCACCCGGAGCTCTTCTAATATGTTTGTCAGGCGTGGAGATTGTGCAAATGTGCTCCAAGGTTCGTCCGGCTGTATGGGCAATTTCTCCGTTATCTTGAAAGTAACTGTAGGTATTTTCCTCCTAAGTTAATGCTGCCACAAATTCGCGTCCAAGAGTATCCACTCGTCCGGGCCCGTTTTATTGACAGATCAGGTGACCTGGGTGGCCAGCTAGGGCAGCAATCACCCGGAGCTCTTCTAATATGTTTGTCAGGCGTGGAGATTGTGCAAATGTGCTCCAAGGTTCGGCCGGCTGTATGGGCAATTTCTCCGTTATCTTGAAAGTAACTGTAGGTATTTTCCTCCTAAGTTAATGCTGCCACAAATTCGCGTCCAAGAGTATCCACTCGTCCGGGCCCGTTTTATTGACAGATCAGGTGGCCTGGGTGGCCAGCTAGGGCAGCAATCACCCGGAGCTCTTCTAATATGTTTGTCAGGCGTGGAGATTGTGCAAATGTGCTCCAAGGTTCGTCCGGCTGTATGGGCAATTTCTCCGTTATCTTGAAAGTAACTGTAGGTATTTTCCTCCTAAGTTAATGCTGCCACAAATTCGCGTCCAAGAGTATCCACTCGTCCGGGCCCGTTTTATTGACAGATCAGGTGACCTAGGTGGCCACCTAGGGCAGCAATCACCCGGAGCTCTTCTAATATGTTTGTCAGGCGTGGAGATTGTGCAAATGTGCTCCAAGGTTCGGCCGGCTGTATGGGCAATTTCTCCGTTATCTTGAAAGTAACTGTAGGTATTTTCCTCCTAAGTTAATGCTGCCACAAATTCGCGTCCAAGAGTATCCACTCATCCGGGCCCATTTTATTGACAGATCAGGTGACCTAGGTGGCCAGCTAGGGCAGCAATCACCCGGAGCTCTTCTAATATGTTTGTCAGGCGTGGAGATTGTGCAAATGTGCTCCAAGGTTCGGCCGGCTGTATGGGCAATTTCTCCGTTATCTTGAAAGTAACTGTAGGTATTTTCCTCCTAAGTTAATGCTGCCACAAATTCGCGTCCAAGAGTATCCACTCATCCGGGCCCGTTTTATTGACAGATCAGGTGACCTACGTGGCCAGCTAGGGCAGCAATCACCCGGAGCTCTTCTAATATGTTTGTCAGGCGTGGAGATTGTGCAAATGTGCTCCAAGGTTCGGCCGGCTGTATGGGCAATTTCTCCGTTATCTTGAAAGTAACTGTAGGTATTTTCCTCCTAAGTTAATGCTGCCACAAATTCGCGTCCAAGAGTATCCACTCATCCGGGCCCATTTTATTGACAGATCAGGTGACCTAGGTGGCCAGCTAGGGCAGCAATCACCCGGAGCTCTTCTAATATGTTTGTCAGGCGTGGAGATTGTGCAAATGTGCTCCAAGGTTCGGCCGGCTGTATGGGCAATTTCTCCGTTATCTTGAAAGTAACTGTAGGTATTTTCCTCCTAAGTTAATGCTGCCACAAATTCGCGTCCAAGAGTATCCACTCATCCGGGCCCGTTTTATTGACAGATCAGGTGACCTAGGTGGCCAGCTAGGGCAGCAATCACCCGGAGCTCTTCTAATATGTTTGTCAGGCGTGGAGATTGTGCAAATGTGCTCCAAGGTTCGGCCGGCTGTATGGGCAATTTCTCCGTTATCTTGAAAGTAACTGTAGGTATTTTCCTCCTAAGTTAATGCTGCCACAAATTCGCGTCCAAGAGTATCCACTCATCCGGGCCCATTTTATTGACAGATCAGGTGACCTAGGTGGCCAGCTAGGGCAGCAATCACCCGGAGCTCTTCTAATATGTTTGTCAGGCGTGGAGATTGTGCAAATGTGCTCCAAGGTTCGTCCGGCTGTATGGGCAATTTCTCCGTTATCTTGAAAGTAACTGTAGGTATTTTCCTCCTAAGTTAATGCTGCCAAAAATTCGCGTCCAAGAGTATCCACTCATCCGGGCCCATTTTATTGACAGATCAGGTGACCTAGGTGGCCAGCTAGGGCAGCAATCACCCGGAGCTCTTCTAATATGTTTGTCAGGCGTGGAGATTGTGCAAATGTGCTCCAAGGTTCGGCCGGCTGTATGGGCAATTTCTCCGTTATCTTGAAAGTAACTGTAGGTATTTTCCTCCTAAGTTAATGCTGCCACAAATTCGCGTCCAAGAGTATCCACTCGTCCGGGCCCGTTTTATTGACAGATCAGGTGACCTGGTGGCCAGCTAGGGCAGCAATCACCCGGAGCTCTTCTAATATGTTTGTCAGGCGTGGAGATTGTGCAAATGTGCTCCAAGGTTCGTCCGGCTGTATGGGCAATTTCTCCGCTATCTTGAAAGTAACTGTAGGTATTTTCCTCCTAAGTTAATGCTGCCACAAATTCGCGTCCAAGAGTATCCACTCGTCCGGGCTCGTTTTATTGACAGATCAGGTGGCCTGGGTGGCCAGCTAGGGCAGCAATCACCCGGAGCTCTTCTAATATGTTTGTCAGGCGTGGAGATTGTGCAAATGTGCTCCAAGATTCGTCCGGCTGTATGGGCAATTTCTCCGTTATCTTGAAAGTAACTGTAGGTATTTTCCTCCTAAGTTAATGCTGCCACAAATTCGCGTCCAAGAGTATCCACTCGTCCGGGCCCGTTTTATTGACAGATCAGGTGGCCTGGGTGGCCAGCTAGGGCAGCAATCACCCGGAGCTCTTCTAATATGTTTGTCAGGCGTGGAGATTGTGCAAATGTGCTCCAAGGTTCGTCCGGCTGTATGGGCAATTTCTCCGTTATCTTGAAAGTAACTGTAGGTATTTTCCTCCTAAGTTAATGATGCCACAATTTCGTGTCCAAGAGTATCCACTCGTCCGGGCCCGTTTTATTGACAGATCAGGTGGCCTGGGTGGCCAGCTAGGGCAGCAATCACCCGGAGCTCTTCTAATATGTTTGTCAGGCGTGGAGATTGTGCAAATGTGCTCCAAGGTTCGTCCGGCTGTATGGGCAATTTCTCCGTTATCTTGAAAGTAACTGTAGGTATTTTCCTCCTAAGTTAATGCTGCCACAAATTCGCGTCCAAGAGTATCCACTCGTCCAGGCCCGTTTTATTGACAGATCAGGTGGCCTGGGTGGCCAGCTAGGGCAGCAATCACCCGGAGCTCTTCTAATATGTTTGTCAGGCGTGGAGATTGTGCAAATGTGCTCCAAGGTTCGGCCGGCTGTATGGGCAATTTCTCCGTTATCTTGAAAGTAACTGTAGGTATTTTCCTCCTAAGTTAATGCTGCCACAAATTCGCGTCCAAGAGTATCCACTCGTCCGGGCCCGTTTTATTGACAGATCAGGTGGCCTGGGTGGCCAGCTAGGGCAGCAATCACCCGGAGCTCTTCTAATATGTTTGTCAGGCGTGGAGATTGTGCAAATGTGCTCCAAGGTTCGGCCGGCTGTATGGGCAATTTCTCCGTTATCTTGAAAGTAACTGTAGGTATTTTCCTCCTAAGTTAATGCTGCCACAAATTCGCGTCCAAGAGTATCCACTCGTCCGGGCCCGTTTTATTGACAGATCAGGTGGCCTGGGTGGCCAGCTAGGGCAGCAATCACCCGGAGCTCTTCTAATATGTTTGTCAGGCGTGGAGATTGTGCAAATGTGCTCCAAGGTTCGTCCGGCTGTATGGGCAATTTCTCCGTTATCTTGAAAGTAACTGTAGGTATTTTCCTCCTAAGTTAATGCTGCCACAAATTCGCGTCCAAGAGTGTCCACTCGTCCGGGCGTGTTTTATTGACAGATCAGGTGGCCTGGGTGGCCAGCTAGGGCAGCAATCACCCGGAGCTCTTCTAATATGTTTGTCAGGCGTGGAGAATGTGCAAATGTGCTCCAAGGTTCGTCCGGCTGTATGGGCAATTTCTCCGTTATCTTGAAAGTAACTGTAGGTATTTTCCTCCTAAGTTAATGCTGCCACAAATTCGCGTCCAAGAGTATCCACTCGTCCGGGCCCGTTTTATTGACAGATCAGGTGGCCTGGGTGGCCAGCTAGGGCAGCAATCACCCGGAGCTCTTCTAATATGTTTGTCAGGCGTGGAGATTGTGCAAATGTGCTCCAAGGTTCGTCCGGCTGTATGGGCAATTTCTCCGTTATCTTGAAAGTAACTGTACGTATTTTCCTCCTAAGTTAATGCTGCCACAAATTCGCGTCCAAGAGTATCCACTCGTCCGGGCCCGTTTTATTGACAGATCAGGTGGCCTGGGTGGCCAGCTAGGGCAGCAATCACCCGGAGCTCTTCTAATATGTTTGTCAGGCGTGGAGATTGTGCAAATGTGCTCCAAGGTTCGGCCGGCTGTATGGGCAATTTCTCCGTTATCTTGAAAGTAACTGTAGGTATTTTCCTCCTAAGTTAATGCTGCCACAAATTCGCGTCCAAGAGTATCCACTCGTCCGGGCCCGTTTTATTGACAGATCAGGTGGCCTGGGTGGCCAGCTAGGGCAGCAATCACCCGGAGCTCTTCTAATATGTTTGTCAGGCGTGGAGATTGTGCAAATGTGCTCCAAGGTTCGTCCGGCTGTATGGGCAATTTCTCCATTATCTTGAAAGTAACTGTAGGTATTTTCCTCCTAAGTTAATGCTGCCACAAATTCGCGTCCAAGAGTATCCACTCGTCCGGGCCCGTTTTATTGACAGATCAGGTGGCCTGGGTGGCCAGCTAGGGCAGCAATCACCCGGAGCTCTTCTAATATGTTTGTCAGGCGTGGAGATTGTGCAAATGTGCTCCAAGGTTCGTCCGGCTGTATGGGCAATTTCTCCGTTATCTTGAAAGTAACTGTAGGTATTTTCCTCCTAAGTTAATGCTGCCACAAATTCGCGTCCAAGAGTATCCACTCGTCCGGGCCCGTTTTATTGACAGATCAGGTGGCCTGGGTGGCCAGCTAGGGCAGCAATCACCCGGAGCTCTTCTAATATGTTTGTCAGGCGTGGAGATTGTGCAAATGTGCTCCAAGGTTCGGCCGCCTGTATGGGCAATTTCTCCGTTATCTTGAAAGTAAATGTAGATATTTTCCTCCTAAGTTAATGCTGCCACAAATTCGCGTCCAAGAGTATCCACTCGTCCGGGCCCGTTTTATTGACAGATCAGGTGGCCTGGGTGGCCAGCTAGGGCAGCAATCACCCGGAGCTCTTCTAATATGTTTGTCAGGCGTGGAGATTGTGCAAATGTGCTCCAAGGTTCGTCCGGCTGTATGGGCAATTTCTCCGTTATCTTGAAAGTAACTGTAGGTATTTTCCTCCTAAGTTAATGCTGCCACAAATTCGCGTCCAAGCGTATCCACTCGTCCGGGCCCGTTTTATTGACAGATCAGGTGGCCTGGGTGGCCAGCTAGGGCAGCAATCACCCGGAGCTCTTCTAATATGTTTGTCAGGCGTGGATATTGTGCAAATGTGCTCCAAGGTTCGTCCGGCTGTATGGGCAATTTCTCCGTTATCTTGAAAGTAACTGTAGGTATTTTCCTCCTAAGTTAATGCTGCCACAAATTCGCGTCCAAGAGTATCCACTCGTCCGGGCCCGTTTTATTGACAGATCAGGTGGCCTGGGTGGCCAGCTAGGGCAGCAATCACCCGGAGCTCTTCTAATATGTTTGTCAGGCGTGGAGATTGTGCAAATGTGCTCCAAGGTTCGTCCGGCTGTATGGGCAATTTCTCCGTTATCTTGAAAGTAACTGTAGGTATTTTCCTCCTAAGTTAATGCTGCCACAAATTCGCGTCCAAGAGTATCCACTCGTCCGGGCCCGTTTTATTGACAGATCAGGTGGCCTGGGTGGCCAGCTAGGGCAGCAATCACCCGGAGCTCTTCTAATATGTTTGTCAGGCGTGGAGATTGTGCAAATGTGCTCCAAGGCTCGTCCGGCTGTATGGGCAATTTCTCCGTTATCTTGAAAGTAACTGTAGGTATTTTCCTCCTAAGTTAATGCTGCGACAAATTCGCGTCCAAGAGTATCCACTCGTCCGGGCCCGTTTTATTGACAGATCAGGTGGCCTGGGTGGCCAGCTAGGGCAGCAATCACCCGGAGCTCTTCTAATATGTTTGTCAGGCGTGGAGATTGTGCAAATGTGCTCCAAGGTTCGTCCGGCTGTATGGGCAATTTCTCCGTTATCTTGAAAGTAACTGTAGGTATTTTCCTCCTAAGTTAATGCTGCCACAAATTCGCGTCCAAGAGTATCCACTCGTCCGGGCCCGTTTTATTGACAGCTCAGGTGGCCTGGGTGGCCAGCTAGGGCAGCAATCACCCGGAGCTCTTCTAATATGTTTGTCAGGCGTGGATATTGTGCAAATGTGCTCCAAGGTTCGTCCGGCTGTATGGGCAATTTCTCCGTTATCTTGAAAGTAACTGTAGGTATTTTCCTCCTAAGTTAATGCTGCCACAAATTCGCGTCCAAGAGTATCCACTCGTCCGGGCCCGTTTTATTGACAGATCAGGTGGCCTGGGTGGCCAGCTAGGGCAGCAATCACCCGGAGCTCTTCTAATATGTTTGTCAGGCGTGGAGATTGTGCAAATGTGCTCCAAGGTTCGTCCGGCTGTATGGGCAATTTCTCCGTTATCCTGAAAGTAACTGTAGGTATTTTCCTCCTAAGTTAATGCTGCCACAAATTCGCGTCCAAGAGTATCCACTCGTCCGGGCCCGTTTTATTGACAGATCAGGTGGCCTGGGTGGCCAGCTAGGGCAGCAATCACCCGGAGCTCTTCTAATATGTTTGTCAGGCGTGGAGATTGTGCAAATGTGCTCCAAGGTTCGTCCGGCTGTATGGGCAATTTCTCTGTTATCCTGAAAGTAACTGTAGGTATTTTCCTCCTAAGTTAATGCTGCCACAAATTCGCGTCCAAGAGTATCCACTCGTCCGGGCCCGTTTTATTGACAGATCAGGTGGCCTGGGTGGCCAGCTAGGGCAGCAATCACCCGGAGCTCTTCTAATATGTTTGTCAGGCGTGGATATTGTGCAAATGTGCTCCAAGGTTCGTCCGGCTGTATGGGCAATTTCTCCGTTATCTTGAAAGTAACTGTAGGTATTTTCCTCCTAAGTTAATGCTGCCACAAATTCGCGTCCAAGAGTATCCACTCGTCCGGGCCCGTTTTATTGACAGATCAGGTGGCCTGGGTGGCCAGCTAGGGCAGCAATCACCCGGAGCTCTTCTAATATGTTTGTCAGGCGTGGAGATTGTGCAAATGTGCTCCAAGGTTCGTCCGGCTGTATGGGCAATTTCTCCATTATCTTGAAAGTAACTGTAGGTATTTTCCTCCTAAGTTAATGCTGCCACAAATTCGCGTCCAAGAGTATCCACTCGTCCGGGCCCGTTTTATTGACAGATCAGGTGACGTAGGTGGCCAGCTAGGGCAGCAATTACCCGGAGCTCTTCTAATATGTTTGTCAGGTGTGGAGATTGTGCAAATGTGCTCCAAGGTTCGGCCGGCTGTATGGGCAATTTCTCCATTATCTTGAAAGTAACTGTAGGTATTTTCCTTCTAAGTTAATGCTGCCACAAATTCGCGTCCAAGAGTATCCACTCGTCCGGGCCCGTTTTATTGACAGATCAGGTGGCCTGGGTGGCCAGCTAGGGCAGCAATCACCCGGAGCTCTTCTAATATGTTTGTCAGGCGTGGAGATTGTGCAAATGTGCTCCAAGGTTCGTCCGGCTGTATGGGCAATTTCTCCATTATCTTGAAAGTAACTGTAGGTATTTTCCTCCTAAGTTAATGCTGCCACAAATTCGCGTCCAAGAGTATCCACTCGTCCGGGCCCGTTTTATTGACAGATCAGGTGGCCTGGGTGGCCAGCTAGGGCAGCAATCACCCGGAGCTCTTCTAATATGTTTGTCAGGCGTGGAGATTGTGCAAATGTGCTCCAAGGTTCGTCCGGCTGTATGGGCAATTTCTCCATTATCTTGAAAGTAACTGTAGGTATTTTCCTCCTAAGTTAATGCTGCCACAAATTCGCGTCCAAGAGTATCCACTCGTCCGGGCCCGTTTTATTGACAGATCAGGTGGCCTGGGTGGCCAGCTAGGGCAGCAATCACCCGGAGCTCTTCTAATATGTTTGTCAGGCGTGGAGATTGTGCAAATGTGCTCCAAGGTTCGGCCGGCTGTATGGGCAATTTCTCCATTATCTTGAAAGTAACTGTAGGTATTTTCCTCCTAAGTTAATGCTGCCACAAATTCGCGTCCAAGAGTATCCACTCGTCCGGGCCCGTTTTATTGACAGATCAGGTGGCCTGGGTGGCCAGCTAGGGCAGCAATCACCCAGAGCTCTTCTAATATGTTTGTCAGGCGTGGAGATTGTGCAAATGTGCTCCAAGGTTCGTCCGGCTGTATGGGCAATTTCTCCATTATCTTGAAAGTAACTGTAGGTATTTTCCTCCTAAGTTAATGCTGCCACAAATTCGCGTCCAAGAGTATCCACTCGTCCGGGCCCGTTTTATTGACAGATCAGGTGGCCTGGGTGGCCAGCTAGGGCAGCAATCACCCGGAGCTCTTCTAATATGTTTGTCAGGCGTGGAGATTGTGCAAATGTGCTCCAAGGTTCGTCCGGCTGTATGGGCAATTTCTCCATTATCTTGAAAGTAACTGTAGGTATTTTCCTCCTAAGTTAATGCTGCCACAAATTCGCGTCCAAGAGTATCCACTCGTCCGGGCCCGTTTTATTGACAGATCAGGTGGCCTGGGTGGCCAGCTAGGGCAGCAATCACCCGGAGCTCTTCTAATATGTTTGTCAGGCGTGGAGATTGTGCAAATGTGCTCCAAGGTTCGTCCGGCTGTATGGGCAATTTCTCCATTATCTTGAAAGTAACTGTAGGTATTTTCCTCCTAAGTTAATGCTGCCACAAATTCGCGTCCAAGAGTATCCACTCGTCCGGGCCCGTTTTATTGACAGATCAGGTGACGTAGGTGGCCAGCTAGGGCAGCAATTACCCGGAGCTCTTCTAATATGTTTGTCAGGTGTGGAGATTGTGCAAATGTGCTCCAAGGTTCGGCCGGCTGTATGGGCAATTTCTCCATTATCTTGAAAGTAACTGTAGGTATTTTCCTTCTAAGTTAATGCTGCCACAAATTCGCGTCCAAGAGTATCCACTCGTCCGGGCCCGTTTTATTGACAGATCAGGTGGCCTGGGTGGCCAGCTAGGGCAGCAATCACCCGGAGCTCTTCTAATATGTTTGTCAGGCGTGGATATTGTGCAAATGTGCTCCAAGGTTCGTCCGGCTGTATGGGAAATTTCTCCGTTATCTTGAAAGTAACTGTAGGTATTTTCCTCCTAAGTTAATGCTGCCACAAATTCGCGTCCAAGAGTATCCACTCGTCCGGGCCCGTTTTATTGACAGATCAGGTGGCCTGGGTGGCCAGCTAGGGCAGCAATCACCCGGAGCTCTTCTAATATGTTTGTCAGGCGTGGAGATTGTGCAAATGTGCTCCAAGGTTCGTCCGGCTGTATGGGCAATTTCTCCGTTATCTTGAAAGTAACTGTAGGTATTTTCCTCCTAAGTTAATGCTGCCACAAATTCGCGTCCAAGAGTATCCACTCGTCCGGGCCCGTTTTATTGACAGATCAGGTGGCCTGGGTGGCCAGCTAGGGCAGCAATCACCCGGAGCTCTTCTAATATGTTTGTCAGGCGTAGAGATTGTGCAAATGTGCTCCAAGGTTCGTCCGGCTGTATGGGCAATTTCTCCGTTATCCTGAAAGTAACTGTAGGTATTTTCCTCCTAAGTTAATGCTGCCACAAATTCGCGTCCAAGAGTATCCACTCGTCCGGGCCCGTTTTATTGACAGATCAGGTGGCCTGGGTGGCCAGCTAGGGCAGCAATCACCCGGAGCTCTTCTAATATGTTTGTCAGGCGTTGGAGATTGTGCAAATGTGCTCCAAGGTTCGGCCGGCTGTATGGGCAATTTCTCCATTATCTTGAAAGTAACTGTAGGTATTTTCCTCCTAAGTTAATGCTGCCACAAATTCGCGTCCAAGAGTATCCACTCGTCCGGGCCCGTTTTATTGACAGATCAGGTGGCCTGGGTGGCCAGCTAGGGCAGCAATCACCCGGAGCTCTTCTAATATGTTTGTCAGGCGTGGAGATTGTGCAAATGTGCTCCAAGGTTCGTCCGGCTGTATGGGCAATTTCTCCATTATCTTGAAAGTAACTGTAGGTATTTTCCTCCTAAGTTAATGCTGCCACAAATTCGCGTCCAAGAGTATCCAGTCGTCCGGGCCCGTTTTATTGACAGATCAGGTGGCCTGGGTGGCCAGCTAGGGCAGCAATCACCCGGAGCTCTTCTAATATGTTTGTCAGGCGTGGAGATTGTGCAAATGTGCTCCAAGGTTCGTCCGGCTGTATGGGCAATTTCTCCATTATCTTGAAAGTAACTGTAGGTATTTTCCTCCTAAGTTAATGCTGCCACAAATTCGCGTCCAAGAGTATCCACTCGTCCGGGCCCGTTTTATTGACAGATCAGGTGGCCTGGGTGGCCAGCTAGGGCAGCAATCACCCGGAGCTCTTCTAATATGTTTGTCAGGCGTGGAGATTGTGCAAATGTGCTCCAAGGTTCGTCCGGCTGTATGGGCAATTTCTCCATTATCTTGAAAGTAACTGTAGGTATTTTCCTCCTAAGTTAATGCTGCCACAAATTCGCGTCCAAGAGTATCCACTCGTCCGGGCCCGTTTTATTGACAGATCAGGTGGCCTGGGTGGCCAGCTAGGGCAGCAATCACCCGGAGCTCTTCTAATATGTTTGTCAGGTGTGGAGATTGTGCAAATGTGCTCCAAGGTTCGTCCGGCTGTATGGGCAATTTCTCCATTATCTTGAAAGTAACTGTAGGTATTTTCCTCCTAAGTTAATGCTGCCACAAATTCGCGTCCAAGAGTATCCACTCGTCCGGGCCCGTTTTATTGACAGATCAGGTGGCCTGGGTGGCCAGCTAGGGCAGCAATCACCCGGAGCTCTTCTAATATGTTTGTCAGGCGTGGAGATTGTGCAAATGTGCTCCAAGGTTCGTCCGGCTGTATGGGCAATTTCTCCATTATCTTGAAAGTAACTGTAGGTATTTTCCTCCTAAGTTAATGCTGCCACAAATTCGCGTCCAAGAGTATCCACTCGTCCGGGCCCGTTTTATTGACAGATCAGGTGGCCTGGGTGGCCAGCTAGGGCAGCAATCACCCGGAGCTCTTCTAATATGTTTGTCAGGCGTGGAGATTGTGCAAATGTGCTCCAAGGTTCGTCCGGCTGTATGGGCAATTTCTCCATTACCTTGAAAGTAACTGTAGGTATTTTCCTCCTAAGTTAATGCTGCCACAAATTCACGTCCAAGAGTATCCACTCGTCCGGGCCCGTTTTATTGACAGATCAGGTGACCTGGGTGGCCAGCTAGGGCAGCAATCACCCGGAGCTCTTCTAATATGTTTGTCAGGCGTGGAGATTGTGCAAATGTGCTCCAAGGTTCGGCCGGCTGTATGGGCAATTTCTCCGTTATCTTGAAAGTAACTGTAGGTATTTTCCTCCTAAGTTAATGCTGCCACAAATTCGCGTCCAAGAGTATCCACTCGTCCGGGCCCGTTTTATTGACAGATCAGGTGGCCTGGGTGGCCAGCTAGGGCAGCAATCACCCGGAGCTCTTCTAATATGTTTGTCAGGCGTGGAGATTGTGCAAATGTGCTCCAAGGTTCGGCCGGCTGTATGGGCAATTTCTCCGTTATCTTGAAAGTAACTGTAGGTATTTTCCTCCTAAGTTAATGCTGCCACAAATTCGCGTCCAAGAGTATCCACTCGTCCGGGCCCGTTTTATTGACAGATCAGGTGGCCTGGGTGGCCAGCTAGGGCAGCAATCACCCGGAGCTCTTCTAATATGTTTGTCAGGCGTGGAGATTGTGCAAATGTGCTCCAAGGTTCGTCCGGCTGTATGGGCAATTTCTCCGTTATCTTGAAAGTAACTGTAGGTATTTTCCTCCTAAGTTAATGCTGCCACAAATTCGCGTCCAAGAGTATCCACTCGTCCGGGCCCGTTTTATTGACAGATCAGGTGGCCTGGGTGGCCAGCTAGGGCAGCAATCACCCGGAGCTCTTCTAATATGTTTGTCAGGCGTGGAGATTGTGCAAAATGTGCTCCAAGGTTCGTCCGGCTGTATGGGCAATTTCTCCGTTATCTTGAAAGTAACTGTAGGTATTTTCCTCCTAAGTTAATGCTGCCACAAATTCGCGTCCAAGAGTATCCACTCGTCCGGGCCCGTTTTATTGACAGATCAGGTGGCCTGGGTGGCCAGCTAGGGCAGCAATCACCCGGAGCTCTTCTAATATGTTTGTCAGGCGTGGAGATTGTGCAAATGTGCTCCAAGGTTCGGCCGGCTGTATGGGCAATTTCTCCGTTATCTTGAAAGTAACTGTAGGTATTTTCCTCCTAAGTTAATGCTGCCACAAATTCGCGTCCAAGAGTATCCACTCGTCCGGGCCCGTTTTATTGACAGATCAGGTGGCCTGGGTGGCCAGCTAGGGCAGCAATCACCCGGAGCTCTTCTAATATGTTTGTCAGGCGTGGAGATTGTGCAAATGTGCTCCAAGGTTCGTCCGGCTGTATGGGCAATTTCTCCGTTATCTTGAAAGTAACTGTAGGTATTTTCCTCCTAAGTTAATGCTGCCACAAATTCGCGTCCAAGAGTATCCACTCGTCCGGGCCCGTTTTATTGACAGATCAGGTGGCCTGGGTGGCCAGCTAGGGCAGCAATCACCCGGAGCTCTTCTAATATGTTTGTCAGGCGTGGAGATTGTGCAAAATGTGCTCCAAGGTTCGTCCGGCTGTATGGGCAATTTCTCCGTTATCTTGAAAGTAACTGTAGGTATTTTCCTCCTAAGTTAATGCTGCCACAAATTCGCGTCCAAGAGTATCCACTCGTCCGGGCCCGTTTTATTGACAGATCAGGTGGCCTGGGTGGCCAGCTAGGGCAGCAATCACCCGGAGCTCTTCTAATATGTTTGTCAGGCGTGGAGATTGTGCAAATGTGCTCCAAGGTTCGGCCGGCTGTATGGGCAATTTCTCCGTTATCTTGAAAGTAACTGTAGGTATTTTCCTCCTAAGTTAATGCTGCCACAAATTCGCGTCCAAGAGTATCCACTCGTCCGGGCCCGTTTTATTGACAGATCAGGTGGCCTGGGTGGCCAGCTAGGGCAGCAATCACCCGGAGCTCTTCTAATACGTTTGTCAGGCGTGGAGATTGTGCAAATGTGCTCCAAGGTTCGTCCGGCTGTATGGGCAATTTCTCCATTACCTTGAAAGTAACTGTAGGTATTTTCCTCCTAAGTTAATGCTGCCACAAATTCACGTCCAAGAGTATCCACTCGTCCGGCCCCGTTTTATTGACAGATCAGGTGACCTGGGTGGCCAGCTAGGGCAGCAATCACCCGGAGCTCTTCTAATATGTTTGTCAGGCGTGGAGATTGTGCAAATGTGCTCCAAGGTTCGGCCGGCTGTATGGGCAATTTCTCCGTTATCTTGAAAGTAACTGTAGGTATTTTCCTCCTAAGTTAATGCTGCCACAAATTCGCGTCCAAGAGTATCCACTCGTCCGGGCCCGTTTTATTGACAGATCAGGTGGCCTGGGTGGCCAGCTAGGGCAGCAATCACCCGGAGCTCTTCTAATATGTTTGTCAGGCGTGGAGATTGTGCAAATGTGCTCCAAGGTTCGTCCGGCTGTATGGGCAATTTCTCCGTTATCTTGAAAGTAACTGTAGGTATTTTCCTCCTAAGTTAATGCTGCCACAAATTCGCGTCCAAGAGTATCCACTCGTCCGGGCCCGTTTTATTGACAGATCAGGTGGCCTGGGTGGCCAGCTAGGGCAGCAATCACCCGGAGCTCTTCTAATATGTTTGTCAGGCGTGGAGATTGTGCAAATGTGCTCCAAGGTTCGTCCGGCTGTATGGGCAATTTCTCCGTTATCCTGAAAGTAACTGTAGGTATTTTCCTCCTAAGTTAATGCTGCCACAAATTCGCGTCCAAGAGTATCCACTCGTCCGGGCCCGTTTTATTGACAGATCAGGTGGCCTGGGTGGCCAGCTAGGGCAGCAATCACCCGGAGCTCTTCTAATATGTTTGTCAGGCGTTGGAGATTGTGCAAATGTGCTCCAAGGTTCGGCCGGCTGTATGGGCAATTTCTCCATTATCTTGAAAGTAACTGTAGGTATTTTCCTCCTAAGTAATGCTGCCACAAATTCGCGTCCAAGAGTATCCACTCGTCCGGGCCCGTTTTATTGACAGATCAGGTGGCCTGGGTGGCCAGCTAGGGCAGCAATCACCCGGAGCTCTTCTAATATGTTTGTCAGGCGTGGAGATTGTGCAAATGTGCTCCAAGGTTCGTCCGGCTGTATGGGCAATTTCTCCATTATCTTGAAAGTAACTGTAGGTATTTTCCTCCTAAGTTAATGCTGCCACAAATTCGCGTCCAAGAGTATCCACTCGTCCGGGCCCGTTTTATTGACAGATCAGGTGGCCTGGGTGGCCAGCTAGGGCAGCAATCACCCGGAGCTCTTCTAATATGTTTGTCAGGCGTGGAGATTGTGCAAATGTGCTCCAAGGTTCGTCCGGCTGTATGGGCAATTTCTCCATTATCTTGAAAGTAACTGTAGGTATTTTCCTCCTAAGTTCATGCTGCCACAAATTCGCGTCCAAGAGTATCCACTCGTCCGGGCCCGTTTTATTGACAGATCAGGTGACCTAGGTGGCCAGCTAGGGCAGCAATCACCCGGAGCTCTTCTAATATGTTTGTCAGGTGTGGAGATTGTGCAAATGTGCTCCAAGGTTCGGCCGGCTGTATGGGCAATTTCTCCATTATCTTGAAAGTAACTGTAGGTATTTTCCTCCTAAGTTAATGCTGCCACAAATTCGCGTCCAAGAGTATCCACTCGTCCGGGCCCGTTTTATTGACAGATCAGGTGGCCTGGGTGGCCAGCTAGGGCAGCAATCACCCGGAGCTCTTCTAATATGTTTGTCAGGCGTGGAGATTGTTCAAATGTGCTCCAAGGTTCGTCCGGCTGTATGGGCAATTTCTCCATTATCTTGAAAGTAACTGTAGGTATTTTCCTCCTAAGTTAATGCTGCCACAAATTCGCGTCCAAGAGTATCCACTCGTCCGGGCCCGTTTTATTGACAGATCAGGTGACCTGGGTGGCCAGCTAGGGCAGCAGTCAGCCGGAGCTCTTCTAATATGTTTGTCAGGCGTGGAGATTGTGCAAATGTACTCCAAGGTTCGGCCGGCTGTATGGGCAATTTCTCCGTTATCTTGAAAGTAACTGTAGGTATTTTCCTCCTAAGTTAATGCTGCCACAAATTCGCGTCCAAGAGTATCCACTCGTCCGGGCCCGTTTTATTGACAGATCAGGTGGCCTGGGTGGCCAGCTAGGGCAGCAATCACCCGGAGCTCTTCTAATATGTTTGTCAGGCGTGGAGATTGTGCAAATGTGCTCCAAGGTTCGTCCGGCTGTATGGGCAATTTCTCCGTTATCTTGAAAGTAACTGTAGGTATTTTCCTCCTAAGTTAATGCTGCCACAAATTCGCGTCCAAGAGTATCCACTCGTCCGGGCCCGTTTTATTGACAGATCAGGTGACCTGGGTGGCCAGCTAGGGCAGCAATCACCCGGAGCTCTTCTAATATGTTTGTCAGGCGTGGAGATTGTGCAAATGTGCTCCAAGGTTCGTCCGGCTGTATGGGCAATTTCTCCATTATCTTGAAAGTAACTGTAGGTATTTTCCTCCTAAGTTAATGCTGCCACAAATTCGCGTCCAAGAGTATCCACTCGTCCGGGCCCGTTTTATTGACAGATCAGGTGGCCTGGGTGGCCAGCTAGGGCAGCAATCACCCGGAGCTCTTCTAATATGTTTGTCAGGCGTGGAGATTGTGCAAATGTGCTCCAAGGTTCGTCCGGCTGTATGGGCAATTTCTCCATTATCTTGAAAGTAACTGTAGGTATTTTCCTCCTAAGTTAATGCTGCCACAAATTCACGTCCAAGAGTATCCACTCGTCCGGGCCCGTTTTATTGACAGATCAGGTGGCCTGGGTGGCCAGCTAGGGCAGCAATCACCCGGAGCTCTTCTAATATGTTTGTCAGGCGTGGAGATTGTGCAAATGTGCTCCAAGGTTCGTCCGGCTGTATGGGCAATTTCTCCATTATCTTGAAAGTAACTGTAGGTATTTTCCTCCTAAGTTAATGCTGCCACAAATTCGCGTCCAAGAGTATCCACTCGTCCGGGCCCGTTTTATTGACAGATCAGGTGGCCTGGGTGGCCAGCTAGGGCAGCAATCACCCGGAGCTCTTCTAATATGTTTGTCAGGCGTGGAGATTGTGCAAATGTGCTCCAAGGTTCGTCCGGCTGTATGGGCAATTTCTCCATTATCTTGAAAGTAACTGTAGGTATTTTCCTCCTAAGTTAATGCTGCCACAAATTCGCGTCCAAGAGTATCCACTCGTCCGGGCCCGTTTTATTGACAGATCAGGTGGCCTGGGTGGCCAGCTAGGGCAGCAATCACCCGGAGCTCTTCTAATATGTTTGTCAGGCGTGGAGATTGTGCAAATGTGCTCCAAGGTTCGTCCGGCTGTATGGGCAATTTCTCCATTATCTTGAAAGTAACTGTAGGTATTTTCCTCCTAAGTTAATGCTGCCACAAATTCACGTCCAAGAGTATCCACTCGTCCGGGCCCGTTTTATTGACAGATCAGGTGGCCTGGGTGGCCAGCTAGGGCAGCAATCACCCGGAGCTCTTCTAATATGTTTGTCAGGCGTGGAGATTGTGCAAATGTGCTCCAAGGTTCGTCCGGCTGTATGGGCAATTTCTCCATTATCTTGAAAGTAACTGTAGGTATTTTCCTCCTAAGTTAATGCTGCCACAAATTCGCGTCCAAGAGTATCCACTCGTCCGGGCCCGTTTTATTGACAGATCAGGTGGCCTGGGTGGCCAGCTAGGGCAGCAATCACCCGGAGCTCTTCTAATATGTTTGTCAGGCGTGGAGATTGTGCAAATGTGCTCCAAGGTTCGTCCGGCTGTATGGGCAATTTCTCCATTATCTTGAAAGTAACTGTAGGTATTTTCCTCCTAAGTTAATGCTGTCACAAATTCACGTCCAAGAGTATCCACTCGTCCGGGCCCGTTTTATTGACAGATCAGGTGACCTGGGTGGCCAGCTAGGGCAGCAATCACCCGGAGCTCTTCTAATATGTTTGTCAGGCGTGGAGATTGTGCAAATGTGCTCCAAGGTTCGGCCGGCTGTATGGGCAATTTCTCCGTTATCTTGAAAGTAACTGTAGGTATTTTCCTCCTAAGTTAATGCTGCCACAAATTCGCGTCCAAGAGTATCCACTCGTCCGGGCCCGTTTTATTGACAGATCAGGTGGCCTGGGTGGCCAGCTAGGGCAGCAATCACCCGGAGCTCTTCTAATATGTTTGTCAGGCGTGGAGATTGTGCAAATGTGCTCCAAGGTTCGTCCGGCTGTATGGGCAATTTCTCCGTTATCTTGAAAGTAACTGTAGGTATTTTCCTCCTAAGTTAATGCTGCCACAAATTCGCGTCCAAGAGTATCCACTCGTCCGGGCCCGTTTTATTGACAGATCAGGTGGCCTGGGTGGCCAGCTAGGGCAGCAATCACCCGGAGCTCTTCTAATATGTTTGTCAGGCGTGGAGATTGTGCAAATGTGCTCCAAGGTTCGGCCGGCTGTATGGGCAATTTCTCCATTATCTTGAAAGTAACTGTAGGTATTTTCCTCCTAAGTTAATGCTGCCACAAATTCGTGTCCAAGAGTATCCACTCGTCCGGGCCCGTTTTATTGACAGATCAGGTGGCCTGGGTGGCCAGCTAGGGCAGCAATCACCCGGAGCTCTTCTAATATGTTTGTCAGGCGTGGAGATTGTGCAAATGTGCTCCAAGGTTCGTCCGGCTGTATGGGCAATTTCTCCGTTATCTTGAAAGTAACTGTAGGTATTTTCCTCCTAAGTTAATGCTGCCACAAATTCGCGTCCAAGAGTATCCACTCGTCCGGGCCCGTTTTATTGACAGATCAGGTGGCCTGGGTGGCCAGCTAGGGCAGCAATCACCCGGAGCTCTTCTAATATGTTTGTCAGGCGTGGAGATTGTGCAAATGTGCTCCAAGGTTCGTCCGGCTGTATGGGCAATTTCTCCATTATCTTGAAAGTAACTGTAGGTATTTTCCTCCTAAGTTAATGCTGCCACAAATTCGCGTCCAAGAGTATCCACTCGTCCGGGCCCGTTTTATTGACAGATCAGGTGGCCTGGGTGGCCAGCTAGGGCAGCAATCACCCGGAGCTCTTCTAATATGTTTGTCAGGCGTGGAGATTGTGCAAATGTGCTCCAAGGTTCGTCCGGCTGTATGGGCAATTTCTCCATTATCTTGAAAGTAACTGTAGGTATTTTCCTCCTAAGTTAATGCTGCCACAAATTCGCGTCCAAGAGTATCCACTCGTCCGGGCCCGTTTTATTGACAGATCAGGTGGCCTGGGTGGCCAGCTAGGGCAGCAATCACCCGGAGCTCTTCTAATATGTTTGTCAGGCGTGGAGATTGTGCAAATGTGCTCCAATGTTCGTCCGGCTGTATGGGCAATTTCTCCATTATCTTGAAAGTAACTGTAGGTATTTTCCTCCTAAGTTAATGCTGCCACAAATTCGCGTCCAAGAGTATCCACTCGTCCGGGCCCGTTTTATTGACAGATCAGGTGGCCTGGGTGGCCAGCTAGGGCAGCAATCACCCGGAGCTCTTCTAATATGTTTGTCAGGCGTGGAGATTGTGCAAATGTGCTCAGAGGTTCGTCCGGCTGTATGGGCAATTTCTCCGTTATCTTGAAAGTAACTGTAGGTATTTTCCTCCTAAGTTAATGCTGCCACAAATTCGCGTCCAAGAGTATCCACTCGTCCGGGCCCGTTTTATTGACAGATCAGGTGGCCTGGGTGGCCAGCTAGGGCAGCAATCACCCGGAGCTCTTCTAATATGTTTGTCAGGCGTGGAGATTGTGCAAATGTGCTCCAAGGTTCGGCCGGCTGTATGGGCAATTTCTCCATTATCTTGAAAGTAACTGTAGGTATTTTCCTCCTAAGTTCATGCTGCCACAAATTCGCGTCCAAGAGTATCCACTCGTCCGGGCCCGTTTTATTGACAGATCAGGTGGCCTGTGTGGCCAGCTAGGGCAGCAATCACCCGGAGCTCTTCTAATATGTTTGTCAGGCGTGGAGATTGTGCAAATGTGCTCCAAGGTTCGTCCGACTGTATGGGCAAATTCTCCATTATCTTGAAAGTAACTGTAGGTATTTTCCTCCTAAGTTAATGCTGCCACAAATTCGCGTCCAAGAGTATCCACTCGTCCGGGCCCGTTTTATTGACAGATCAGGTGACCTGGGTGGCCAGCTAGGGCAGCAATCACCCGGAGCTCTTCTAATATGTTTGTCAGGCGTGGAGATTGTGCAAATGTGCTCCAAGGTTCGTCCGGCTGTATGGGCAATTTCTCCGTTATCTTGAAAGTAACTGTAGGTATTTTCCTCCTAAGTTAATGCTGCCACAAATTCGCGTCCAAGAGTATCCACTCGTCCGGGCCCGTTTTATTGACAGATCAGGTGGCCTGGGTGGCCAGCTAGGGCAGCAATCACCCGGAGCTCTTCTAATATGTTTGTCAGGCGTGGAGATTGTGCAAATGTGCTCCAAGGTTCGTCCGGCTGTATGGGCAATTTCTCCGTTATCTTGAAAGTAACTGTAGGTATTTTCCTCCTAAGTTAATGCTGCCACAAATTCGCGTCCAAGAGTATCCACTCGTCCGGGCCCGTTTTATTGACAGATCAGGTGGCCTGGGTGGCCAGCTAGGGCAGCAATCACCCGGAGCTCTTCTAATATGTTTGTCAGGCGTGGAGATTGTGCAAATGTGCTCCAAGGTTCGGCCGGCTGTATGGGCAAATTCTCCATTATCTTGAAAGTAACTGTAGGTATTTTCCTCCTAAGTTAATGCTGCCACAAATTCGCGTCCAAGAGTATCCACTCGTCCGGGCCCGTTTTATTGACAGATCAGGTGGCCTGGGTGGCCAGCTAGGGCAGCAATCACCCGGAGCTCTTCTAATATGTTTGTCAGGCGTGGAGATTGTGCAAATGTGCTCAGAGGTTCGTCCGGCTGTATGGGCAATTTCTCCATTATCTTGAAAGTAACTGTAGGTATTTTCCTCCTAAGTTAATGCTGCCACAAATTCGCGTCCAAGAGTATCCACTCGTCCGGGCCCGTTTTATTGACAGATCAGGTGGCCTGGGTGGCCAGCTAGGGCAGCAATCACCCGGAGCTCTTCTAATATGTTTGTCAGGCGTGGAGATTGTGCAAATGTGCTCCAAGGTTCGGCCGGCTGTATGGGCAATTTCTCCGTTATCTTGAAAGTAACTGTAGGTATTTTCCTCCTAAGTTAATGCTGCGACAAATTCGCGTCCAAGAGTATCCACTCGTCCGGGCCCGTTTTATTGACAGATCAGGTGGCCTGGGTGGCCAGCTAGGGCAGCAATCACCCGGAGCTCTTCTAATATGTTTGTCAGGCGTGGAGATTGTGCAAATGTGCTCCAAGGTTCGTCCGGCTGTATGGGCAAATTCTCCATTATCTTGAAAGTAACTGTAGGTATTTTCCTCCTAAGTTAATGCTGCCACAAATTCGCGTCCAAGAGTATCCACTCGTCCGGGCCCGTTTTATTGACAGATCAGGTGGCCTGGGTGGCCAGCTAGGGCAGCAATCACCCGGAGCTCTTCTAATATGTTTGTCAGGCGTGGAGATTGTGCAAATGTGCTCCAAGGTTCGTCCGGCTGTATGGGCAAATTCTCCATTATCGTGAAAGTAACTGTAGGTATTTTCCTCCTAAGTTAATGCTGCCACAAATTCGCGTCCAAGAGTATCCACTCGTCCGGGCCCGTTTTATTGACAGATCAGGTGACCTGGGTGGCCAGCTAGGGCAGCAATCACCCGGAGCTCTTCTAATATGTTTGTCAGGCGTGGAGATTGTGCAAATGTGCTCCAAGGTTCGTCCGGCTGTATGGGCAATTTCTCCGTTATCTTGAAAGTATCTGTAGGTATTTTCCTCCTAAGTTAATGCTGCCACAAATTCGCGTCCAAGAGTATCCACTCGTCCGGGCCCGTTTTATTGACAGATCAGGTGGCCTGGGTTGCCAGCTAGGGCAGCAATCACCCGGAGCTCTTCTAATATGTTTGTCAGGCGTGGAGATTGTGCAAATGTGCTCCAAGGTTCGTCCGGCTGTATGGGCAATTTCTCCGTTATCTTGAAAGTAACTGTAGGTATTTTCCTCCTAAGTTAATGCTGCCACAAATTCGCGTCCAAGAGTATCCACTCGTCCGGGCCCGTTTTATTGACAGATCAGGTGGCCTGGGTGGCCAGCCAGGGCAGCAATCACCCGGAGCTCTTCTAATATGTTTGTCAGGCGTGGAGACTGTGCAAATGTGCTCCAAGGTTCGTCCGGCTGTATGGGCAATTTCTCCGTTATCTTGAAAGTAACTGTAGGTATTTTCCTCCTAAGTTAATGCTGCCACAAATTCGCGTCCAAGAGTATCCTCTCGTCCGGGCCCGTTTTATTGACAGATCAGGTGGCCTGGGTGGCCAGCTAGGGCAGCAATCACCCGGAGCTCTTCTAATATGTTTGTCAGGCGTGGAGATTGTGCAAATGTGCTCCCAGGTTCGGCTGGCTGTATGGGCAATTTCTCCATTATCTTGAAAGTAACTGTAGGTATTTTCCTCCTAAGTTAATGCTGCCACAAATTCGCGTCCAAGAGTATCCACTCGTCCGGGCCCGTTTTATTGACAGATCAGGTGGCCTGGGTGGCCAGCTAGGGCAGCAATCACCCGGAGCTCTTCTAATATGTTTGTCAGGCGTGGAGATTGTGCAAATGTGCTCCAAGGTTCGTCCGGCTGTATGGGCAATTTCTCCATTATCTTGAAAGTAACTGTAGGTATTTTCCTCCTAAGTTAATGCTGCCACAAATTCGCGTCCAAGAGTATCCACTCGTCCGGGCCCGTTTTATTGACAGATCAGGTGACCTGGGTGGCCAGCTAGGGCAGCAATCACCCGGAGCTCTTCTAATATGTTTGTCAGGCGTGGAGATTGTGCAAATGTGCTCCAAGATTCGTCCGGCTGTATGGGCAATTTCTCCGTTATCTTGAAAGTAACTGTAGGTATTTTCCTCCTAAGTTAATGCTGCGACAAATTCGCGTCCAAGAGTATCCACTCGTCCGGGCCCGTTTTATTGACAGATCAGGTGGCCTGGGTTGCCAGCTAGGGCAGCAATCACCCGGAGCTCTTCTAATATGTTTGTCAGGCGTGGAGATTGTGCAAATGTGCTCCAAGGTTCGTCCGGCTGTATGGGCAATTTCTCCGTTATCTTGAAAGTAACTGTAGGTATTTTCCTCCTAAGTTAATGCTGCCACAAATTCGCGTCCAAGAGTATCCACTCGTCCGGGCCCGTTTTATTGACAGATCAGGTGGCCTGGGTGGCCAGCTAGGGCAGCAATCACCCGGAGCTCTTCTAATATGTTTGTCAGGCGTGGAGATTGTGCAAATGTGCTCCAAGGTTCGTCCGGCTGTATGGGCAATTTCTCCGTTATCTTGAAAGTAACTGTAGGTATTTTCCTCCTAAGTTAATGCTGCCACAAATTCGCGTCCAAGAGTATCCACTCGTCCGGGCCCGTTTTATTGACAGATCAGGTGGCCTGGGTGGCCAGCTAGGGCAGCAATCACCCGGAGCTCTTCTAATATGTTTGTCAGGCGTGGAGATTGTGCAAATGTGCTCCAAGGTTCGTCCGGCTGTATGGGCAATTTCTCCATTATCTTGAAAGTAACTGTAGGTATTTTCCTCCTAAGTTAATGCTGCCACAAATTCGCGTCCAAGAGTATCCACTCGTCCGGGCCCGTTTTATTGACAGATCAGGTGGCCTGGGTGGCCAGCTAGGGCAGCAATCACCCGGAGCTCTTCTAATATGTTTGTCAGGCGTGGAGATTGTGCAAATGTGCTCCAAGGTTCGTCCGGCTGTATGGGCAAATTCTCCATTATCGTGAAAGTAACTGTAGGTATTTTCCTCCTAAGTTAATGCTGCCACAAATTCGCGTCCAAGAGTATCCACTCGTCCGGGCCCGTTTTATTGACAGATCAGGTGACCTGGGTGGCCAGCTAGGGCAGCAATCACCCGGAGCTCTTCTAATATGTTTGTCAGGCGTGGAGATTGTGCAAATGTGCTCCAAGGTTCGTCCGGCTGTATGGGCAATTTCTCCGTTATCTTGAAAGTAACTGTAGGTATTTTCCTCCTAAGTTAATGCTGCCACAAATTCGCGTCCAAGAGTATCCACTCGTCCGGGCCCGTTTTATTGACAGATCAGGTGGCCTGGGTGGCCAGCTAGGGCAGCAATCACCCGGAGCTCTTCTAATATGTTTGTCAGGCGTGGAGATTGTGCAAATGTGCTCCAAGGTTCGTCCGGCTGTATGGGCAATTTCTCCGTTATCTTGAAAGTAACTGTAGGTATTTTCCTCCTAAGTTAATGCTGCCACAAATTCGCGTCCAAGAGTATCCACTCGTCCGGGCCCGTTTTATTGACAGATCAGGTGGCCTGGGTGGCCAGCTAGGGTAGCAATCACCCGGAGCTCTTCTAATATGTTTGTCAGGCGTGGAGATTGTGCAAATGTGCTCCAAGGTTCGTCCGGTTGTATGGGCAAAAATCTCCGTTATCTTGAAAGTAACTGTAGGTATTTTCCTCCTAAGTTAATGCTGCCACAAATTCGCGTCCAAGAGTATCCACTCGTCCGGGCCCGTTTTATTGACAGATCAGGTGGCCTGGGTGGCCAGCTAGGGTAGCAATCACCCGGAGCTCTTCTAATATGTTTGTCAGGCGTGGAGATTGTGCAAATGTGCTCCAAGGTTCGTCCGGCTGTATGGGCAATTTCTCCGTTATCTTGAAAGTAACTGTAGGTATTTTCCTCCTAAGTTAATGCTGCCACAAATTCGCGTCCAAGAGTATCCACTCGTCCGGGCCCGTTTTATTGACAGATCAGGTGGCCTGGGTGGCCAGCTAGGGCAGCAATCACCCGGAGCTCTTCTAATATGTTTGTCAGGCGTGGAGATTGTGCAAATGTGCTCCAAGGTTCGTCCGGCTGTATGGGCAATTTCTCCGTTATCTTGAAAGTAACTGTAGGTATTTTCCTCCTAAGTTAATGCTGCCACAAATTCGCGTCCAAGAGTATCCACTCTTCCGGGCCCGTTTTATTGACAGATCAGGTGGCCTGGGTGGCCAGCTAGGGTAGCAATCACCCGGAGCTCTTCTAATATGTTTGTCAGGCGTGGAGATTGTGCAAATGTGCTCCAAGGTTCGTCCGGCTGTATGGGCAATTTCTCCGTTATCTTGAAAGTAACTGTAGGTATTTTCCTCCTAAGTTAATGCTGCCACAAATTCGCGTCCAAGAGTATCCACTCGTCCGGGCCCGTTTTATTGACAGATCAGGTGACCTGGGTGGCCAGCTAGGGCAGCAATCACCCGGAGCTCTTCTAATATGTTTGTCAGGCGTGGAGATTGTGCAAATGAGCTCCAATGTTCGTCCGGCTGTATGGGCAATTTCTCCGTTATCTTGAAAGTAACTGTAGGTATTTTCCTCCTAAGTTAATGCTGCCACAAATTCGCATCCAAGAGTATCCACTCGTCCGGGCCCGTTTTATTGACAGATCAGGTGACCTGGGTGGCCAGCTAGGGCAGCAATCACCCGGAGCTCTTCTAATATGTTTGTCAGGCGTGGAGATTGTGCAAATGTGCTCCAAGGTTCGTCCGGCTGTATGGGCAATTTCTCCGTTATCTTGAAAGTAACTGTAAGTATTTTCCTCCTAAGTTAATGCTGCCACAAATTCGCGTCCAAGAGTATCCACTCGTCCGGGCCCGTTTTATTGACAGATCAGGTGGCCTGGGTGGCCAGCTAGGGCAGCAATCACCCGGAGCTCTTCTAATATGTTTGTCAGGCGTGGAGATTGTGCAAATGTGCTCCAAGGTTCGTCCGGCTGTATGGGCAATTTCTCCGTTATCTTGAAAGTAACTGTAGGTATTTTCCTCCTAAGTTAATGCTGCCACAAATTCGCGTCCAAGAGTATCCACTCGTCCGGGCCCGTTTTATTGACAGATCAGGTGACCTGGGTGGCCAGCTAGGGCAGCAATCACCCGGAGCTCTTCTAATATGTTTGTCAGGCGTGGAGATTGTGCAAATGTGCTCCAAGGTTCGTCCGGCTGTATGGGCAATTTCTCCGTTATCTTGAAAGTAACTGTAGGTATTTTCCTCCTAAGTTAATGCTGCCACAAATTCGCGTCCAAGAGTATCCACTCGTCCGGGCCCGTTTTATTGACAGATCAGGTGACCTGGGTGGCCAGCTAGGGCAGCAATCACCCGGAGCTCTTCTAATATGTTTGTCAGGCGTGGAGATTGTGCAAATGTGCTCCAAGGTTCGTCCGGCTGTATGGGCAATTTCTCCGTTATCTTGAAAGTATCTGTAGGTATTTTCCTCCTAAGTTAATGCTGCCACAAATTCGCGTCCAAGAGTATCCACTCGTCCGGGCCCGTTTTATTGACAGATCAGGTGGCCTGGGTTGCCAGCTAGGGCAGCAATCACCCGGAGCTCTTCTAATATGTTTGTCAGGCGTGGAGATTGTGCAAATGTGCTCCAAGGTTCGTCCGGCTGTATGGGCAATTTCTCCGTTATCTTGAAAGTAACTGTAGGTATTTTCCTCCTAAGTTAATGCTGCCACAAATTCGCGTCCAAGAGTATCCACTCGTCCGGGCCCGTTTTATTGACAGATCAGGTGGCCTGGGTGGCCAGCTAGGGCAGCAATCACCCGGAGCTCTTCTAATATGTTTGTCAGGCGTGGAGATTGTGCAAATGTGCTCCAAGGTTCGTCCGGCTGTATGGGCAATTTCTCCGTTATCTTGAAAGTAACTGTAGGTATTTTCCTCCTAAGTTAATGCTGCCACAAATTCGCGTCCAAGAGTATCCTCTCGTCCGGGCCCGTTTTATTGACAGATCAGGTGGCCTGGGTGGCCAGCTAGGGCAGCAATCACCCGGAGCTCTTCTAATATGTTTGTCAGGCGTGGAGATTGTGCAAATGTGCTCCAAGGTTCGGCCGGCTGTATGGGCAATTTCTCCATTATCTTGAAAGTAACTGTAGGTATTTTCCTCCTAAGTTAATGCTGCCACAAATTCGCGTCCAAGAGTATCCACTCGTCCGGGCCCGTTTTATTGACAGATCAGGTGGCCTGGGTGGCCAGCTAGGGCAGCAATCACCCGGAGCTCTTCTAATATGTTTGTCAGGCGTGGAGATTGTGCAAATGTGCTCCAAGGTTCGTCCGGCTGTATGGGCAATTTCTCCATTATCTTGAAAGTAACTGTAGGTATTTTCCTCCTAAGTTAATGCTGCCACAAATTCGCGTCCAAGAGTATCCACTCGTCCGGGCCCGTTTTATTGACAGATCAGGTGACCTGGGTGGCCAGCTAGGGCAGCAATCACCTGGAGCTCTTCTAATATGTTTGTCAGGCGTGGAGATTGTGCAAATGTGCTCCAAGGTTCGTCCGGCTGTATGGGCAATTTCTCCGTTATCTTGAAAGTAACTGTAGGTATTTTCCTCCTAAGTTAATGCTGCCACAAATTCGCGTCCAAGAGTATCCACTCGTCCGGGCCCGTTTTATTGACAGATCAGGTGGCCTGGGTTGCCAGCTAGGGCAGCAATCACCCGGAGCTCTTCTAATATGTTTGTCAGGCGTGGAGATTGTGCAAATGTGCTCCAAGGTTCGTCCGGCTGTATGGGCAATTTCTCCGTTATCTTGAAAGTAACTGTAGGTATTTTCCTCCTAAGTTAATGCTGCCACAAATTCGCGTCCAAGAGTATCCACTCGTCCGGGCCCGTTTTATTGACAGATCAGGTGGCCTGGGTGGCCAGCTAGGGCAGCAATCACCCGGAGCTCTTCTAATATGTTTGTCAGGCGTGGAGATTGTGCAAATGTGCTCCAAGGTTCGTCCGGCTGTATGGGCAATTTCTCCGTTATCTTGAAAGTAACTGTAGGTATTTTCCTCCTAAGTTAATGCTGCCACAAATTCGCGTCCAAGAGTATCCACTCGTCCGGGCCCGTTTTATTGACAGATCAGGTGGCCTGGGTGGCCAGCTAGGGCAGCAATCACCCGGAGCTCTTCTAATATGTTTGTCAGGCGTGGAGATTGTGCAAATGTGCTCCAAGGTTCGGCCGGCTGTATGGGCAATTTCTCCATTATCTTGAAAGTAACTGTAGGTATTTTCCTCCTAAGTTAATGCTGCCACAAATTCGCGTCCAAGAGTATCCACTCGTCCGGGCCCGTTTTATTGACAGATCAGGTGGCCTGGGTGGCCAGCTAGGGCAGCAATCACCCGGAGCTCTTCTAATATGTTTGTCAGGCGTGGAGATTGTGCAAATGTGCTCCAAGGTTCGTCCGGCTGTATGGGCAAATTCTCCATTATCGTGAAAGTAACTGTAGGTATTTTCCTCCTAAGTTAATGCTGCCACAAATTCGCGTCCAAGAGTATCCACTCGTCCGGGCCCGTTTTATTGACAGATCAGGTGACCTGGGTGGCCAGCTAGGGCAGCAATCACCCAGAGCTCTTCTAATATGTTTGTCAGGCGTGGAGATTGTGCAAATGTGCTCCAAGGTTCGTCCGGCTGTATGGGCAATTTCTCCGTTATCTTGAAAGTAACTGTAGGTATTTTCCTCCTAAGTTAATGCTGCCACAAATTCGCGTCCAAGAGTATCCACTCGTCCGGGCCCGTTTTATTGACAGATCAGGTGGCCTGGGTGGCCAGCTAGGGCAGCAATCACCCGGAGCTCTTCTAATATGTTTGTCAGGCGTGGAGATTGTGCAAATGTGCTCCAAGGTTCGTCCGGCTGTATGGGCAATTTCTCCGTTATCTTGAAAGTAACTGTAGGTATTTTCCTCCTAAGTTAATGCTGCCACAAATTCGCGTCCAAGAGTATCCACTCGTCCGGGCCCGTTTTATTGACAGATCAGGTGGCCTGGGTGGCCAGCTAGGGTAGCAATCACCCGGAGCTCTTCTAATATGTTTGTCAGGCGTGGAGATTGTGCAAATGTGCTCCAAGGTTCGTCCGGTTGTATGGGCAATTTCTCCGTTATCTTGAAAGTAACTGTAGGTATTTTCCTCCTAAGTTAATGCTGCCACAAATTCGCGTCCAAGAGTATCCACTCGTCCGGGCCCGTTTTATTGACAGATCAGGTGGCCTGGGTGGCCAGCTAGGGTAGCAATCACCCGGAGCTCTTCTAATATGTTTGTCAGGCGTGGAGATTGTGCAAATGTGCTCCAAGGTTCGTCCGGCTGTATGGGCAATTTCTCCGTTATCTTGAAAGTAACTGTAGGTATTTTCCTCCTAAGTTAATGCTGCCACAAATTCGCGTCCAAGAGTATCCACTCGTCCGGGCCCGTTTTATTGACAGATCAGGTGGCCTGGGTGGCCAGCTAGGGCAGCAATCACCCGGAGCTCTTCTAATATGTTTGTCAGGCGTGGAGATTGTGCAAATGTGCTCCAAGGTTCGGCCGGCTGTATGGGCAATTTCTCCGTTATCTTGAAAGTAACTGTAGGTATTTTCCTCCTAAGTTAATGCTGCCACAAATTCGCGTCCAAGAGTATCCACTCTTCCGGGCCCGTTTCATTGACAGATCAGGTGGCCTGGGTGGCCAGCTAGGGTAGCAATCACCCGGAGCTCTTCTAATATGTTTGTCAGGCGTGGAGATTGTGCAAATGTGCTCCAAGGTTCGTCCGGCTGTATGGGCAATTTCTCCGTTATCTTGAAAGTAACTGTAGGTATTTTCCTCCTAAGTTAATGCTGCCACAAATTCGCGTCCAAGAGTATCCACTCGTCCGGGCCCGTTTTATTGACAGATCAGGTGACCTGGGTGGCCAGCTAGGGCAGCAATCACCCGGAGCTCTTCTAATATGTTTGTCAGGCGTGGAGATTGTGCAAATGAGCTCCAAGGTTCGTCCGGCTGTATGGGCAATTTCTCCGTTATCTTGACAGTAACTGTAGGTATTTTCCTCCTAAGTTAATGCTGCCACAAATTCGCATCCATGAGTATCCAGTCGTCCGGGCCCGTTTTATTGACAGATCAGGTGACCTGGGTGGCCAGCTAGGGCAGCAATCACCCGGAGCTCTTCTAATATGTTTGTCAGGCGTGGAGATTGTGCAAATGTGCTCCAAGGTTCGTCCGGCTGTATGGGCAATTTCTCCGTTATCTTGAAAGTAACTGTAAGTATTTTCCTCCTAAGTTAATGCTGCCACAAATTCGCGTCCAAGAGTATCCACTCGTCCGGGCCCGTTTTATTGACAGATCAGGTGGCCTGGGTGGCCAGCTAGGGCAGCAATCACCCGGAGCTCTTCTAATATGTTTGTCAGGCGTGGAGATTGTGCAAATGTGCTCCAAGGTTCGTCCGGCTGTATGGGCAATTTCTCCGTTATCTTGAAAGTAACTGTAGGTATTTTCCTCCTAAGTTAATGCTGCCACAAATTCGCGTCCAAGAGTATCCACTCGTCCGGGCCCGTTTTATTGACAGATCAGGTGACCTGGGTGGCCAGCTAGGGCAGCAATCACCCGGAGCTCTTCTAATATGTTTGTCAGGCGTGGAGATTGTGCAAATGTGCTCCAAGGTTCGTCCGGCTGTATGGGCAATTTCTCCGTTATCTTGAAAGTAACTGTAGGTATTTTCCTCCTAAGTTAATGCTGCCACAAATTCGCGTCCAAGAGTATCCACTCGTCCGGGCCCGTTTTATTGACAGATCAGGTGACCTGGGTGGCCAGCTAGGGCAGCAATCACCCGGAGCTCTTCTAATATGTTTGTCAGGCGTGGAGATTGTGCAAATGTGCTCCAAGGTTCGTCCGGCTGTATGGGCAATTTCTCCGTTATCTTGAAAGTAACTGTAGGTATTTTCCTCCTAAGTTAATGCTGCCACAAATTCGCATCCAAGAGTATCCACTCGTCCGGGCCCGTTTTATTGACAGATCAGGTGACCTGGGTGGCCAGCTAGGGCAGCAATCACCCGGAGCTCTTCTAATATGTTTGTCAGGCGTGGAGATTGTGCAAATGTGCTCCAAGGTTCGTCCGGCTGTATGGGCAATTTCTCCGTTATCTTGAAAGTAACTGTAGGTATTTTCCTCCTAAGTTAATGCTGCCACAAATTCGCGTCCAAGAGTATCCACTCGTCCGGGCCCGTTTTATTGACAGATCAGGTGACCTGGGTGGCCAGCTAGGGCAGCAATCACCCGGAGCTCTTCTAATATGATTGTCAGGCGTGGAGATTGTGCAAATGTGCTCCAAGGTTCGTCCGGCTGTATGGGCAATTTCTCCGTTATCTTGAAAGTAACTGTAGGTATTTTCCTCCTAAGTTAATGCTGCCACAAATTCGCGTCCAAGAGGATCCACTCGTCCGGGCCCGTTTTATTGACAGATCAGGTGACCTGGGTGGCCAGCTAGGGCAGCAATCACCCGGAGCTCTTCTAATATGTTTGTCAGGCGTGGAGATTGTGCAAATGTGCTCCAAGGTTCGTCCGGCTGTATGGGCAATTTCTCCGTTATCTTGAAAGTAACTGTAGGTATTTTCCACCTAAGTTAATGCTGCCACAAATTCGCGTCCAAGAGTATCCACTCGTCCGGGCCCGTTTTATTGACAGATCAGGTGGCCTGGGTGGCCAGCTAGGGCAGCAATCACCCGGAGCTCTTCTAATATGTTTGTCAGGCGTGGAGATTGTGCAAATGTGCTCCAAGGTTCGTCCGGCTGTATGGGCAATTTCTCCGTTATCTTGAAAGTAACTGTAGGTATTTTCCTCCTAAGTTAATGCTGCCACAAATTCGCGTCCAAGAGTATCCACTCGTCCGGGCCCGTTTTATTGACAGATCAGGTGACCTGGGTGGCCAGCTAGGGCAGCAATCACCCGGAGCTCTTCTAATATGTTTGTCAGGCGTGGAGATTGTGCAAATGTGCTCCAAGGTTCGTCCGGCTGTATGGGCAATTTCTCCGTTATCTTGAAAGTAACTGTAGGTATTTTCCTCCTAAGTTAATGCTGCCACAAATTCGCGTCCAAGAGTATCCACTCGTCCGGGCCCGTTTTATTGACAGATCAGGTGACCTGGGTGGCCAGCTAGGGCAGCAATCACCCGGAGGTCTTCTAATATGTTTGTCAGGCGTGGAGATTGTGCAAATGTGCTCCAAGGTTCGTCCGGCTGTATGGGCAATTTCTCCGTTATCTTGAAAGTAACTGTAGGTATTTTCCTCCTAAGTTAATGCTGCCACAAATTCGCGTCCAAGAGTATCCACTCGTCCGGGCCCGTTTTATTGACAGATCAGGTGGCCTGGGTGGCCAGCTAGGGCAGCAATCACCCGGAGCTCTTCTAATATGTTTGTCAGGCGTGGAGATTGTGCAAATGTGCTCCAAGGTTCGGCCGGCTGTACGGGCAATTTCTCCATTATCTTGAAAGTAACTGTAGGTATTTTCCTCCTAAGTTAATGCTGCCACAAATTCGCGTCCAAGAGTATCCACTCGTCCGGGCCCGTTTTATTGACAGATCAGGTGGCCTGGGTGGCCAGCTAGGGCAGCAATCACCCGGAGCTCTTCTAATATGTTTGTCAGGCGTGGAGATTGTGCAAATGTGCTCCAAGGTTCGGCCGGCTGTACGGGCAATTTCTCCATTATCTTGAAAGTAACTGTAGGTATTTTCCTCCTAAGTTAATGCTGCCACAAATTCGCGTCCAAGAGTATCCACTCGTCCGGGCCCGTTTTATTGACAGATCAGGTGGCCTGGGTGGCCAGCTAGGGCAGCAATCACCCGGAGCTCTTCTAATATGTTTGTCAGGCGTGGAGATTGTGCAAATGTGCTCCAAGGTTCGTCCGGCTGTATGGGCAATTTCTCCGTTAACTTGAAAGTAACTGTAGGTATTTTCCTCCTAAGTTAATGCTGCCACAAATTCGCGTCCAAGAGTATCCACTCTTCCGGGCCCGTTTTATTGACAGATCAGGTGGCCTGGGTGGCCAGCTAGGGCAGCAATCACCCGGAGCTCTTCTAATATGTTTGTCAGGCGTGGAGATTGTGCAAATGTGCTCCAAGGTTCGGCCGGCTGTACGGGCAATTTCTCCATTATCTTGAAAGTAACTGTAGGTATTTTCCTCCTAAGTTAATGCTGCCACAAATTCGCGTCCAAGAGTATCCACTCGTCCGGGCCCGTTTTATTGACAGATCAGGTGGCCTGGGTGGCCAGCTAGGGCAGCAATCACCCGGAGCTCTTCTAATATGTTTGTCAGGCGTGGAGATTGTGCAAATGTGCTCCAAGGTTCGTCCGGCTGTATGGGCAATTTCTCCGTTATCTTGAAAGTAACTGTAGGTATTTTTCTCCTAAGTTAATTCTGCCACAAATTCGCGTCCAAGAGTATCCACTCGTCCGGGCCCGTTTTATTGACAGATCAGGTGGCCTGGGTGGCCAGCTAGGGCAGCAATCACCCGGAGCTCTTCTAATATGTTTGTCAGGCGTGGAGATTGTGCAAATGTGCTCCAAGGTTCGGCCGGCTGTACGGGCAATTTCTCCATTATCTTGAAAGTAACTGTAGGTATTTTCCTCCTAAGTTAATGCTGCCACAAATTCGCGTCCAAGAGTATCCACTCGTCCGGGCCCGTTTTATTGACAGATCAGGTGGCCTGGGTGGCCAGCTAGGGCAGCAATCACCCGGAGCTCTTCTAATATGTTTGTCAGGCGTGGAGATTGTGCAAATGTGCTCCAAGGTTCGTCCGGCTGTATGGGCAATTTCTCCGTTATCTTGAAAGTAACTGTAGGTATTTTCCTCCTAAGTTAATGCTGCCACAAATTCGCGTCCAAGAGTATCCACTCGTCCGGGCCCGTTTTATTGACAGATCAGGTGGCCTGGGTGGCCAGCTAGGGCAGCAATCACCCGGAGCTCTTCTAATATGTTTGTCAGGCGTGGAGATTGTGCAAATGTGCTCCAAGGTTCGTCCGGCTGTATGGGCAATTTCTCCGTTATCTTGAAAGTAACTGTAGGTATTTTTCTCCTAAGTTAATGCTGCCACAAATTCGCGTCCAAGAGTATCCACTCGTCCGGGCCCGTTTTATTGACAGATCAGGTGGCCTGGGTGGCCAGCTAGGGCAGCAATCACCCGGAGCTCTTCTAATATGTTTGTCAGGCGTGGAGATTGTGCAAATGTGCTCCAAGGTTCGTCCGGCTGTATGGGCAATTTCTCCGTTATCTTGAAAGTAACTGTAGGTATTTTCCTCCTAAGTTAATGCTGCCACAAATTCGCGTCCAAGAGTATCCACTCGTCCGGGCCCGTTTTATTGACAGATCAGGTGGCCTGGGTGGCCAGCTAGGGCAGCAATCACCCGGAGCTCTTCTAATATGTTTGTCAGGCGTGGAGATTGTGCAAATGTGCTCCAAGGTTCGTCCGGCTGTATGGGCAATTTCTCCGTTATCTTGAAAGTAACTGTAGGTATTTTCCTCCTAAGTTAATGCTGCCACAAATTCGCGTCCAAGAGTATCCACTCGTCCGGGCCCGTTTTATTGACAGATCAGGTGGCCTGGGTGGCCAGCTAGGGCAGCAATCACCCGGAGCTCTTCTAATATGTTTGTCAGGCGTGGAGATTGTGCAAATGTGCTCCAAGGTTCGTCCGGCTGTATGGGCAATTTCTCCATTATCTTGAAAGTAACTGTAGGTATTTTCCTCCTAAGTTAATGCTGCCACAAATTCGCGTCCAAGAGTATCCACTCGTCCGGGCCCGTTTTATTGACAGATCAGGTGGCCTGGGTGGCCAGCTAGGGCAGCAATCACCCGGAGCTCTTCTAATATGTTTGTCAGGCGTGGAGATTGTGCAAATGTGCTCCAAGGTTCGTCCGGCTGTATGGGCAATTTCTCCGTTATCTTGAAAGTAACTGTAGGTATTTTCCTCCTAAGTTAATGCTGCCACAAATTCGCGTCCAAGAGTATCCACTCGTCCGGGCCCGTTTTATTGACAGATCAGGTGGCCTGGGTGGCCAGCTAGGGCAGCAATCACCCGGAGCTCTTCTAATATGTTTGTCAGGCGTGGAGATTGTGCAAATGTGCTCCAAGGTTCGTCTGGCTGTATGGGCAATTTCTCCATTATCTTGAAAGTAACTGTAGGTATTTTCCTCCTAAGTTAATGCTGCCACAAATTCGCGTCTAAGAGTATCCACTCGTCCGGGGCCGTTTTATTGACAGATCAGGTGACCTAGGTGGCCAGCTAGGGCAGCAATCACCCGGAGCTCTTCTAATATGTTTGTCAGGCGTGGAGATTGTGCAAATGTGCTCCAAGGTTCGTCCGGCTGTATGGGCAATTTCTCCGTTATCTTGAAAGTAACTGTAGGTATTTTCCTCCTAAGTTAATGCTGCCACAAATTCGCGTCCAAGAGTATCCACTCGTCCGGGCCCGTTTTATTGACAGATCAGGTGGCCTGGGTGGCCAGCTAGGGCAGCAATCACCCGGAGCTCTTCTAATCTGTTTGTCAGGCGTGGAGATTGTGCAAATGTGCTCCAAGGTTCGTCCGGCTGTATGGGCAATTTCTCCGTTATCTTGAAAGTAACTGTAGGTATTTTCCTCCTAAGTTAATGCTGCCACAAATTCGCGTCCAAGAGTATCCACTCGTCCGGGCCCGTTTTATTGACAGATCAGGTGGCCTGGGTGGCCAGCTAGGGCAGCAATCACCCGGAGCTCTTCTAATATGTTTGTCAGGCGTGGAGATTGTGCAAATGTGCTCCAAGGTTCGGCCGGCTGTACGGGCAATTTCTCCATTATCTTGAAAGTAACTGTAGGTATTTTCCTCCTAAGTTAATGCTGCCACAAATTCGCGTCCAAGAGTATCCACTCGTCCGGGCCCGTTTTATTGACAGATCAGGTGGCCTGGGTGACCAGCTAGGGCAGCAATCACCCGGAGCTCTTCTAATATGTTTGTCAGGCGTGGAGATTGTGCAAATGTGCTCCAAGGTTCGGCCGGCTGTACGGGCAATTTCTCCATTATCTTGAAAGTAACTGTAGGTATTTTCCTCCTAAGTTAATGCTGCCACAAATTCGCGTCCAAGAGTATCCACTCGTCCGGGCCCGTTTTATTGACAGATCAGGTGGCCTGGGTGGCCAGCTAGGGCAGCAATCACCCGGAGCTCTTCTAATATGTTTGTCAGGCGTGGAGATTGTGCAAATGTGCGCCAAGGTTCGTCCGGCTGTATGGGCAATTTCTCCGTTATCTTGAAAGTAACTGTAGGTATTTTCCTCCTAAGTTAATGCTGCCACAAATTCGCGTCCAAGAGTATCCACTCGTCCGGGCCCGTTTTATTGACAGATCAGGTGGCCTGGGTGGCCAGCTAGGGCAGCAATCACCCGGAGCTCTTCTAATATGTTTGTCAGGCGTGGAGATTGTGCAAATGTGCTCCAAGGTTCGGCCGGCTGTATGGGCAATTTCTCCATTATCTTGAAAGTAACTGTAGGTATTTTTCTCCTAAGTTAATGCTGCCACAAATTCGCGTCCAAGAGTATCCACTCGTCCGGGCCCGTTTTATTGAAAGATCAGGTGGCCTGGGTGGCCAGCTAGGGCAGCAATCACCCGGAGCTCTTCTAATATGTTTGTCAGGCGTGGAGATTGTGCAAATGTGCTCCAAGGTTCGTCCGGCTGTATGGGCAATTTCTCCGTTATCTTGAAAGTAACTGTAGGTATTTTCCTCCTAAGTTAATGCTGCCACAAATTCGCGTCCAAGAGTATCCACTCGTCCGGGCCCGTTTTATTGACAGATCAGGTGGCCTGGGTGGCCAGCTAGGGCAGCAATCACCCGGAGCTCGTCTAATATGTTTGTCAGGCGTGGAGATTGTGCAAATGTGCTCCAAGGTTCGTCCGGCTGTATGGGCAATTTCTCCGTTATCTTGAAAGTAACTGTAGGTATTTTCCTCCTAAGTTAATGCTGCCACAAATTCGCGTCCAAGAGTATCCACTCGTCCGGGCCCGTTTTATTGACAGATCAGGTGGCCTGGGTGGCCAGCTAGGGCAGCAATCACCCGGAGCTCTTCTAATATGTTTGTCAGGCGTGGAGATTGTGCAAATGTGCTCCAAGGTTCGGCCGGCTGTATGGGCAATTTCTCCATTATCTTGAAAGTAACTGTAGGTATTTTCCTCCTAAGTTAATGCTGCCACAAATTCGCGTCCAAGAGTATCCACTCGTCCGGGCCCGTTTTATTGACAGATCAGGTGGCCTGGGTGGCCAGCTAGGGCAGCAATCACCCGGAGCTCTTCTAATATGTTTGTCAGGCGTGGAGATTGTGCAAATGTGCTCCAAGGTTCGGCCGGCTGTATGGGCAATTTCTCCATTATCTTGAAAGTAACTGTAGGTATTTTCCTTCTAAGTTAATGCTGCCACAAATTCGCGTCCAAGAGTATCCACTCGTCCGGGCCCGTTTTATTGACAGATCAGGTGGCCTGGGTGGCCAGCTAGGGCAGCAATCACCCGGAGCTCGTCTAATATGTTTGTCAGGCGTGGAGATTGTGCAAATGTGCTCCAAGGTTCGTCCGGCTGTATGGGCAATTTCTCCGTTATCTTGAAAGTAACTGTAGGTATTTTCCTCCTAAGTTAATGCTGCCACAAATTCGCGTCCAAGAGTATCCACTCGTCCGGGCCCGTTTTATTGACAGATCAGGTGGCCTGGGTGGCCAGCTAGGGCAGCAATCACCCGGAGCTCTTCTAATATGTTTGTCAGGCGTGGAGATTGTGCAAATGTGCTCCAAGGTTCGGCCGGCTGTATGGGCAATTTCTCCATTATCTTGAAAGTAACTGTAGGTATTTTCCTCCTAAGTTAATGCTGCCACAAATTCGCGTCCAAGAGTATCCACTCGTCCGGGCCCGTTTTATTGACAGATCAGGTGGCCTGGGTGGCCAGCTAGGGCAGCAATCACCCGGAGCTCGTCTAATATGTTTGTCAGGCGTGGAGATTGTGCAAATGTGCTCCAAGGTTCGTCCGGCTGTATGGGCAATTTCTCCGTTATCTTGAAAGTAACTGTAGGTATTTTCCTCCTAAGTTAATGCTGCCACAAATTCGCGTCCAAGAGTATCCACTCGTCCGGGCCCGTTTTATTGACAGATCAGGTGGCCTGGGTGGCCAGCTAGGGCAGCAATCACCCGGAGCTCTTCTAATATGTTTGTCAGGCGTGGAGATTGTGCAAATGTGCTCCAAGGTTCGGCCGGCTGTATGGGCAATTTCTCCATTATCTTGAAAGTAACTGTAGGTATTTTCCTCCTAAGTTAATGCTGCCACAAATTCGCGTCCAAGAGTATCCACTCGTCCGGGCCCGTTTTATTGACAGATCAGGTGGCCTGGGTGGCCAGCTAGGGCAGCAATCACCCGGAGCTCGTCTAATATGTTTGTCAGGCGTGGAGATTGTGCAAATGTGCTCCAAGGTTCGTCCGGCTGTATGGGCAATTTCTCCGTTATCTTGAAAGTAACTGTAGGTATTTTCCTCCTAAGTTAATGCTGCCACAAATTCGCGTCCAAGAGTATCCACTCGTCCGGGCCCGTTTTATTGACAGATCAGGTGGCCTGGGTGGCCAGCTAGGGCAGCAATCACCCGGAGCTCTTCTAATATGTTTGTCAGGCGTGGAGATTGTGCAAATGTGCTCCAAGGTTCGGCCGGCTGTATGGGCAATTTCTCCATTATCTTGAAAGTAACTGTAGGTATTTTCCTCCTAAGTTAATGCTGCCACAAATTCGCGTCCAAGAGTATCCACTCGTCCGGGCCCGTTTTATTGACAGATCAGGTGGCCTGGGTGGCCAGCTAGGGCAGCAATCACCCGGAGCTCTTCTAATATGTTTGTCAGGCGTGGAGATTGTGCAAATGTGCTCCAAGGTTCGGCCGGCTGTATGGGCAATTTCTCCATTATCTTGAAAGTAACTGTAGGTATTTTCCTCCTAAGTTAATGCTGCCACAAATTCGCGTCCAAGAGTATCCACTCGTCCGGGCCCGTTTTATTGACAGATCAGGTGGCCTGGGTGGCCAGCTATGGCAGCAATCACCCGGAGCTCTTCTAATATGTTTGTCAGGCGTGGAGATTGTGCAAATGTGCTCCAAGGTTCGGCCGGCTGTATGGGCAATTTCTCCATTATCTTGAAAGTAACTGTAGGTATTTTCCTCCTAAGTTAATGCTGCCACAAATTCGCGTCCAAGAGTATCCACTCGTCCGGGCCCGTTTTATTGACAGATCAGGTGGCCTGGGTGGCCAGCTAGGGCAGCAATCACCCGGAGCTCTTCTAATATGTTTGTCAGGCGTGGAGATTGTGCAAATGTGCTCCAAGGTTCGGCCGGCTGTATGGGCAATTTCTCCATTATCTTGAAAGTAACTGTAGGTATTTTTCTCCTAAGTTAATGCTGCCACAAATTCGCGTCCAAGAGTATCCACTCGTCCGGGCCCGTTTTATTGACAGATCAGGTGGCCTGGGTGGCCAGCTAGGGCAGCAATCACCCGGAGCTCTTCTAATATGTTTGTCAGGCGTGGAGATTGTGCAAATGTGCACCAAGGTTCGTCCGGCTGTATGGGCAATTTCTCCGTTATCTTGAAAGTAACTGTAGGTATTTTCCTCCTAAGTTAATGCTGCCACAAATTCGCGTCCAAGAGTATCCACTCGTCCGGGCCCGTTTTATTGACAGATCAGGTGGCCTGGGTGGCCAGCTAGGGCAGCAATCACCCGGAGCTCTTCTAATATGTTTGTCAGGCGTGGAGATTGTGCAAATGTGCTCCAAGGTTCGGCCGGCTGTATGGGCAATTTCTCCATTATCTTGAAAGTAACTGTAGGTATTTTCCTCCTAAGTTAATGCTGCCACAAATTCGCGTCCAAGAGTATCCACTCGTCCGGGCCCGTTTTATTGACAGATCAGGTGGCCTGGGTGGTCAGCTAGGGCAGCAATCACCCGGAGCTCTTCTAATATGTTTGTCAGGCGTGGAGATTGTGCAAATGCGCTCCAAGGTTCGGCCGGCTGTATGGGCAATTTCTCCATTATCTTGAAAGTAACTGTAGGTATTTTCCTCCTATGTTAATGCTGCCACAAATTCGCGTCCAAGAGTATCCACTCGTCCGGGCCCGTTTTATTGACAGATCAGGTGGCCTGGGTGGCCAGCTAGGGCAGCAATCACCCGGAGCTCGTCTAATATGTTTGTCAGGCGTGGAGATTGTGCAAATGTGCTCCAAGGTTCGTCCGGCTGTATGGGCAATTTCTCCGTTATCTTGAAAGTAACTGTAGGTATTTTCCTCCTAAGTTAATGCTGCCACAAATTCGCGTCCAAGAGTATCCACTCGTCCGGGCCCGTTTTATTGACAGATCAGGTGACCTGGGTGGCCAGCTAGGGCAGCAATCACCCGGAGCTCTTCTAATATGTTTGTCAGGCGTGGAGATTGTGCAAATGTGCTCCAAGGTTCGGCCGGCTGTATGGGCAATTTCTCCATTAGCTTGAAAGTAACTGTAGGTATTTTCCTCCTAAGTAAATGCTGCCACAAATTCGCGTCCAAGAGTATCCACTCGTCCGGGCCCGTTTTATTGACAGATCAGGTGGCCTGGGTGGCCAGCTAGGGCAGCAATCACCCGGAGGTCTTCTAATATGTTTGTCAGGCGTGGAGATTGTGCAAATGTGCTCCAAGGTTCGTCCGGCTGTATGGGCAATTTCTCCGTTATCTTGAAAGTAACTGTAGGTATTTTCCTCCTAAGTAAATGCTGCCACAAATTCGCGTCCAAGAGTATCCACTCGTCCGGGCCCGTTTTATTGACAGATCAGGTGGCCTGGGTGGCCAGCTAGGGCAGCAATCACCCGGAGCTCTTCTAATATGTTTGTCAGGCGTGGAGATTGTGCAAATGTGCTCCAAGGTTCGGCCGGCTGTATGGGCAATTTCTCCATTAGCTTGAAAGTAACTGTAGGTATTTTCCTCCTAAGTTAATGCTGCCACAAATTCGCGTCCAAGAGTATCCACTCGTCCGGGCCCGTTTTATTGACAGATCAGGTGGCCTGGGTGGCCAGCTAGGGCAGCAATCACCCGGAGGTCTTCTAATATGTTTGTCAGGCGTGGAGATTGTGCAAATGTGCTCCAAGGTTCGTCCGGCTGTATGGGCAATTTCTCCGTTATCTTGAAAGTAACTGTAGGTATTTTCCTCCTAAGTAAATGCTGCCACAAATTCGCGTCCAAGAGTATCCACTCGTCCGGGCCCGTTTTATTGACAGATCAGGTGGCCTGGGTGGCCAGCTAGGGCAGCAATCACCCGGAGCTCTTCTAATATGTTTGTCAGGCGTGGAGATTGTGCAAATGTGCTCCAAGGTTCGGCCGGCTGTATGGGCAATTTCTCCATTATCTTGAAAGTAACTGTAGGTATTTTCCTCCTAAGTTAATGCTGCCACAAATTCGCGTCCAAGAGTATCCACTCGTCCGGGCCCGTTTTATTGACAGATCAGGTGGCCTGGGTGGCCAGCTAGGGCAGCAATCACCCGGAGCTCGTCTAATATGTTTGTCAGGCGTGGAGATTGTGCAAATGTGCTCCAAGGTTCGTCCGGCTGTATGGGCAATTTCTCCGTTATCTTGAAAGTAACTGTAGGTATTTTCCTCCTAAGTTAATGCTGCCACAAATTCGCGTCCAAGAGTATCCACTCGTCCGGGCCCGTTTTATTGACAGATCAGGTGGCCTGGGTGGCCAGCTAGGGCAGCAATCACCCGGAGCTCTTCTAATATGTTTGTCAGGCGTGGAGATTGTGCAAATGTGCTCCAAGGTTCGGCCGGCTGTATGGGCAATTTCTCCATTATCTTGAAAGTAACTGTAGGTATTTTCCTCCTAAGTTAATGCTGCCACAAATTCGCGTCCAAGAGTATCCACTCGTCCGGGCCCGTTTTATTGACAGATCAGGTGGCCTGGGTGGCCAGCTAGGGCAGCAATCACCCGGAGCTCTTCTAATATGTTTGTCAGGCGTGGAGATTGTGCAAATGTGCTCCAAGGTTCGGCCGGCTGTATGGGCAATTTCTCCATTATCTTGAAAGTAACTGTAGGTATTTTCCTCCTAAGTTAATGCTGCCACAAATTCGCGTCCAAGAGTATCCACTCGTCCGGGCCCGTTTTATTGACAGATCAGGTGGCCTGGGTGGCCAGCTATGGCAGCAATCACCCGGAGCTCTTCTAATATGTTTGTCAGGCGTGGAGATTGTGCAAATGTGCTCCAAGGTTCGGCCGGCTGTATGGGCAATTTCTCCATTATCTTGAAAGTAACTGTAGGTATTTTCCTCCTAAGTTAATGCTGCCACAAATTCGCGTCCAAGAGTATCCACTCGTCCGGGCCCGTTTTATTGACAGATCAGGTGGCCTGGGTGGCCAGCTAGGGCAGCAATCACCCGGAGCTCTTCTAATATGTTTGTCAGGCGTGGAGATTGTGCAAATGTGCTCCAAGGTTCGGCCGGCTGTATGGGCAATTTCTCCATTATCTTGAAAGTAACTGTAGGTATTTTTCTCCTAAGTTAATGCTGCCACAAATTCGCGTCCAAGAGTATCCACTCGTCCGGGCCCGTTTTATTGACAGATCAGGTGGCCTGGGTGGCCAGCTAGGGCAGCAATCACCCGGAGCTCTTCTAATATGTTTGTCAGGCGTGGAGATTGTGCAAATGTGCACCAAGGTTCGTCCGGCTGTATGGGCAATTTCTCCGTTATCTTGAAAGTAACTGTAGGTATTTTCCTCCTAAGTTAATGCTGCCACAAATTCGCGTCCAAGAGTATCCACTCGTCCGGGCCCGTTTTATTGACAGATCAGGTGGCCTGGGTGGCCAGCTAGGGCAGCAATCACCCGGAGCTCTTCTAATATGTTTGTCAGGCGTGGAGATTGTGCAAATGTGCTCCAAGGTTCGGCCGGCTGTATGGGCAATTTCTCCATTATCTTGAAAGTAACTGTAGGTATTTTCCTCCTAAGTTAATGCTGCCACAAATTCGCGTCCAAGAGTATCCACTCGTCCGGGCCCGTTTTATTGACAGATCAGGTGGCCTGGGTGGTCAGCTAGGGCAGCAATCACCCGGAGCTCTTCTAATATGTTTGTCAGGCGTGGAGATTGTGCAAATGCGCTCCAAGGTTCGGCCGGCTGTATGGGCAATTTCTCCATTATCTTGAAAGTAACTGTAGGTATTTTCCTCCTATGTTAATGCTGCCACAAATTCGCGTCCAAGAGTATCCACTCGTCCGGGCCCGTTTTATTGACAGATCAGGTGGCCTGGGTGGCCAGCTAGGGCAGCAATCACCCGGAGCTCGTCTAATATGTTTGTCAGGCGTGGAGATTGTGCAAATGTGCTCCAAGGTTCGTCCGGCTGTATGGGCAATTTCTCCGTTATCTTGAAAGTAACTGTAGGTATTTTCCTCCTAAGTTAATGCTGCCACAAATTCGCGTCCAAGAGTATCCACTCGTCCGGGCCCGTTTTATTGACAGATCAGGTGACCTGGGTGGCCAGCTAGGGCAGCAATCACCCGGAGCTCTTCTAATATGTTTGTCAGGCGTGGAGATTGTGCAAATGTGCTCCAAGGTTCGGCCGGCTGTATGGGCAATTTCTCCATTAGCTTGAAAGTAACTGTAGGTATTTTCCTCCTAAGTAAATGCTGCCACAAATTCGCGTCCAAGAGTATCCACTCGTCCGGGCCCGTTTTATTGACAGATCAGGTGGCCTGGGTGGCCAGCTAGGGCAGCAATCACCCGGAGGTCTTCTAATATGTTTGTCAGGCGTGGAGATTGTGCAAATGTGCTCCAAGGTTCGTCCGGCTGTATGGGCAATTTCTCCGTTATCTTGAAAGTAACTGTAGGTATTTTCCTCCTAAGTAAATGCTGCCACAAATTCGCGTCCAAGAGTATCCACTCGTCCGGGCCCGTTTTATTGACAGATCAGGTGGCCTGGGTGGCCAGCTAGGGCAGCAATCACCCGGAGCTCTTCTAATATGTTTGTCAGGCGTGGAGATTGTGCAAATGTGCTCCAAGGTTCGGCCGGCTGTATGGGCAATTTCTCCATTAGCTTGAAAGTAACTGTAGGTATTTTCCTCCTAAGTTAATGCTGCCACAAATTCGCGTCCAAGAGTATCCACTCGTCCGGGCCCGTTTTATTGACAGATCAGGTGGCCTGGGTGGCCAGCTAGGGCAGCAATCACCCGGAGGTCTTCTAATATGTTTGTCAGGCGTGGAGATTGTGCAAATGTGCTCCAAGGTTCGTCCGGCTGTATGGGCAATTTCTCCGTTATCTCGAAACTAACTGTAGGTATTTTCCTCCTAAGTAAATGCTGCCACAAATTCGCGTCCAAGAGTATCCACTCGTCCGGGCCCGTTTTATTGACAGATCAGGTGGCCTGGGTGACCAGCTAGGGCAGCAATCACCCGGAGCTCTTCTAATATGTTTGTCAGGCGTGGAGATTGTGCAAATGTGCTCCAAGGTTCGGCCGGCTGTATGGGCAATTTCTCCATTATCTTGAAAGTAACTGTAGGTATTTTCCTCCTAAGTTAATGCTGCCACAAATTCGCGTCCAAGAGTATCCACTCGTCCGGGCCCGTTTTATTGACAGATCAGGTGGCCTGGGTGGCCAGCTAGGGCAGCAATCACCCGGAGCTCTTCTAATATGTTTGTCAGGCGTGGAGATTGTGCAAATGTGCTCCAAGGTTCGGCCGGCTGTATGGGCAATTTCTCCATTATCTTGAAAGTAACTGTAGGTATTTTCCTCCTAAGTTAATGCTGCCACAAATTCGCGTCCAAGAGTATCCACTCGTCCGGGTCCGTTTTATTCACAGATCAGGTGGCCTGGGTGGCCAGCTAGGACAGCAATCACCCGGAGCTCTTCTAATATGTTTGTCAGGCGTGGAGATTGTGCAAATGTGCTCCAAGGTTCGGCCGGCTGTATGGGCAATTTCTCCATTATCTTGAAAGTAACTGTAGGTATTTTCCTCCTAAGTTAATGCTGCCACAAATTCGCGTCCAAGAGTATCCACTCGTCCGGGCCCGTTTTATTGACAGATCAGGTGACCTGGGTGGCCAGCTAGGGCAGCAATCACCCGGAGCTCTTCTATTATGTTTGTCAGGCGTGGAGATTGTGCAAATGTGCTCCAAGGTTCGTCCGGCTGTATGGGCAATTTCTCCATTATCTTGAAAGTAACTGTAGGTATTTTCCTCCTAAGTTAATGCTGCCACAAATTCGCGTCCAAGAGTATCCACTCGTCCGGGCCCGTTTTATTGACAGATCAGGTGGCCTGGGTGGCCAGCTAGGGCAGCAATCACCCGGAGCTCTTCTAATATGTTTGTCAGGCGTGGAGATTGTGCAAATGTGCTCCAAGGTTCGTCCGGCTGTATGGGCAATTTCTCCATTATCTTGAAAGTAACTGTAGGTAATTTCCTCCTAAGTTAATGCTGCCACAAATTCGCGTCCAAGAGTATCCACTCGTCCGGGCCCGTTTTATTAACAGATCAGGTGGCCTGGGTGGCCAGCTAGGGCAGCAATCACCCGGAGCTCTTCTAATATGTTTGTCAGGTGTGGAGATTGTGCAAAAGTGCTCCAAGGTTCGTCCGGCTGTATGGGCAATTTCTCCATTATCTTGAAAGTAACTGTAGGTAATTTCCTCCTAAGTTAATGCTGCCACAAATTCGCGTCCAAGAGTATCCACTCGTCCGGGCCCGTTTTATTAACAGATCAGGTGGCCTGGGTGGCCAGCTAGGGCAGCAATCACCCGGAGCTCTTCTAATATGTTTGTCAGGCGTGGAGATTGTGCAAATGTGCTCCAAGGTTCGTCCGGCTGTATGGGCAATTTCTCCATTATCTTGAAAGTAACTGTAGGTAATTTCCTCCTAAGTTAATGCTGCCACAAATTCGCGTCCAAGAGTATCCACTCGTCCGGGCCCGTTTTATTAACAGATCAGGTGGCCTGGGTGGCCAGCTAGGGCAGCAATCACCCGGAGCTCTTCTAATATGTTTGTCAGGTGTGGAGATTGTGCAAATGTGCTCCAAGGTTCGTCCGCTGTATGGGCAATTTCTCCATTATCTTGAAAGTAACTGTAGGTATTTTCCTCCTAAGTTAGTGCTGCCACAAATTCGCGTCCAAGAGTATCCACTCGTCCGGGCCCGTTTTATTAACAGATCAGGTGGCCTGGGTGGCCAGCTAGGGCAGCAATCACCCGGAGCTCTTCTAATATGTTTGTCAGGCGTGGAGATTGTGCAAATGTGCTCCAAGGTTCGTCCGGCTGTATGGGCAATTTCTCCGTTATCTTGAAAGTAACTGTAGGTATTTTCCTCCTAAGTTAATGCTGCCACAAATTCGCGTCCAAGAGTATCCACTCGTCCGGGCCCGTTTTATTGACAGATCAGGTGACCTGGGTGGCCAGCTAGGGCAGCAATCACCCGGAGCTCTTCTAATATGTTTGTCAGGCGTGGAGATTGTGCAAATGTGCTCCAAGGTTCGTCCGGCTGTATGGGCAATTTCTCCATTATCTTGAAAGTAACTGTAGGTATTTTCCTCCTAAGTTAATGCTGCCACAAATTCGCGTCCAAGGAGTATCCACTCGTCCGGGCCCGTTTTATTGACAGATCAGGTGGCCTGGGTGGCCAGCTAGGGCAGCAATCACCTGGAGCTCTTCTAATATGTTTGTCAGGCGTGGAGATTGTGCAAATGTGCTCCAAGGTTCGTCCGGCTGTACGGGCAATTTCTCCGTTATCTTGAAAGCAACTGTAGGTATTTTCCTCCTAAGTTAATGCTGCCACAAATTCGCGTCCAAGAGTATCCACTCGTCCGGGCCCGTTTTATTGACAGATCAGGTGACCTGGGTGGCCAGCTAGGGCAGCAATCACCCGGAGCTCTTCTAATATGTTTGTCAGGCGTGGAGATTGTGCAAATGTGCTCCAAGGTTCGTCCGGCTGTACGGGCAATTTCTCCGTTATCTTGAAAGTAACTGTAGGTATTTTCCTCCTAAGTTAATGCTGCCACAAATTCGCGTCCAAGAGTATCCACTCGTCCGGGCCCGTTTTATTGACAGATCAGGTGGCCTGGGTGGCCAGCTAGGGCAGCAATCACCCGGAGCTCTTCTAATATGTTTGTCAGGCGTGGAGATTGTGCAAATGTGCTCCAAGGTTCGTCCGGCTGTATGGGCAATTTCTCCGTTATCTTGAAAGTAACTGTAGGTATTTTCCTCCTAAGTTAATGCTGCCACAAATTCGCGTCCAAGAGTATCCACTCGTCCGGGCCCGTTTTATTGACAGATCAGGTGACCTGGGTGGCCAGCTAGGGCAGCAATCACCCGGAGCTCTTCTAATATGTTTGTCAGGCGTGGAGATTGTGCAAATGTGCTCCAAGGTTCGGCCGGCTGTATGGGCAATTTCTCCATTAGCTTGAAAGTAACTGTAGGTATTTTCCTCCTAAGTTAATGCTGCCACAAATTCGCGTCCAAGAGTATCCACTCGTCCGGGCCCGTTTTATTGACAGATCAGGTGGCCTGGGTGGCCAGCTAGGGCAGCAATCACCCGGAGGTCTTCTAATATGTTTGTCAGGCGTGGAGATTGTGCAAATGTGCTCCAAGGTTCGTCCGGCTGTATGGGCAATTTCTCCGTTATCTTGAAAGTAACTGTAGGTATTTTCCTCCTAAGTAAATGCTGCCACAAATTCGCGTCCAAGAGTATCCACTCGTCCGGGCCCGTTTTATTGACAGATCAGGTGGCCTGGGTGACCAGCTAGGGCAGCAATCACCCGGAGCTCTTCTAATATGTTTGTCAGGCGTGGAGATTGTGCAAATGTGCTCCAAGGTTCGGCCGGCTGTATGGGCAATTTCTCCATTATCTTGAAAGTAACTGTAGGTATTTTCCTCCTAAGTTAATGCTGCCACAAATTCGCGTCCAAGAGTATCCACTCGTCCGGGCCCGTTTTATTGACAGATCAGGTGGCCTGGGTGGCCAGCTAGGGCAGCAATCACCCGGAGCTCTTCTAATATGTTTGTCAGGCGTGGAGATTGTGCAAATGTGCTCCAAGGTTCGGCCGGCTGTATGGGCAATTTCTCCATTATCTTGAAAGTAACTGTAGGTATTTTCCTCCTAAGTTAATGCTGCCACAAATTCGCGTCCAAGAGTATCCACTCGTCCGGGTCCGTTTTATTCACAGATCAGGTGGCCTGGGTGGCCAGCTAGGACAGCAATCACCCGGAGCTCTTCTAATATGTTTGTCAGGCGTGGAGATTGTGCAAATGTGCTCCAAGGTTCGGCCGGCTGTATGGGCAATTTCTCCATTATCTTGAAAGTAACTGTAGGTATTTTCCTCCTAAGTTAATGCTGCCACAAATTCGCGTCCAAGAGTATCCACTCGTCCGGGCCCGTTTTATTGACAGATCAGGTGACCTGGGTGGCCAGCTAGGGCAGCAATCACCCGGAGCTCTTCTATTATGTTTGTCAGGCGTGGAGATTGTGCAAATGTGCTCCAAGGTTCGTCCGGCTGTATGGGCAATTTCTCCATTATCTTGAAAGTAACTGTAGGTATTTTCCTCCTAAGTTAATGCTGCCACAAATTCGCGTCCAAGAGTATCCACTCGTCCGGGCCCGTTTTATTGACAGATCAGGTGGCCTGGGTGGCCAGCTAGGGCAGCAATCACCCGGAGCTCTTCTAATATGTTTGTCAGGCGTGGAGATTGTGCAAATGTGCTCCAAGGTTCGTCCGGCTGTATGGGCAATTTCTCCATTATCTTGAAAGTAACTGTAGGTAATTTCCTCCTAAGTTAATGCTGCCACAAATTCGCGTCCAAGAGTATCCACTCGTCCGGGCCCGTTTTATTAACAGATCAGGTGGCCTGGGTGGCCAGCTAGGGCAGCAATCACCCGGAGCTCTTCTAATATGTTTGTCAGGTGTGGAGATTGTGCAAAAGTGCTCCAAGGTTCGTCCGGCTGTATGGGCAATTTCTCCATTATCTTGAAAGTAACTGTAGGTAATTTCCTCCTAAGTTAATGCTGCCACAAATTCGCGTCCAAGAGTATCCACTCGTCCGGGCCCGTTTTATTAACAGATCAGGTGGCCTGGGTGGCCAGCTAGGGCAGCAATCACCCGGAGCTCTTCTAATATGTTTGTCAGGCGTGGAGATTGTGCAAATGTGCTCCAAGGTTCGTCCGGCTGTATGGGCAATTTCTCCATTATCTTGAAAGTAACTGTAGGTAATTTCCTCCTAAGTTAATGCTGCCACAAATTCGCGTCCAAGAGTATCCACTCGTCCGGGCCCGTTTTATTAACAGATCAGGTGGCCTGGGTGGCCAGCTAGGGCAGCAATCACCCGGAGCTCTTCTAATATGTTTGTCAGGCGTGGAGATTGTGCAAATGTGCTCCAAGGTTCGTCCGCTGTATGGGCAATTTCTCCATTATCTTGAAAGTAACTGTAGGTATTTTCCTCCTAAGTTAGTGCTGCCACAAATTCGCGTCCAAGAGTATCCACTCGTCCGGGCCCGTTTTATTAACAGATCAGGTGGCCTGGGTGGCCAGCTAGGGCAGCAATCACCCGGAGCTCTTCTAATATGTTTGTCAGGCGTGGAGATTGTGCAAATGTGCTCCAAGGTTCGTCCGGCTGTATGGGCAATTTCTCCGTTATCTTGAAAGTAACTGTAGGTATTTTCCTCCTAAGTTAATGCTGCCACAAATTCGCGTCCAAGAGTATCCACTCGTCCGGGCCCGTTTTATTGACAGATCAGGTGACCTGGGTGGCCAGCTAGGGCAGCAATCACCCGGAGCTCTTCTAATATGTTTGTCAGGCGTGGAGATTGTGCAAATGTGCTCCAAGGTTCGTCCGGCTGTATGGGCAATTTCTCCATTATCTTGAAAGTAACTGTAGGTATTTTCCTCCTAAGTTAATGCTGCCACAAATTCGCGTCCAAGGAGTATCCACTCGTCCGGGCCCGTTTTATTGACAGATCAGGTGGCCTGGGTGGCCAGCTAGGGCAGCAATCACCTGGAGCTCTTCTAATATGTTTGTCAGGCGTGGAGATTGTGCAAATGTGCTCCAAGGTTCGTCCGGCTGTACGGGCAATTTCTCCGTTATCTTGAAAGTAACTGTAGGTATTTTCCTCCTAAGTTAATGCTGCCACAAATTCGCGTCCAAGAGTATCCACTCGTCCGGGCCCGTTTTATTGACAGATCAGGTGACCTGGGTGGCCAGCTAGGGCAGCAATCACCCGGAGCTCTTCTAATATGTTTGTCAGGCGTGGAGATTGTGCAAATGTGCTCCAAGGTTCGTCCGGCTGTATGGGCAATTTCTCCATTATCTTGAAAGTAACTGTAGGTATTTTCCTCCTAAGTTAATGCTGCCACAAATTCGCGTCCAAGAGTATCCACTCGTCCGGGCCCGTTTTATTGACAGATCAGGTGACCTGGGTGACTAGCTAGGGCAGCAATCACCCGGAGCTCTTCTAATATGTTTGTCAGGCGTGGAGATTGTGCAAATGTGCTCCAAGGTTCGTCCGGCTGTATGGGCAATTTCTCCATTATCTTGAAAGTAACTGTAGGTATTTTCCTCCTAAGTTAATGCTGCCACAAATTCGCGTCCAAGAGTATCCACTCGTCCGGGCCCGTTTTATTGACAGATCAGGTGACCTGGGTGGCCAGCTAGGGCAGCAATCACCCGGAGCTCTTCTAATATGTTTGTCAGGCGTGGAGATTGTGCAAATGTGCTCCAAGGTTCGTCCGGCTGTATGGGCAATTTCTCCATTATCTTGAAAGTAACTGTAGGTATTTTCCTCCTAAGTTAATGCTGCCACAAATTCGCGTCCAAGAGTATCCACTCGTCCGGGCCCGTTTTATTAACAGATCAGGTGGCCTGGGTGGCCAGCTAGGGCAGCAATCACCCGGAGCTCTTCTAATATGTTTGTCAGGCGTGGAGATTGTGCAAATGTGCTCCAAGGTTCGTCCGGCTGTATGGGCAATTTCTCCATTATCTTGAAAGTAACTGTAGGTATTTTCCTCCTAAGTTAATGCTGCCACAAATTCGCGTCCAAGAGTATCCACTCGTCCGGGCCCGTTTTATTGACAGATCAGGTGACCTGGGTGGCCAGCTAGGGCAGCAATCACCCGGAGCTCTTCTAATATGTTTGTCAGGCGTGGAGATAGTGCAAATGTGCTCCAAGGTTCGTCCGGCTGTATGGGCAATTTCTCCATTATCTTGAAAGTAACTGTAGGTATTTTCCTCCTAAGTTAATGCTGCCACAAATTCGCGTCCAAGAGTATCCACTCGTCCGGGCCCGTTTTATTGACAGATCAGGTGGCCTGGGTGGCCAGCTAGGGCAGCAATCACCCGGAGCTCTTCTAATATGTTTGTCAGGTGTGGAGATTGTGCAAAAGTGCTCCAAGGTTCGTCCGGCTGTATGGGCAATTTCTCCATTATCTTGAAAGTAACTGTAGGTAATTTCCTCCTAAGTTAATGCTGCCACAAATTCGCGTCCAAGAGTATCCACTCGTCCGGGCCCGTTTTATTAACAGATCAGGTGGCCTGGGTGGCCAGCTAGGGCAGCAATCACCCGGAGCTCTTCTAATATGTTTGTCAGGTGTGGAGATTGTGCAAATGTGCTCCAAGGTTCGTCCGGCTGTATGGGCAATTTCTCCATTATCTTGAAAGTAACTGTAGGTATTTTCCTCCTAAGTTAGTGCTGCCACAAATTCGCGTCCAAGAGTATCCACTCGTCCGGGCCCGTTTTATTAACAGATCAGGTGGCCTGGGTGGCCAGCTAGGGCAGCAATCACCCGGAGCTCTTCTAATATGTTTGTCAGGCGTGGAGATTGTGCAAATGTGCTCCAAGGTTCGTCCGGCTGTATGGGCAATTTCTCCGTTATCTTGAAAGTAACTGTAGGTATTTTCCTCCTAAGTTAATGCTGCCACAAATTCGCGTCCAAGAGTATCCACTCGTCCGGGCCCGTTTTATTGACAGATCAGGTGGCCTGGGTGGCCAGCTAGGGCAGCAATCACCCGGAGCTCTTCTAATATGTTTGTCAGGCGTGGAGATTGTGCAAATGTGCTCCAAGGTTCGTCCGGCTGTATGGGCAATTTCTCCGTTATCTTGAAAGTAACTGTAGGTATTTTCCTCCTAAGTTAATGCTGCCACAAATTCGCGTCCAAGAGTATCCACTCGTCCGGGCCCGTTTTATTGACAGATCAGGTGACCTGGGTGGCCAGCTAGGGCAGCAATCACCCGGAGCTCTTCTAATATGTTTGTCAGGCGTGGAGATTGTGCAAATGTGCTCCAAGGTTCGTCCGGCTGTATGGGCAATTTCTCCGTTATCTTGAAAGTAACTGTAGGTATTTTCCTCCTAAGTTAATGCTGCCACAAATTCGCGTCCAAGAGTATCCACTCGTCCGGGCCCGTTTTATTGACAGATCAGGTGACCTGGGTGGCCAGCTAGGGCAGCAATCACCCGGAGCTCTTCTAATATGTTTGTCAGGTGTGGAGATTGTGCAAAAGTGCTCCAAGGTTCGTCCGGCTGTATGGGCAATTTCTCCATTATCTTGAAAGTAACTGTAGGTAATTTCCTCCTAAGTTAATGCTGCCACAAATTCGCGTCCAAGAGTATCCACTCGTCCGGGCCTGTTTTATTAACAGATCAGGTGGCCTGGGTGGCCAGCTAGGGCAGCAATCACCCGGAGCTCTTCTAATATGTTTGTCAGGTGTGGAGATTGTGCAAATGTGCTCCAAGGTTCGTCCGGCTGTATGGGCAATTTCTCCATTATCTTGAAAGTAACTGTAGGTATTTTCCTCCTAAGTTAGTGCTGCCACAAATTCGCGTCCAAGAGTATCCACTCGTCCGGGCCCGTTTTATTAACAGATCAGGTGGCCTGGGTGGCCAGCTAGGGCAGCAATCACCCGGAGCTCTTCTAATATGTTTGTCAGGCGTGGAGATTGTGCAAATGTGCTCCAAGGTTCGTCCGGCTGTATGGGCAATTTCTCCGTTATCTTGAAAGTAACTGTAGGTATTTTCCTCCTAAGTTAATGCTGCCACAAATTCGCGTCCAAGGGTATCCACTCGTCCGGGCCCGTTTTATTGACAGATCAGGTGACCTGGGTGGCCAGCTAGGGCAGCAATCACCCGGAGCTCTTCTAATATGTTTGTCAGGCGTGGAGATTGTGCAAATGTGCTCCAAGGTTCGTCCGGCTGTATGGGCAATTTCTCCATTATCTTGAAAGTAACTGTAGGTATTTTCCTCCTAAGTTAATGCTGCCACAAATTCGCGTCCAAGGAGTATCCACTCGTCCGGGCCCGTTTTATTGACAGATCAGGTGGCCTGGGTGGCCAGCTAGGGCAGCAATCACCTGGAGCTCTTCTAATATGTTTGTCAGGCGTGGAGATTGTGCAAATGTGCTCCAAGGTACGGCCGGCTGTATGGGCAATTTCTCCATTACCTTGAAAGTAACTGTAGGTATTTTCCTCCTAAGTTAATGCTGCCACAAATTCGCGTCCAAGAGTATCCACTCGTCCGGGCCCGTTTTATTGACAGATCAGGTGGCCTGGGTGGCCAGCTAGCGCAGCAATCACCCGGAGCTCTTCTAATATGTTTGTCAGGCGTGGAGATTGTGCAAATGTGCTCCAAGGTTCGTCCGGCTGTATGGGCAATTTCTCCGTTATCTTGAAAGTAACTGTAGGTATTTTCCTCCTAAGTTAATGCTGCCACAAATTCGCGTCCAAGAGTATCCACTCGTCCGGGCCCGTTTTATTGACAGATCAGGTGACCTGGGTGGCCAGCTAGGGCAGCAATCACCCGGAGCTCTTCTAATATGTTTGTCAGGCGTGGAGATTGTGCAAATGTGCTCCAAGGTTCGTCCGGCTGTATGGGCAATTTCTCCATTATCTTGAAAGTAACTGTAGGTATTTTCCTCCTAAGTTAATGCTGCCACAAATTCGCGTCCAAGAGTATCCACTCGTCCGGGCCCGTTTTATTGACAGATCAGGTGACCTGGGTGACTAGCTAGGGCAGCAATCACCCGGAGCTCTTCTAATATGTTTGTCAGGCGTGGAGATTGTGCAAATGTGCTCCAAGGTTCGTCCGGCTGTATGGGCAATTTCTCCATTATCTTGAAAGTAACTGTAGGTATTTTCCTCCTAAGTTAATGCTGCCACAAATTCGCGTCCAAGAGTATCCACTCGTCCGGGCCCGTTTTATTGACAGATCAGGTGACCTGGGTGGCCAGCTAGGGCAGCAATCACCCGGAGCTCTTCTAATATGTTTGTCAGGCGTGGAGATTGTGCAAATGTGCTCCAAGGTTCGTCCGGCTGTATGGGCAATTTCTCCATTATCTTGAAAGTAACTGTAGGTATTTTCCTCCTAAGTTAATGCTGCCACAAATTCGCGTCCAAGAGTATCCACTCGTCCGGGCCCGTTTTATTAACAGATCACGTGGCCTGGGTGGCCAGCTAGGGCAGCAATCACCCGGAGCTCTTCTAATATGTTTGTCAGGCGTGGAGATTGTGCAAATGTGCTCCAAGGTTCGTCCGGCTGTATGGGCAATTTCTCCGTTATCTTGAAAGTAACTGTAGGTATTTTCCTCCTAAGTTAATGCTGCCACAAATTCGCGTCCAAGAGTATCCACTCGTCCGGGCCCGTTTTATTGACAGATCAGGTGACCTGGGTGGCCAGCTAGGGCAGCAATCACCCGGAGCTCTTCTAATATGTTTGTCAGGCGTGGAGATTGTGCAAATGTGCTCCAAGGTTCGTCCGGCTGTATGGGCAATTTCTCCATTATCTTGAAAGTAACTGTAGGTATTTTCCTCCTAAGTTAATGCTGCCACAAATTCGCGTCCAAGAGTATCCACTCGTCCGGGCCCGTTTTATTGACAGATCAGGTGACCTGGGTGGCCAGCTAGGGCAGCTATCACCCGGAGCTCTTCTATTATGTTTGTCAGGCGTGGAGATTGTGCAAATGTGCTCCAAGGTTCGTCCGGCTGTATGGGCAATTTCTCCATTATCTTGAAAGTAACTGTAGGTATTTTCCTCCTAAGTTAATGCTGCCACAAATTCGCGTCCAAGAGTATCCACTCGTCCGGGCCCGTTTTATTGACAGATCAGGTGGCCTGGGTGGCCAGCTAGGGCAGCAATCACCCGGAGCTCTTCTAATATGTTTGTCAGGCGTGGAGATTGTGCAAATGTGCTCCAAGGTTCGTCCGGCTGTATGGGCAATTTCTCCAATATCTTGAAAGTAACTGTAGGTAATTTCCTCCTAAGTTAATGCTGCCACAAATTCGCGTCCAAGAGTATCCACTCGTCCGGGCCCGTTTTATTAACAGATCAGGTGGCCTGGGTGACCAGCTAGGGCAGCAATCACCCGGAGCTCTTCTAATATGTTTGTCAGGCGTGGAGATTGTGCAAATGTGCTCCAAGGTTCGTCCGGCTGTATGGGCAATTTCTCCATTATCTTGAAAGTAACTGTAGGTATTTTCCTCCTAAGTTAATGCTGCCACAAATTCGCGTCCAAGAGTATCCACTCGTCCGGGCCCGTTTTATTAACAGATCAGGTGGCCTGGGTGGCCAGCTAGGGCAGCAATCACCCGGAGCTCTTCTAATATGTTTGTCAGGCGTGGAGATTGTGCAAATGTGCTCCAAGGTTCGTCCGGCTGTATGGGCAATTTCTCCGTTATCTTGAAAGTAACTGTAGGTATTTTCCTCCTAAGTTAATGCTGCCACAAATTCGCGTCCAAGAGTATCCACTCGTCCGGGCCCGTTTTATTGACAGATCAGGTGACCTGGGTGGCCAGCTAGGGCAGCAATCACCCGGAGCTCTTCTAATATGTTTGTCAGGCGTGGAGATTGTGCAAATGTGCTCCAAGGTTCGTCCGGCTGTATGGGCAATTTCTCCATTATCTTGAAAGTAACTGTAGGTATTTTCCTCCTAAGTTAATGCTGCCACAAATTCGCGTCCAAGGAGTATCCACTCGTCCGGGCCCGTTTTATTGACAGATCAGGTGGCCTGGGTGGCCAGCTAGGGCAGCAATCACCTGGAGCTCTTCTAATATGTTTGTCAGGCGTGGAGATTTTGCAAATGTGCTCCAAGGTTCGGCCGGCTGTATGGGCAATTTCTCCATTACCTTGAAAGTAACTGTAGGTATTTTCCTCCTAAGTTAATGCTGCCACAAATTCGCGTCCAAGAGTATCCACTCGTCCGGGCCCGTTTTATTGACAGATCAGGTGGACTGGGTGGCCAGCTAGCGCAGCAATCACCCGGAGCTCTTCTAATATGTTTGTCAGGCGTGGAGATTGTGCAAATGTGCTCCAAGGTTCGTCCGGCTGTATGGGCAATTTCTCCGTTACCTTGAAAGTAACTGTAGGTATTTTCCTCCTAAGTTAATGCTGCCACAAATTCGCGTCCAAGAGTATCCACTCGTCCGGGCCCGTTTTATTGACAGATCAGGTGACCTGGGTGGCCAGCTAGGGCAGCAATCACCCGGAGCTCTTCTAATATGTTTGTCAGGCGTGGAGATTGTGCAAATGTGCTCCAAGGTTCGTCCGGCTGTATGGGCAATTTCTCCATTATCTTGAAAGTAACTGTAGGTATTTTCCTCCTAAGTTAATGCTGCCACAAATTCGCGTCCAAGAGTATCCACTCGTCCGGGCCCGTTTTATTGACAGATCAGGTGACCTGGGTGGCTAGCTAGGGCAGCAATCACCCGGAGCTCTTCTAATATGTTTGTCAGGCGTGGAGATTGTGCAAATGTGCTCCAAGGTTCGTCCGGCTGTATGGGCAATTTCTCCATTGTCTTGAAAGTAACTGTAGGTATTTTCCTCCTAAGTTAATGCTGCCACAAATTCGCGTCCAAGAGTATCCACTCGTCCGGGCCCATTTTATTGACAGATCAGGTGACCTGGGTGGCCAGCTAGGGCAGCAATCACCCGGAGCTCTTCTAATATGTTTGTCAGGCGTAGAGATTGTGCAAATGTGCTCCAAGGTTCGTCCGGCTGTATGGGCAATTTCTCCATTATCTTGAAAGTAACTGTAGGTATTTTCCTCCTAAGTTAATGCTGCCACAAATTCGCGTCCAAGAGTATCCACTCGTCCGGGCCCGTTTTTTTGACAGATCAGGTGACCTGGGTGGCCAGCTAGGGCAGCAATCACCCGGAGCTCTTCTAATATGTTTGTCAGGCGTGGAGATTGTGCAAATGTGCTCCAAGGTTCGTCCGGCTGTATGGGCAATTTCTCCGTTATCTTGAAAGTAACTGTAGGTATTTTCCTCCTAAGTTAATGCTGCCACAAATTCGCGTCCAAGAGTATCCACTCGTCCGGGCCCGTTTTATTGACAGATCAGGTGACCTGGGTGGCCAGCTAGGGCAGCAATCACCCGGAGCTCTTCTAATATGTTTGTCAGGCGTGGAGATTGTGCAAATGTGCTCCAAGGTTCGTCCGGCTGTATGGGCAATTTCTCCATTATCTTGAAAGTAACTGTAGGTATTTTCCTCCTAAGTTAATGCTGCCACAAATTCGCGTCCAAGAGTATCCACTCGTCCGGGCCCGTTTTATTGACAGATCAGGTGGCCTGGGTGGCCAGCTAGGGCAGCAATCACCCGGAGCTCTTCTAATATGTTTGTCAGGCGTGGAGATTGTGCAAATGTGCTCCAAGGTTCGTCCGGCTGTATGGGCAATTTCTCCGTTATCTTGAAAGTAACTGTAGGTATTTTCCTCCTAAGTTAATGCTGCCACAAATTCGCGTCCAAGAGTATCCACTCGTCCGGGCCCGTTTTATTGACAGATCAGGTGACCTGGGTGGCCAGCTAGGGCAGCAATCACCCGGAGCTCTTCTAATATGTTTGTCAGGCGTGGAGATTGTGCAAATGTGCTCCAAGGTTCGTCCGGCTGTATGGGCATTTTCTCCGTTATCTTGAAAGTAACTGTAGGTATTTTCCTCCTAAGTTAATGCTGCCACAAATTCGCGTCCAAGAGTATCCACTCGTCCGGGCCCGTTTTATTGACAGATCAGGTGGCCTGGGTGGCCAGCTAGGGCAGCAATCACCCGGAGCTCTTCTAATATGTTTGTCAGGCGTGGAGATTGTGCAAATGTGCTCCAAGGTTCGGCCGGCTGTATGGGCAATTTCTCCATTATCTTGAAAGTAACTGTAGGTATTTTCCTCCTAAGTTAATGCTGCCACAAATTCGCGTCCAAGAGTATCCACTCGTCCGGGCCCGTTTTATTGACAGATCAGGTGGCCTGGGTGGCCAGCTAGGGCACCAATCACCCGGAGCTCTTCTAATATGTTTGTCAGGCGTGGAGATTGTGCAAATGTGCTCCAAGGTTCGTCCGGCTGTATGGGAATTTCCCCATTATCTTGAAAGTAACTGTAGGTATTTTCCTCCTAAGTTAATGCTGCCACAAATTCGCGTCCAAGAGTATCCACTCGTCCGGGCCCGTTTTATTGACAGATCAGGTGACCTGGGTGGCCAGCTAGGGCAGCAATCACCCGGAGCTCTTCTAATATGTTTGTCAGGCGTGGAGATTGTGCAAATGTGCTCCAAGGTTCGTCCGGCTGTATGGGCAATTTCTCCGTTATCTTGAAAGTAACTGTAGGTATTTTCCTCCTAAGTTAATGCTGCCACAAATTCGCGTCCAAGAGTATCCACTCGTCCAGGCCCGTTTTATTGACAGATCAGGTGGCCTGGGTGGCCAGCTAGGGCAGCAATCACCCGGAGCTCTTCTAATATGTTTGTCAGGCGTGGAGATTGTGCAAATGTGCTCCAAGGTTCGGCCGGCTGTATGGGCAATTTCTCCATTATCTTGAAAGTAACTGTAGGTATTTTCCTCCTAAGTTAATGCTGCCACAAATTCGCGTCCAAGAGTATCCACTCGTCCAGGCCCGTTTTATTGACAGATCAGGTGGCCTGGGTGGCCAGCTAGGGCAGCAATCACCTGGAGCTCTTCTAATATGTTTGTCAGGCGTGGAGATTTTGCAAATGTGCTCCAAGGTTCGGCCGGCTGTATGGGCAATTTCTCCATTACCTTGAAAGTAACTGTAGGTATTTTCCTCCTAAGTTAATGCTGCCACAAATTCGCGTCCAAGAGTATCCACTCGTCCGGGCCCGTTTTATTGACAGATCAGGTGGACTGGGTGGCCAGCTAGCGCAGCAATCACCCGGAGCTCTTCTAATATGTTTGTCAGGCGTGGAGATTGTGCAAATGTGCTCCAAGGTTCGTCCGGCTGTATGGGCAATTTCATCGTTACCTTGAAAGTAACTGTAGGTATTTTCCTCCTAAGTTAATGCTGCCACAAATTCGCGTCCAAGAGTGTCCACTCGTCCGGGCCCGTTTTATTGACAGATCAGGTGACCTGGGTGGCCAGCTAGGGCAGCAATCACCCGGAGCTCTTCTAATATGTTTGTCAGGCGTGGAGATTGTGCAAATGTGCTCCAAGGTTCGTCCGGCTGTATGGGCAATTTCTCCATTATCTTGAAAGTAACTGTAGGTATTTTCCTCCTAAGTTAATGCTGCCACAAATTCGCGTCCAAGAGTATCCACTCGTCCGGGCCCGTTTTATTGACAGATCAGGTGACCTGGGTGGCTAGCTAGGGCAGCAATCACCCGGAGCTCTTCTAATATGTTTGTCAGGCGTGGAGATTGTGCAAATGTGCTCCAAGGTTCGTCCGGCTGTATGGGCAATTTCTCCATTATCTTGAAAGTAACTGTAGGTATTTTCCTCCTAAGTTAATGCTGCCACAAATTCGCGTCCAAGAGTATCCACTCGTCCGGGCCCATTTTATTGACAGATCAGGTGACCTGGGTGGCCAGCTAGGGCAGCAATCACCCGGAGCTCTTCTAATATGTTTGTCAGGCGTAGAGATTGTGCAAATGTGCTCCAAGGTTCGTCCGGCTGTATGGGCAATTTCTCCATTATCTTGAAAGTAACTGTAGGTATTTTCCTCCTAAGTTAATGCTGCCACAAATTCGCGTCCAAGAGTATCCACTCGTCCGGGCCCGTTTTTTTGACAGATCAGGTGACCTGGGTGGCCAGCTAGGGCAGCAATCACCCGGAGCTCTTCTAATATGTTTGTCAGGCGTGGAGATTGTGCAAATGTGCTCCAAGGTTCGTCCGGCTGTATGGGCAATTTCTCCGTTATCTTGAAAGTAACTGTAGGTATTTTCCTCCTAAGTTAATGCTGCCACAAATTCGCGTCCAAGAGTATCCACTCGTCCGGGCCCGTTTTATTGACAGATCAGGTGACCTGGGTGGCCAGCTAGGGCAGCAATCACCCGGAGCTCTTCTAATATGTTTGTCAGGCGTGGAGATTGTGCAAATGTGCTCCAAGGTTCGTCCGGCTGTATGGGCAATTTCTCCATTATCTTGAAAGTAACTGTAGGTATTTTCCTCCTAAGTTAATGCTGCCACAAATTCGCGTCCAAGAGTATCCACTCGTCCGGGCCCGTTTTATTGACAGATCAGGTGGCCTGGGTGGCCAGCTAGGGCAGCAATCACCCGGAGCTCTTCTAATATGTTTGTCAGGCGTGGAGATTGTGCAAATGTGCTCCAAGGTTCGTCCGGCTGTATGGGCAATTTCTCCGTTATCTTGAAAGTAACTGTAGGTATTTTCCTCCTAAGTTAATGCTGCCACAAATTCGCGTCCAAGAGTATCCACTCGTCCGGGCCCGTTTTATTGACAGATCAGGTGACCTGGGTGGCCAGCTAGGGCAGCAATCACCCGGAGCTCTTCTAATATGTTTGTCAGGCGTGGAGATTGTGCAAATGTGCTCCAAGGTACGTCCGGCTGTATGGGCAATTTCTCCGTTATCTTGAAAGTAACTGTAGGTATTTTCCTCCTAAGTTAATGCTGCCACAAATTCGCGTCCAAGAGTATCCACTCGTCCGGGCCCGTTTTATTGACAGATCAGGTGGCCTGGGTGGCCAGCTAGGGCAGCAATCACCCGGAGCTCTTCTAATATGTTTGTCAGGCGTGGAGATTGTGCAAATGTGCTCCAAGGTTCGGCCGGCTGTATGGGCAATTTCTCCATTATCTTGAAAGTAACTGTAGGTATTTTCCTCCTAAGTTAATGCTGCCACAAATTCGCGTCCAAGAGTATCCACTCGTCCGGGCCCGTTTTATTGACAGATCAGGTGGCCTGGGTGGCCAGCTAGGGCACCAATCACCCGGAGCTCTTCTAATATGTTTGTCAGGCGTGGAGATTGTGCAAATGTGCTCCAAGGTTCGTCCGGCTGTATGGGCAATTTCCCCATTATCTTGAAAGTAACTGTAGGTATTTTCCTCCTAAGTTAATGCTGCCACAAATTCGCGTCCAAGAGTATCCACTCGTCCGGGCCCGTTTTATTGACAGATCAGGTGACCTGGGTGGCCAGCTAGGGCAGCAATCACCCGGAGCTCTTCTAATATGTTTGTCAGGCGTGGAGATTGTGCAAATGTGCTCCAAGGTTCGTCCGGCTGTATGGGCAATTTCTCCATTATCTTGAAAGTAACTGTAGGTATTTTCCACCTAAGTTAATGCTGCCACAAATTCGCGTCCAAGAGTATCCACTCGTCCGGGCCCGTTTTATTGACAGATCAGGTGACCTGGTGGCCAGCTAGGGCAGCAATCACCCGGAGCTCTTCTAATATGTTTGTCAGGCGTGGAGAATGTGCAAATGTGCTCCAAGGTTCGTCCGGCTGTATGGGCAATTTCTCCGTTATCTTGAAAGTAACTGTAGGTATTTTCCTCCTAAGTTAATGCTGCCACAAATTCGCGTCCAAGAGTATCCACTCGTCCGGGCCCGTTTTATTGACAGATCAGGTGACCTGGGTGGCCAGCTAGGGCAGCAATCACCCGGAGCTCTTGTAAATGTTTGTCAGGCGTGGAGATTGTGCAAATGTGCTCCAAGGTTCGTCCGGCTGTATGGGCAATTTCTCCGTTATCTTGAAAGTAACTGTAGGTATTTTCCTCCTAAGTTAATGCTGCCACAAATTCGCGTCCAAGAGTATCCACTCGTCCGGGCCCGTTTTATTGACAGATCAGGTGACCTGGGTGGCCAGCTAGGGCAGCAATCACCCGGAGCTCTTCTAATATGTTTGTCAGGCGTGGAGATTGTGCAAATGTGCTCCAAGGTTCGGCCGGCTGTATGGGCAATTTCTCCATTATCTTGAAAGTAACTGTAGGTATTTTCCTCCTAAGTTAATGCTGCCACAAATTCGCGTCCAAGAGTATCCACTCGTCCGGGCCCGTTTTATTGACAGATCAGGTGGCCTGGGTGGCCAGCTAGGGCAGCAATCACCCGGAGCTCTTCTAATATGTTTGTCAGGCGTGGAGATTGTGCAAATGTGCTCCAAGGTTCGGCCGGCTGTATGGGCAATTTCTCCATTATCTTGAAAGTAACTGTAGGTATTTTCCTCCTAAGTTAATGCTGCCACAAATTCGCGTCCAAGAGTATCCACTCGTCCAGGCCCGTTTTATTGACAGATCAGGTGGCCTGGGTGGCCAGCTAGGGCAGCAATCACCCGGAGCTCTTCTAATATGTTTGTCAGGCGTGGAGATTGTGCAAATGTGCTCCAAGGTTCGTCCGGCTGTATGGGCAATTTCTCCATTATCTTGAAAGTAACTGTAGGTATTTTCCACCTAAGTTAATGCTGCCACAAATTCGCGTCCAAGAGTATCCACTCGTCCGGGCCCGTTTTATTGACAGATCAGGTGACCTGGTGGCCAGCTAGGGCAGCAATCACCCGGAGCTCTTCTAATATGTTTGTCAGGCGTGGAGAATGTGCAAATGTGCTCCAAGGTTCGTCCGGCTGTATGGGCGATTTCTCCGTTATCTTGAAAGTAACTGTAGGTATTTTCCTCCTAAGTTAATGCTGCCACAAATTCGCGTCCAAGAGTATCCACTCGTCCAGGCCCGTTTTATTGACAGATCAGGTGGCCTGGGTGGCCAGCTAGGGCAGCAATCACCCGGAGCTCTTCTAATATGTTTGTCAGGCGTGGAGATTGTGCAAATGTGCTGCAAGGTTCGGCCGGCTGTATGGGCAATTTCTCCATTATCTTGAAAGTAACTGTAGGTATTTTCCTCCTAAGTTAATGCTGCCACAAATTCGCGTCCAAGAGTATCCACTCGTCCGGGCCCGTTTTATTGACAGATCAGGTGGCCTGGGTGGCCAGCTAGGGGAGCAATCACCCGGAGCTCTTCTAATATGTTTGTCAGGCGTGGAGATTGTGCAAATGTGCTCCAAGGTTCGTCCGGCTGTATGGGCAATTTCTCCATTATCTTGAAAGTAACTCTAGGTATTTTCCTCCTAAGTTAATGCTGCCACAAATTCGCGTCCAAGAGTATCCACTCGTCCGGGCCCGTTTTATTGACAGATCAGGTGACCTGGTGGCCAGCTAGGGCAGCAATCACCCGGAGCTCTTCTAATATGTTTGTCAGGCGTGGAGATTGTGCAAATGTGCTCCAAGGTTCGTCCGGCTGTATGGGCAATTTCTCCGTTATCTTGAAAGTAACTGTAGGTATTTTCCTCCTAAGTTAATGCTGCCACAAATTCGCGTCCAAGAGTATCCACTCGTCCGGGCCCGTTTTATTGACAGATCAGGTGACCTGGGTGGCCAGCTAGGGCAGCAATCACCCGGAGCTCTTCTAAATGTTTGTCAGGCGTGGAGATTGTGCAAATGTGCTCCAAGGTTCGTCCGGCTGTATGGGCGATTTCTCCGTTATCTTGAAAGTAACTGTAGGTATTTTCCTCCTAAGTTAATGCTGCCACAAATTCGCGTCCAAGAGTATCCACTCGTCCGGGCCCGTTTTATTGACAGATCAGGTGGCCTGGGTGGCCAGCTAGGGCAGCAATCACCCGGAGCTCTTCTAATATGTTTGTCAGGCGTGGAGATTGTGCAAATGTGCTCCAAGGTTCGTCCGGCTGTATGGGCAATTTCTCCGTTATCTTGAAAGTAACTGTAGGTATTTTCCTCCTAAGTTAATGCTGCCACAAATTCGCGTCCAAGAGTATCCACTCGTCCGGGCCCATTTTATTGACAGATCAGGTGACCTGGGTGGCCAGCTAGGGCAGCAATCACCCGGAGCTCTTCTAATATGTTTGTCAGGCGTGGAGATTGTGCAAATGTGCTCCAAGGTTCGGCCGGCTGTATGGGCAATTTCTCCGTTATCTTGAAAGTAACTGTAGGTATTTTCCTCCTAAGTTAATGCTGCCACAAATTCGCGTCCAAGAGTATCCACTCGTCCGGGCCCGTTTTATTGACAGATCAGGTGACCTGGGTGGCCAGCTAGGGCAGCAATCACCCGGAGCTCTTCTAATATGTTTGTCAGGCGTGGAGATTGTGCAAATATGCTCCAAGGTTCGGCCGGCTGTATGGGCAATTTCTCCATTATCTTGAAAGTAACTGTAGGTATTTTCCTCCTAAGTTAATGCTGCCACAAATTCGCGTCCAAGAGTATCCACTCGTCCGGGCCCGTTTTATTGACAGATCAGGTGACCTGGGTGGCCAGCTAGGGCAGCAATCACCCGGAGCTCTTCTAATATGTTTGTCAGGCGTGGAGATTGTGCAAATGTGCTCCAAGGTTCGGCCGGCTGTATGGGCAATTTCTCCGTTATCTTGAAAGTAACTGTAGGTATTTTCCTCCTAAGTTAATGCTGCCACAAATTCGCGTCCAAGAGTATCCACTCGTCCGGGCCCGTTTTATTGACAGATCAGGTGGCCTGGGTGGCCAGCTAGGGCAGCAATCACCCGGAGCTCTTCTAATATGTTTGTCAGGCGTGGAGATTGTGCAAATGTGCTCCAAGGTTCGTCCGGCTGTATGGGCAATTTCTCCGTTATCTTGAAAGTAACTGTAGGTATTTTCCTCCTAAGTTAATGCTGCCACAAATTCGCGTCCAAGAGTATCCACTCGTCCGGGCCCGTTTTATTGACAGATCAGGTGGCCTGGGTGGCCAGCTAGGGCAGCAATCACCCGGAGCTCTTCTAATATGTTTGTCAGGCGTGGATATTGTGCAAATGTGCTCCAAGGTTCGTCCGGCTGTATGGGCAATTTCTCCGTTATCTTGAAAGTAACTGTAGGTATTTTCCTCCTAAGTTAATGCTGCCACAAATTCGCGTCCAAGAGTATCCACTCGTCCGGGTCCGTTTTATTGACAGATCAGGTGGCCTGGGTGGCCAGCTAGGGCAGCAATCACCCGGAGCTCTTCTAATATGTTTGTCAGGCGTGGAGATTGTGCAAATGTGCTCCAAGGTTCGTCCGGCTGTATGGGCAATTTCTCCGTTATCTTGAAAGTAACTGTAGGTATTTTCCTCCTAAGTTAATGCTGCCACAAATTCGCGTCCAAGAGTATCCACTCGTCCGGGTCCGTTTTATTGACAGATCAGGTGGCCTGGGTGGCCAGCTAGGGCAGCAATCACCCGGAGCTCTTCTAATATGTTTGTCAGGCGTGGAGATTGTGCAAATGAGCTCCAAGGTTCGTCCGGCTGTATGGGCAATTTCTCCGTTATCTTGAAAGTAACTGTAGGTATTTTCCTCCTAAGTTAATGCTGCCACAAATTCGCGTCCAAGAGTATCCACTCGTCCGGGCCCGTTTTATTGACAGATCAGGTGGCCTGGGTGGCCAGCTAGGGCAGCAATCACCCGGAGCTGTTCTAATATGTTTGTCAGGCGTGGAGATTGTGCAAATGTGCTCCAAGGTTCGTCCGGCTGTATGGGCAATTTCTCCGTTATCTTGAAAGTAACTGTAGGTATTTTCCTCCTAAGTTAATGCTGCCACAAATTCGCGTCCAAGAGTATCCACTCGTCCGGGCCCGTTTTATTGACAGATCAGGTGGCCTGGGTGGCCAGCTAGGGCAGCAATCACCCGGAGCTCTTCTAATATGTTTGTCAGGCGTGGAGATTGTGCAAATGTGCTCCAAGGTTCGGCCGGCTGTATGGGCAATTTCTCCATTATCTTGAAAGTAACTGTAGGTATTTTCCTCCTAAGTTAATGCTGCCACAAATTCGCGTCCAAGAGTATCCACTCTTCCGGGCCCGTTTTATTGACAGATCAGGTGACCTGGGTGGCCAGCTAGGGCAGCAATCACCCGGAGCTCTTCTAATATGTTTGTCAGGCGTGGAGATTGTGCAAATGTGCTCCAAGGTTCGGCCGGCTGTATGGGCAATTTCTCCATTATCTTGAAAGTAACTGTAGGTATTTTCCTCCTAAGTTAATGCTGCCACAAATTCGCGTCCAAGAGTATCCACTCGTCCAGGCCCGTTTTATTGACAGATCAGGTGGCCTGGGTGGCCAGCTAGGGCAGCAATCACTCGGAGCTCTTCTAATATGTTTGTCAGGCGTGGAGATTGTGCAAATGTGCTCCAAGGTTCGGCCGGCTGTATGGGCAATTTCTCCATTATCTTGAAAGTAACTGTAGGTATTTTCCTCCTAAGTTAATGGTGCCACAAATTCGCGTCCAAGAGTATCCACTCGTCCGGGCCCGTTTTATTGACAGATCAGGTGGCCTGGGTGGCCAGCTAGGGCAGCAATCACCCGGAGCTCTTCTAATATGTTTGTCAGGCGTGGAGATTGTGCAAATGTGCTCCAAGGTTCGTCCGGCTGTATGGGCAATTTCTCCGTTATCTTGAAAGTAACTGTAGGTATTTTCCTCCTAAGTTAATGCTGCCACAAATTCGCGTCCAAGAGTATCCACTCGTCCGGGCCCGTTTTATTGACAGATCAGGTGGCCTGGGTGGCCAGCTAGGGCAGCAATCACCTGGAGCTCTTCTAATATGTTTGTCAGGCGTGGAGATTGTGCAAATGTGCTCCAAGGTTCGTCCGGCTGTATGGGCAATTTCTCCGTTATCTTGAAAGTAACTGTAGGTATTTTCCTCCTAAGTTAATGCTGCCACAAATTCGCGTCCAAGAGTATCCACTCGTCCGGGCCCGTTTTATTGACAGATCAGGTGGCCTGGGTGGCCAGCTAGGGCAGCAATCACCCGGAGCTCTTCTAATATGTTTGTCAGGCGTGGAGATTGTGCAAATGTGCTCCAAGGTTCGGCCGGCTGTATGGGCAATTTCTCCATTATCTTGAAAGTAACTGTAGGTATTTTCCTCCTAAGTTAATGCTGCCACAAATTCGCGTCCAAGAGTATCCACTCGTCCGGGCCCGTTTTATTGACAGATCAGGTGGCCTGGGTGGCCAGCTAGGGCAGCAATCACCCGGAGCTCTTCTAATATGTTTGTCAGGCGTGGAGATTGTGCAAATGTGCTCCAAGGTTCGTCCGGCTGTATGGGCGATTTCTCCGTTATCTTGAAAGTAACTGTAGGTATTTTCCTCCTAAGTTAATGCTGCCACAAATTCGCGTCCAAGAGTATCCACTCGTCCGGGCCCGTTTTATTGACAGATAAGGTGGCCTGGGTGGCCAGCTAGGGCAGCAATCACCCGGAGCTCTTCTAACATGTTTGTCAGGCGTGGAGATTGTGCAAATGTGCTCCAAGGTTCGGCCGGCTGTATGGGCAATTTCTCCATTATCTTGAAAGTAACTGTAGGTATTTTCCTCCTAAGTTAATGCTGCCACAAATTCGCGTCCAAGAGTATCCACTCGTCCGGGCCCGTTTTATTGACAGATCAGGTGACCTGGGTGGCCAGTTAGGGCAGCAATCACCCGGAGCTCTTCTAATATGTTTGTCAGGCGTGGAGATTGTGCAAATGTGCTCCAAGGTTCGGCCGGCTGTATGGGCAATTTCTCCATTATCTTGAAAGTAACTGTAGGTATTTTCCTCCTAAGTTAATGCTGCCACAAATTCGCGTCCAAGAGTATCCACTCGTCCGGGCCCGTTTTATTGACAGATCAGGTGGCCTGGGTGGCCAGCTAGGGCAGCAATCACTCGGAGCTCTTCTAATATGTTTGTCAGGCGTGGAGATTGTGCAAATGTGCTCCAAGGTTCGGCCGGCTGTATGGGCAATTTCTCCATTATCTTGAAAGTAACTGTAGGTATTTTCCTCCTAAGTTAATGCTGCCACAAATTCGCGTCCAAGAGTATCCACTCGTCCGGGCCCGTTTTATTGACAGATCAGGTGGCCTGGGTGGCCAGCTAGGGCAGCAATCACCCGGAGCTCTTCTAATATGTTTGTCAGGCGTGGAGATTGTGCAAATGTGCTCCAAGGTTCGGCCGGCTGTATGGGCAATTTCTCCATTATCTTGAAAGTAACTGTAGGTATTTTCCTCCTAAGTTAATGCTGCCACAAATTCGCGTCCAAGAGTATCCACTCGTCCGGGCCCGTTTTATTCACAGATCAGGTGGCCTGGGTGGCCAGCTAGGGCAGCAATCACCCGGAGCTCTTCTAATATGTTTGTCAGGCGTGGAGATTGTGCAAATGTGCTCCAAGGTTCGTCCGGGTGTATGGGCAATTTCTCCATTATCTTGAAAGTAACTGTAGGTATTTTCCTCCTAAGTTAATGCTGCCACAAATTCGCGTCCAAGAGTATCCACTCGTCCGGGCCCGTTTTATTCACAGATCAGGTGGCCTGGGTGGCCAGCTAGGGCAGCAATCACCCGGAGCTCTTCTAATATGTTTGTCAGGCGTGGAGATTGTGCAAATGTGCTCCAAGGTTCGGCCGGCTGTATGGGCAATTTCTCCATTATCTTGAAAGTAACTGTAGGTATTTTCCTCCTAAGTTAATGCTGCCACAAATTCGCGTCCAAGAGTATCCACTCGTCCGGGCCCGTTTTATTCACAGATCAGGTGGCCTGGGTGGCCAGCTAGGGCAGCAATCACCCGGAGCTCTTCTAATATGTTTGTCAGGCGTGGAGATTGTGCAAATGTGCTCCAAGGTTCGTCCGGGTGTATGGGCAATTTCTCCATTATCTTGAAAGTAACTGTAGGTATTTTCCTCCTAAGTCAATGCTGCCACAAATTCGCGTCCAAGAGTATCCACTCGTCCGGGCCCGTTTTATTGACAGATCAGGTGGCCTGGGTGGCCAGCTAGGGCAGCAATCACTCGGAGCTCTTCTAATATGTTTGTCAGGCGTGGAGATTGTGCAAATGTGCTCCAAGGTTCGGCCGGCTGTATGGGCAATTTCTCCATTATCTTGAAAGTAACTGTAGGTATTTTCCTCCTAAGTTAATGCTGCCACAAATTCGCGTCCAAGAGTATCCACTCGTCCGGGCCCGTTTTATTCACAGATCAGGTGGCCTGGGTGGCCAGCTAGGGCAGCAATCACCCGGAGCTCTTCTAATATGTTTGTCAGGCGTGGAGATTGTGCAAATGTGCTCCAAGGTTCGGCCGGCTGTATGGGCAATTTCTCCATTATCTTGAAAGTAACTGTAGGTATTTTCCTCCTAAGTTAATGCTGCCACAAATTCGCGTCCAAGAGTATCCACTCGTCCGGGCCCGTTTTATTCACAGATCAGGTGGCCTGGGTGGCCAGCTAGGGCAGCAATCACCCGGAGCTCTTCTAATATGTTTGTCAGGCGTGGAGATTGTGCAAATGTGCTCCAAGGTTCGTCCGGGTGTATGGGCAATTTCTCCATTATCTTGAAAGTAACTGTAGGTATTTTCCTCCTAAGTTAATGCTGCCACAAATTCGCGTCCAAGAGTATCCACTCGTCCGGGCCCGTTTTATTCACAGATCAGGTGGCCTGGGTGGCCAGCTAGGGCAGCAATCACCCGGAGCTCTTCTAATATGTTTGTCAGGCGTGGAGATTGTGCAAATGTGCTCCAAGGTTCGGCCGGCTGTATGGGCAATTTCTCCATTATCTTGAAAGTAACTGTAGGTATTTTCCTCCTAAGTTAATGCTGCCACAAATTCGCGTCCAAGAGTATCCACTCGTCCGGGCCCGTTTTATTCACAGATCAGGTGGCCTGGGTGGCCAGCTAGGGCAGCAATCACCCGGAGCTCTTCTAATATGTTTGTCAGGCGTGGAGATTGTGCAAATGTGCTCCAAGGTTCGGCCGGCTGTATGGGCAATTTCTCCATTATCTTGAAAGTAACTGTAGGTATTTTCCTCCTAAGTTAATGCTGCCACAAATTCGCGTCCAAGAGTATCCACTCGTCCGGGCCCGTTTTATTCACAGATCAGGTGACCTGGGTGGCCAGCTAGGGCAGCAATCACCCGGAGCTCTTCTAATATGTTTGTCAGGCGTGGAGATTGTGCAAATGTGCTCCAAGGTTCGGCCGGCTGTATGGGCAATTTCTCCATTATCTTGAAAGTAACTGTAGGTATTTTCCTCCTAAGTTAATGCTGCCACAAATTCGCGTCCAAGAGTATCCACTCGTCCGGGCCCGTTTTATTGACAGATCAGGTGGCCTGGGTGGCCAGCTAGGGCAGCAATCACTCGGAGCTCTTCTAATATGTTTGTCAGGCGTGGAGATTGTGCAAATGTGCTCCAAGGTTCGGCCGGCTGTATGGGCAATTTCTCCATTATCTTGAAAGTAACTGTAGGTATTTTCCTCCTAAGTTAATGCTGCCACAAATTCGCATCCAAGAGTATCCACTCGTCCGGGCCCGTTTTATTGACAGATCAGGTGGCCTGGGTGGCCAGCTAGGGCAGTAATCACCCGCAGCTCTTCTAATATGTTTGTCAGGCGTGGAGATTGTGCAAATGTGCTCCAAGGTTCGGCCGGCTGTATGGGCAATTTCTCCATTATCTTGAAAGTAACTGTAGGTATTTTCCTCCTAAGTTAATGCTGCCACAAATTCGCGTCCAAGAGTATCCACTCGTCCGGGCCCGTTTTATTCACAGATCAGGTGGCCTGGGTGGCCAGCTAGGGCAGCAATCACCCGGAGCTCTTCTAATATGTTTGTCAGGCGTGGAGATTGTGCAAATGTGCTCCAAGGTTCGTGCGGGTGTATGGGCAATTTCTCCATTATCTTGAAAGTAACTGTAGGTATTTTCCTCCTAAGTTAATGCTGCCACAAATTCGCGTCCAAGAGTATCCACTCGTCCGGGCCCGTTTTATTCACAGATCAGGTGGCCTGGGTGGCCAGCTAGGGCAGCAATCACCCGGAGCTCTTCTAATATGTTTGTCAGGCGTGGAGATTGTGCAAATGTGCTCCAAGGTTCGGCCGGCTGTATGGGCAATTTCTCCATTATCTTGAAAGTAACTGTAGGTATTTTCCTCCTAAGTTAATGCTGCCACAAATTCGCGTCCAAGAGTATCCACTCGTCCGGGCCCGTTTTATTGACAGATCAGGTGACCTGGGTGGCCAGTTAGGGCAGCAATCACCCGGAGCTCTTCTAATATGTTTGTCAGGCGTGGAGATTGTGCAAATGTGCTCCAAGGTTCGTCCGGCTGTATGGGCAATTTCTCTGTTATCTTGAAAGTAACTGTAGGTATTTTCCTCCTAAGTTAATGCTGCCACAAATTCGCGTCCAAGAGTATCCACTCGTCCGGGCCCGTTTTATTGACAGATCAGGTGACCTGGGTGGCCAGCTAGGGCAGCAATCACCCGGAGCTCTTCTAATATGTTTGTCAGGCGTGGAGATTGTGCAAATGTGCTCCAAGGTTCGTCCGGCTGTATGGGCAATTTCTCTGTTATCTTGAAAGTAACTGTAGGTATTTTCCTCTTCTAATATGTTTGTCAGGCGTGGAGATTGTGCAAATGTGCTCCAAGGTTCGTCCGGCTGTATGGGCAATTTCTCCGTTATCTTGAAAGTAACTGTAGGTATTTTCCTCCTAAGTTAATGCTGCCACAAATTCGCGTCCAAGAGTATCCACTCGTCCGGGCCGGTTTTATTGACAGATCAGGTGACCTGGGTGGCCAGCTAGGGCAGCAATCACCCGGAGCTCTTCTAATATGTTTGTCAGGCGTGGAGATTGTGCAAATGTGCTCCAAGGTTCGTCCGGCTGTATGGGCAATTTCTCTGTTATCTTGAAAGTAACTGTAGGTATTTTCCTCCTAAGTTAATGCTGCCACAAATTCGCGTCCAAGAGTATCCACTCGTCCGGGCCAGTTTTATTGACAGATCAGGTGACCTGGGTGGCCAGCTAGGGCAGCAATCACCCGGAGCTCTTCTAATATGTTTGTCAGGCGTGGAGATTGTGCAAATGTGCTCCAAGGTTCGTCCGGCTGTATGGGCAATTTCTCTGTTATCTTGAAAGTAACTGTAGGTATTTTCCTCCTAAGTTAATGCTGCCACAAATTCGCGTCCAAGAGTATCCACTCGTCCGGGCCCGTTTTATTGACAGATCAGGTGACCTGGGTGGCCAGCTAGGGCAGCAATCACCCGGAGCTCTTCTAATATGTTTGTCAGGCGTGGAGATTGTGCAAATGTGCTCCAAGGTTCGTCCGGCTGTATGGGCAATTTCTCTGTTATCTTGAAAGTAACTGTAGGTATTTTCCTCCTAAGTTAATGCTGCCACAAATTCGCGTCCAAGAGTATCCACTCGTCCGGGCCCGTTTTATTGACAGATCAGGTGACCTGGGTGGCCAGCTAGGGCAGCAATCACCCGGAGCTCTTCTAATATGTTTGTCAGGCGTGGAGATTGTGCAAATGTGCTCCAAGGTTCGTCCGGCTGTATGGGCAATTTCTCTGTTATCTTGAAAGTAACTGTAGGTATTTTCCTCCTAAGTTAATGCTGCCACAAATTCGCGTCCAAGAGTATCCACTCTTCCGGGCCTTTTTTATTGACAGATCAGGTGACCTGGGTGGCCAGCTAGGGCAGCAATCACCCGGAGCTCTTCTAATATGTTTGTCAGGCGTGGAGATTGTGCAAATGTGCTCCAAGGTTCGTCCGGCTGTATGGGCAATTTCTCTGTTATCTTGAAAGTAACTGTAGGTATTTTCCTCCTAAGTTAATGCTGCCACAAATTCGCGTCCAAGAGTATCCACTCGTCCGGGCCCGTTTTATTGACAGATCAGGTGACCTGGGTGGCCAGCTAGGGCAGCAATCACCCGGAGCTCTTCTAATATGTTTGTCAGGCGTGGAGATTGTGCAAATGTGCTCCAAGGTTCGTCCGGCTGTATGGGCAATTTCTCTGTTATCTTGAAAGTAACTGTAGGTATTTTCCTCCTAAGTTAATGCTGCCACAAATTCGCGTCCAAGAGTATCCACTCGTCCGGGCCCGTTTTATTGACAGATCAGGTGACCTGGGTGGCCAGCTAGGGCAGCAATCACCCGGAGCTCTTCTAATATGTTTGTCAGGCGTGGAGATTGTGCAAATGTGCTCCAAGGTTCGTCCGGCTGTATGGGCAATTTCTCCGTTATCTTGAAAGTAACTGTAGGTATTTTCCTCCTAAGTTAATGCTGCCACAAATTCGCGTCCAAGAGTATCTACTCGTCCGGGCCCGTTTTATTGACAGATCAGGTGACCTGGGTGGCCAGCTAGGGCAGCAATCACCCGGAGCTCTTCTAATATGTTTGTCAGGCGTGGAGATTGTGCAAATGTGCTCCAAGGTTCGTCTGGCTGTATGGGCAATTTCTCTGTTATCTTGAAAGTAACTGTAGGTATTTTCCTCCTAAGTTAATGCTGCCACAAATTCGCGTCCAAGAGTATCCACTCGTCCGGGCCCGTTTTATTGACAGATCAGGTGACCTGGGTGGCCAGCTAGGGCAGCAATCACCCGGAGCTCTTCTAATATGTTTGTCAGGCGTGGAGATTGTGCAAATGTGCTCCAAGGTTCGTCCGGCTGTATGGGCAATTTCTCCGTTATCTTGAAAGTAACTGTAGGTATTTTCCTCCTAAGTTAATGGTGCCACAAATTCGCGTCCAAGAGTATCCACTCGTCCGGGCCCGTTTTATTGACAGATCAGGTGGCCTGGGTGGCCAGCTAGGGCAGCAATCACCCGGAGCTCTTCTAATATGTTTGTCAGGCGTGGAGATTGTGCAAATGTGCTCCAAGGTTCGTCCGGCTGTATGGGCAATTTCTCCGTTATCTTGAAAGTAACTGTAGGTATTTTCCTCCTAAGTTAATGCTGCCACAAATTCGCGTCCAAGAGTATCCATTCGTCCGGGCCCGTTTTATTTGGGCCTTCCTGTTGTAATGGAAGCAAATGATTGTTAATTAATTGGTGACAAAATGCAAGTTTTGTGGCATTGTCGCCAATGTGATGACTATGAACACACTGTATGTGAAATGGGTGCAATATTTTTTCGCATGTAATGATTGCCATAACGTATTCGTAGGACACTGATATGTGCAGAAACTGGCCCTGTACTGGTAGCAGGACCACGCTGTACCACTTAAACAACGCGTTGCTCTTCTTGCAGAGGTTGCCGAAACACATCTCCAGAAGAAAAATGGGAACTTGAGATAATACCTGTTTCACACAATGTGCTGAAAACTCTGGTAAACACTCTATGACCAGGAAGTCTATGTGTCGAAAAGTGACGACGGTATTCTTCGACAGGAGGACTATGTAATGCGCCAAACCACCTTCTGTCCAGAAAAAGCGCATCACTGGCTTGTATCGCCTCAGCTTATTATCGATCTTTATGTGTTAGATGAATTAAGAGATTAAGATGTTTATATAGTTTTCTTAAATTATGTGTTAAAATGTTGTAGATATGTGACACTTGATGGTCGAGAAAAGCTGTGTCATGTCAAGTCAGCGAGTTTGCAACGCCCAGACGATTGCTGAATCGCGGCGTGCGGCGAAGATAACAACTACGATGCACCTGGCCACTACGAACGTTTGCTGCCGACTGCAGAGAGAAAACATTGTTAAGGAGAGAATTAGCATAGTGTGGTTGTTCGCAGACAATGGTTCTTGGCTTGTCCTTTTAGAACTTCAGGGGTAGTTTCAGAGTATCGCTCGAGCAATGAGCCTCGAGAGATATTATCTCAAGAGTGTGATGAGATCGGCTCACACGTATTGTATATGAACTAGTCTGCAATGGGGATAGAACTCAAATGTGTTCAAATCAGTTCTAAGTCGCTTAGAAAGGTATTTTGAGAAGATTATCGGCTTATGTAGGAAATGACTATTCCGACTATTTTTGGTATATGAAAAGCTCCGATTTATTGAAGTATGAGATTAGTTTCTCCTAGATGTGATTAATGGTGCGTTGTGCTGCTGAATAGCTATGCAATGGTAGGCGAACCGTATTTCAATATTTTTGTGAGATTTTTCCGTTGGATGGTGTATGTGAAGAAACACGTTAATGCGAAATCGTTTAGTTGCTTTGTGGTTGCCGATTAATTCACGCACTAAGCGATAGTAGCGTTGCATTGCATTATTGTGGTTGTATAGGTGTACGCAAGCACTAAGGCGTAGTGACTTACCGATATTTGGGTTAGGATTTATTGCGTGACTTCGGCGTGAGCATCGCAATATAGTAAATTCTGGAAATATCGTAGAATGCACTGAATGTGTAGCCTATATCAAAAGGAAAGGTCGTCCTACGCAATAGTTATTTATTGAGAAACAATCGGACGTTTATTGAGAATGTGATAGCTTTTCCCCTTAGCCCTAAACGACAAGTTCAGAACCATTTGAAAGAGAACACGCTAATTCTCTCTGGAAGAGATCATCGTGTGCTGCGTTTTGAATTTCAAATATTAGTGGGTCGCGGAAGTCAACGCCTGCGTGGTTGAGCTTTGTCTGAATATTTAAGTTCATGTAGCTGAAAAGTGGGGGTGACACTCAGGTTTCTGTTTTATTTTTTTAATCACATTTACGCTTAGCGAGGTTTTGAATAGATAAACAGCAATAAAATAAATAAATAAATAAAACGCTGACTTGTACCTGAAATTGACTTAATTGCAGGAAATAAAGAAAATAGTTTTAAACTGAAAAAGTCAGTACCAGATATCTTGTACCAATGTATGCAAAACTCTATTTTGGATGCGACGAATTGATATTGTGGTGAACGGCATATAACGGTTGCCAGAATCTGACGTTCAGTGCTACGAACGCATCTTTGTGTCTTACGAGCCAAGGATTTGTTTTAGGGAAATGGAGAGATCGGATGTGTGAGAGGAGGAGAGGGAGATTATATTGTTGTGACACGCCATTACGGTATACAGTGAATGTTCAAATAATTTTTGCACAAAATAAAATCCAATAGCTAACATCAAGTATTCAAGGTGTGTATCTCTCCATATCGAAATTAGTTAATTATCACGGTACAGATATTAAGAGACGTAGATCGCTTGGAGGTGAAGTTTGGAACGATAGTGCGAATCTGCATTTTCCACGGTCAGAATTCATCGAGAGGTTATCTCCGAATTAATGAACTCGCTAAATTGTTGGACCTATCATCGAGACTCATCAAACAACATAGCACACAGTTGTGCCGAATGATCTGCGTAGCGAGTAAAGTTTTTAGAGATTTCAGGTGGAGCAGATAACGACGAGGAATTTCCGCGTGATTTCCGCTGCGGAATACATCTGCTGCTCTCTCGTGAGGCACTTAAAACGATATATTTATATTATGTCTACAACTTTGCTTCCGCCGTTTTGCAATAGATGGCAGTAGCGGCAAGTGGGGTTCAGGTGGTTGGTCATAGGTGTAATATAATAAGCTTAAGCATCTGTAAACAGAATGCCATAAAAATATTAGTCGATTTGCGATTGCATCATAAGGTTATTCTCGATTAAGTACCTCAACTTACGTACCCATTTCTCGCCATTTGCGGGAAGTTTTAATTTTCTGATTTAACATGAAGAAATCTGCGGCTGTGGCTCTTAAAATGCTCGGTGAGGGAACTATTAGTGGAAGAACGTGCAGAGAATGTTTTCAACGCCTTAAGAACGGTGATTTTGATGTCGAAGACCGGCATGGCGGTGGAAGACAGAACGTTTTCGTAGCTACTGAAACAGACGAAGACAGTCACAGGATATCATTGTCGAAAGCAATTGATGCGTTCGAGCCCAGCACTGAAACACAAACGGTCACAATACAGCTATAAACACGTAAAAGTAATTTTGCAGCAGGTCAGTGCTCGACCCCTTGTCGTAAAACCAGTCGAAATGTACATGGAAACGTTGAAATGAGAAGTCCTATCCCTCCTACCGTATTCTCTATACGTTGCTCTCTCTGACTACCACCTTTTTCGATCAGTGCAATACAGTCTGGTTGACAACGCACTTCCGGTCACATGAACAAGTGCAAAATTGAATCGATTAATGGATCCGCACAAAAGACGCCCAGTTCTTCCGGCACGGAATTCGTTTGCTATCGGAAAGATGGGAGACTGTAGGGGCCAGCGATGGGAAAAACTATCAATCATAACTTTTTTGTAAGTTTTTCACAACAAAGCCCCGAAATTCGAGATAAAACGGCGGAAGCAAAGTTGTAGTCCTAGTATTTTCCAGGTTTCCAGGAGAGTAAAGTTAAAAGGAAATACGGAACTAAGCTAAACCAACTAAAACCAATAATTAAAATAAAAGCGCACATAAAGAATATTTATTTATAATAATAAATAAAGACTATTTGTAATTAACTAACTAACAAATAATAATATATTAAACCGACCTCTTTTATATTCCCAAACTATTACAAGAAAAAAATTCAGAGGCTTATTTGAAAGCAGACTAATATCTGGAATATATCTTTTCGGAATAAAGTTAATCCAAAGGCCAATCAGGTAAAAGACTGGATTGTCGGTAAAAGTAAAGTTAAAAAAAATTGAAGATGAAGAATAGTATTTTTCAGTGAACGACTTGTAACGAAAAGAAAGAAAATTAATCTTAAGACAGGGGAAGCAAAATGGTGATTTGAGGTAAGGACTTTTTGGACCAAACTGCTGAGGTCATCGGTCCCTAGGCGCACTACTTAATCGAACTTAAACTAACTTAGGCTAAGGACAACACACACACCCTTGCCCGAGGGAGGACTCGAACCTCCGAAGGGGGTGGGGGCGTTGGGGGGGGGGGGAGTCGCGTGAACGCAGGGGAAACAAGTTCGCATGTTATGTAAAAGTGATTAATTATAAATGAAAAATTAGTCCATTTAATTCTGAAAGACTGAGATTAACGAAATGGTTTATTATGGTAAAATTTAAATAGAGTCAAGGATATTGTTGTAGAAAGGCGCTCCTTATAGGGGTTATCGTTGATTGACAACGAGACATAAACAATACAAAATCATATCTTTGCCTTGTGAACGTATACACCAATATAGGTTGCTGTTATATGTAAACACATCTTTCCTACTACCCGTAGACTCTCGTATTTAGTATTTTTCTGGTGACTGACTCTAGCTTCGGTGGTAGTTTACGTTTCGAACCTAGTGAACCATGATATTCAGATGCGTTGCTGTGTGTAATATACCCAGGTAACTATCATTGTCCCTACTATACCACGAAAAGTGTTGCTGCGTCCATCCTTTCGTACATAGTGGTGTCGTAGCGAGCGGTACTGTAATTTATAGCGTGAGAATCTGAATGTAAAATCTTACGTGACGTCGTTGTGTTAGTAAAGACGATTATTTCAGGTCACACAGATTACGTCGTTGAGTGTAGGCAAGAACATGTCAGGACAATTATAGTATTTCGAGAGTGAGCTACATTGGCTGACGTTGCTTGTTACCTACGGGCAGTGCTTTTTTTGAAAAAAAAAAAAAAGTTTGAGGGTACTCCGACATTGGATATAATGCAGCAAAAATTACTTATAACTGAAGCACGGGGTACCATTCGTCCGCTTTTAGCCATGATGTCATCAACATCATCATATAGCGGGACCGTAGAGACATCTATCGGTAGCTCGGCGTTTGAGTGTACGCATATCCGTTTAGCACTACCATCGCCCACTATTAGAGGGCGAGGGCAGTACATGCTTGTTGAACTGGCTGCCAGCGATTCAGTTGTCGAGAACGGTTGCCGCAGCTTTGAAATGCTTGAAACAGTCAATGACATCGCTTTTCCCACCAAAAACTGCACTGGTATCGTTCGTATTGCAATTACCAAAACGAAAAAATGAAATAAAAATTTAAGTCCGTGAAATAAATCTTTGGCACTCTTCCAAGCTCTCAACATCGTAAAAAAATTATTTTGTCGACGAAAAAGTTTAGGGGTACGCATCCCCCAGCGTTCCCCCAGAAAAACAACACTGCCTACGGGTAATTTCCAATAATGTTTGTCTATCGAAGCCGCAGGGTGCAAACGATAGATACCGAACGTGCGATTCTAAATCGATCACGCGACTGTGGTGGCGGGTGTTATGAGCATGTTTATAGTGGTCACTACAGCAACGACAAAAGAGCGTTACTAAAATAGTTGTAACTACAAAGCAAACGACTTACTTCACTCGTCGTCGACGTTGTCATGAGAAAGACCATTTGATGTGTATACTACGGGAAGCATTCTCTTTTTGCCGTTACCTGGGTAGACTCTGCCATTGTCACCCAAAAAAATGGATAGAGTGTCGCATTTCCAACAAAATTTCAAACAATTTTCTGCATTGCATAAGCGTGGAATTAGATTCTTCCACGTGAGGCAATCGGCCGAAGAATCGTCTACAATACCAGACATCCCACTCACTACCGCCATAAATCGTTTGGGTTTTCCTAGCATCTCACAAACAACGTATCATAACACTCATCACCACAGTCGCGTGATCGATCTACTATCGCACATTCGATATATATAGTTTGCACCCTGCCACTTTGATAGGCATACATTCTTGGAAATTACCTACCTACGTAATGCAGTGCTTTTAGAGATTGTTCATACAGTTGATCTCCTACTATTGAAACATAGAACAAAGTTGGTGCTAGTGTTATCTAAAGAGCGGGGCAGTACAACTAGCATTGCAGAAGCCGTAAACATGCAACATAGTTTTATTAGTGTAGATGTGTGGCATTTAGCTAGCGTTTGTACAAACGTAGTTAAGCGATGCTTTTCTCTGACACACTCTCAACCCTCGCACTAAGTCACTCACAACGCACCATGGGCATCTACGCGTTCAACGGACTAGTTTACTGGGAGAGAGACATCCCGAGCAACGGGGTTGGAAGCAGCTAGATAGGCTGGGCTAGAATAAAGTGCCAAAGAGACTGGGTGGTTAAGCACACATACGTGCGCGCCACTAGCCAAAATAAATGTACATTAATTGTTTTCTACCTCAGAAACAATGCAAAATAGGACATATTCCCACATGAAGGTGTTTGCTTGAAACGAGCGTTCTTGGCATGTCCATTAATACTGTCCATTCCTCCTGGGACAGCCTGCATATCACTGATATTTCATCTGTGTTAACAGCCTGGCAACCACCACTTTGAAGCTGACAACATCCATCTAAGTCGCAGCCCTAGGAATACTACTTCTATCACGTCAGAGATGTCAATGATGATATTTGTTTGGTGTCACCAAAGGCATAAACACTAACAAGTCACGAGTGATCCTTAAATTGCACAAAAGTTAATGAGCGGACATGGTCGTGAAGTACTCCTTGATTACATCCAATTAAAAGGCAGTAGAAGACCTCGGTTGTTTATGGATGAGCACATAAACTGCAAAGAACAAATAATCACAGCAAGCAGGAAATTTCTTTTTCGGCTACATGCAATTCAAAAAATTAGAAAAATATTTCCACTAGAATAGAATAAAACTACTATGTCATTAGTCCCGTCAAAACTAATATAATGAAGTTCAACAGGGCTAAAGAATGAAACTTCCAAACTACTCGAGCTAGCCTTTAATGTTTCTATAAAATATGTAACATTTGATTATTTGATCATAACAGTACTTCTCGTGTTCAATTAATGTTTGTGCTTGCAGAGAGGTGGCATGATTTTCACATGATTCGCATTCTTCATCGGTTTCTTAGATATGGAATTCCTAAGTATCTCTCTTTGCATATCACATACCTAGCATCAGTCCCTAACTGCAGTAGAATACACACTTAGAGCCAAAGAGACTGGTACACCTGTCTAACATCATGTAGAGCCCCCGCGAGCACGCAGAAGTGCCGCAACTCGACTAATGCCTGAAGTAGTGCTAGAGGAAACTGAAACCATGAATCCTGCACGGCTGTCAATAAATCCGTAAGAGTACGAGGGGGTGGAGATCTCTTCTGAACTGCACGTCACAAGGCATCCCAGATACGCTCAATAATATTCATGTCTGGGGAGCTTGGTAGGCAGCGGAAGTGTTTAAACTCAGAAGAGTGTTCCTGGAGCCACTCTCTAGCAACTCTATACACGTGGGGTGTTGCGTTGTCTTGTTGGAAATGGTCAAGTCCGTCGGAATGCACAATGGACATGAATGGATGCAGGTGATCAGAGAGCATGCTTACGTACGTGTCACCTGTCACAGTCGTATCTAGACTATCAGGGGACCCATACCATTCCAATTGCACAGGCCCCACACCATTACAGAGGCTCCACCAGCTTGCGCGGTCCCCTGCTGACATGCAGGGTCCATGGATTCATGAGGTTGTCTCCATAGCCGTACGCGTCCATCCGCTCGATACAACTTGAAACGAGACTCGTCCGACCAGGCAACATGTTTGCAGTCATCAACAGTTGTATGCCGATGTTGACGGGCCCAGGCGAGGCGTAAAGCTTTGTGTCGTGTAGTTATTAAGAGTACACGAGAGGGCCTTTGGCTCCGAAAGCCTATATCGATGATGTTTTGTTAAATGGTTCGCACGCTGACACTTGTTGATGGCCCAGCATTGAAATCTGCAGCAATTTGTGGAAGCGTTGCACTTCTGTCACGTTGAACGATTCTCTTCAGCCATCGTTAGTTCCGTTCTTGCAGGATCTTTTCCGGCCGCAGAGATGTCCGAGATTTGATGTTTTGCCGGAATCTTGATATTCACGGTACACTCGTGAAATGGTCATACGGGAAACTCCCCACTTCATCGCTACCTCGGAGACGCTGTTTCCTATTGCTCGTGCGCCGGCTATAACACCACGTTCAGACTCACTTAAATCTTGATAACCTTTCATTGTAGCAGCAGTAACCGATCTAACAACTGCGCCAGACACTTGTGTTATAGAGGCGTTGCCGACAACAACGCCGTATTCTGCCTGTTTGCATATCTCTGTATTTGAATACGGATGCCTATACCAGTTTCTTTGGTGCTTCAGTGTGTACTAGCCTACCATCTGGGCTGTTCTAAGCGTAACAATAAATACTGTACGCCCACAGCTCCTCCGTCCCGTCATTAACTTGCGTCTTATCAAAAACCACGCTCCATTCAAGAGGAGCTTTTCCTTAGATCAAAGGCTTAGCATCCTTATCGACTGTCTCCTTGCCCTCCAACATCGAAGCATCATCTCTGCCACGATTTCAACTCTCTTCCAGTTTCCCTCGTATCGATCTATTTCTGTTTCTCTTTGTTTTTTCTCCCGTCTCATCTATTAACTGCTCCCCATTATTTGTCCTTCTTCCTAGCATCAGTCAATTTCCTCTCGAGGTTTGATGCCTTCTGTAGTGCTGACATGTATTTCTGCTGAGTACAGCATTACTTCCATTCGACAGGAATGAGAAACATATTTAGCACAATCTTAATAAATACCTTTCTTCATACATATCTTCATTATTAATACCTATCTTCATTATTTCTTTCTTTTCTCAGACGTTATGTCTTATCAAAAATGGAAAGTGACGCGGACCTTGATCAAGCGTGACTTCCTTTTAACTGTACGGTATATGTTATATTGCATTTAGGAACTTTCGGGTAATTGAACATGTATCAATAATTACGGATTTCTGTAGTTGTATATATAAGTTTGGATGTAGCTGTATTGCATTGATGTACTGGTGGATATTGTGTGGTATGACTCCTGTAGTTGATAGTATAATTGGTATAATGTCAACTTTATCCTGATGCCACATGTCCTTGACTTTCTCAGCCAGTTGGATGTATTTTTCAATTTTTTTCTCCTGTTTTCTTTTGTACATTTGTTGTATTGGGTATGGATATTTCGATTAGTTGTGTTAATTTCTTCTTTTTATAGGTGAGTATGATGTCAGGTTTGTTATGTGGTGTTGTTTTATCTGTTATAATGGTTCTGTTCCAGTATAATTTGTATTCATCATTCTCCAGTACACTTTGTGGTGCGTACTTGTATGTGGGAACGTGTTGTTTTATAAGTTTATGTTGTAAGGCAAGCTGTTGATGTATTATTTTTGCTCTTCTGGGGTATTCTGTATTTGCTAGTATTGTACATCCGCTTGTGATGTAATCTACTGTTTCTATTTGTTGGTTGCAAAGTCTGCATTTATCTTTTGTGGTATTGGGATCTTTAATAATATGCTTGCTGTAATATCTGGTGTTTATTGTTTGACCCTGTATTGAAATCATGAATCCTTCCGTCTCACTGTATATATTGCCTTTTCTTAGCCATGTGTTGGATGCGTCTTGATTTATGTGTGGCTGTGTTAGATGATACGGGTCCTTGCCATGTAGTGTTTTCTTTTTCCAATTTACTCTCTTCGTATCTGTTGATGTTATGTGATCTAAAGGGCTGTAGAAGTGGTTATGAAATTGCAGTGGTGTAGCCGATGTATTTATATGAGTGATTGCTTTGTGTATTTTGCTAGTTTCTGCTCGTTCTAGAAAGAATTTTCTTAAATTGTCTACCTGTCCATAATGTAGGTTTTTTATATCGATAAATCCCCTTCCTCCTTCCTTTCTGCTTAATGTGAATCTTTCTGTTGCTGAATGTATGTGATGTATTCTATATTTGTGGCATTGTGATCGTGTAAGTGTGTTGAGTGCTTCTAGGTCTGTGTTACTCCATTTCACTACTCCAAATGAGTAGGTCAATATTGGTATAGCATAAGCATTTATAGCTTTTGTCTTGTTTCTTGCTGTCAATTCTGTTTTCAGTATTTTTGTTAGTCTTTGTCTATATTTTTCTTTTAGTTCTTCTTTACTATTTGTATTATCTATTGCCGGCCGAAGTGGCCGTGCGGTTAAAGGCGCTGCAGTCTGGAACCGCAAGACCGCTACGGTCGCAGGTTCGAATCCTGCCTCGGGCATGGATGTTTGTGATGTCCTTAGGTTAGTTAGGTTTAACTAGTTCTAAGTTCTAGGGGACTAATAACCTCAGCAGTTGAGTCCCATAGTGCTCAGAGCCATTTTTTTTGTATTATCTATTCCTATTTTTTGTCTGTATCCTAGAGGTTTATAGGCATCTGTTTTTTCCATCGCTTCTATGCAGTCGCTGTGGTTATCCAATATGTAATCTTCTTGTTTAGTGTGTTTTCCCTTGACTATGCTATTTTTCTTACATTTGTCTGTTCCAAAAGCCATATTTATATCATTGATGAATACTTCTGTTATCTTTAGTAATTGGTTGAGTTGTTGATTTGTTGCTGCCAGTAGTTTTAGATCATCCATGTATAGCAAATGTGTGATTTTGTGTGGGTATGTTCCAGTAATATTGTATCCATAATTTGTATTATTTAGCATATGGATAGTGGGTTCAGAGCAAGGCAGGACCAGAAAGGACTTAATGAGTCTCCTTGGTATATCCACGCTTAATCTGTATTGGCTGTGACGTGATGTTATTTGAATTTGTTTGGATATTAAGTGTGGTTTTCCAATTTTTCATTACTATGTTTAGGAACTGTATCAATTTAGGATCTACTTTGTATATTTCCAATATTTGTAGTAACCATGAGTGGGGTACACTATCAAAAGCTTTTTGGTAATCAATGTATGCGTAGTGTAGTGACCTTTGTTTAGTTTTAGATTGATATGTCACCTCTGCATCTATTATCAGTAGCTCTTTACATCCTCGTGCTCCTTTGCAACAGCCTTTTTGTTCTTCATTTATAATTTTCTTCTGTGTTGTATGTGTCATTAATTTCTGTGTAATGACTGAAGTTAATATTTTGTATATTGTTGGTAGCCATGTTATGGGGCGATATTTAGATGGTTTTGCTGTGTCTGCTTGATCTTTAGGTTTCAGATAAGTTATTACATGTGTAAGTGTATCAGGGAATGTGTATGGGTCTGCAATGTAACTGTTAAATAATTTAGTTAGATGTGAATGTGTTGAGGTGAATTTCTTTAGCCAGAAATTTGCTATTTTACCTTTTCCAGGGGCTTTCCAATTGTGAGTAGAATTAATTGCTTGGGTGACTTCATGTCGCTAAATTATCACTTCAGGCATTTGTGGTATCATCTTGTATGTGTCTGTTCCTGCTTGTATCCACCGTGCATGCCTGTTATGTTGTACCGGGTTTGACCATATGTTGCTCCAGAAGTGTTCCATATCTGTTATGTTTGGTGGATTGTCTGTTTTGATGTGTGTGTTACCTATTGTCTGGTAAAATTTCTTTTGGTTTGTGTTGAATGTTTGGTTTTGTTTCCTTCTATTTTCACTTTTTTTTATCTTCATTATTATTATTATTATTATTATTATTATTATTATCGTTATTATTATTAAGTGAATCTCATGTACTATGCACATTATACCGTTCGCTACGAACAGTACCTCATATTACCACTTGGTTATATGGCAGATAAAATATATTTCTTCAAAAATAAATGAATAAAAATAATTTCCAAAAAGGGGAAGTGCGTACCTCTTCCCACCATCTATTTAACAGCGCCTTGTCCTTCATTTACTCCACTTTCAGCTAAATTTTGCATGTTCTTCCTTAAGGAAGCAGTATTTAAATATTGCTTCAGAGATCGTACAGACGAGTGTTTGAATGACTTCGCAGGCCTTTTTGCTGTAGTCTATCGTTCTGATAACAGACTGAAACATTTCTTTACTCGTGCAAAGAGATTCGCTGAAAGAAAGTGTCGACATAATGAGACTTAAAAACAGTGCTTACATCAGCAGCAGTGCAAATCCCAATAGGACATCAGAGGCAAATTACAGGCAGACAACATGCAGCGCTACTACTATCAAGAATTGAGAATGACACAAAAATTTGCGGATCATGATTTTTTTTGGTAATTGTTTACTCCTTTTAACACCAGTATTTGTCTTATAAGAGCGTTAAGAAATGGAAATGGTACAGCTGGAGAACCACATCGATAGTGTATCGTCAGACGCAATACTCGCTTTTTATTTATTTTAGCTGTTGTTTTGCAAAATAACCAGATGGAGATAGACTGGAAGTACTCTTATATTCTTATATGCATTTTCATTTCCGGCTGTTCCTACAGTAAATAACCCACGAAGTCTTCTATCAGTAGGAAGTCAGAAGTCAGTCACTTTTCTCGACAGTAAAGTCTAGGACTATGTACCACACACCGAGACGCAAACTACCCCAGAAAAATCACAGTGTCAACGGGCGGAACCTCCGAAGAGCATTACCGTTGCTCACCGGCCAACTGCAGAATTGGCGATCTGTGCAACGAGTGGGGACCCAAAGTCCGTATTAACAATACCTGGCCGTGCGGTTCTAGGCGCTACAGTCAGTAACCGCGAGACCGCTACGGTCACAGGTTCGAATCCTGCCTCGGGCAGGAACGTGTGTGATGTCCTTAGGTTAGTTAGGTTTAAGTAGTTCTAAGTTCTAGGGGAGTGATGACCTTAGAAGTTAAGTCCCATAGTGCTCAGAGCCATTTGAACCATTTGAACAATACCTTCTCACTGTCGAGCCACAGCTACCCCAGACTCGCAACCAGATCCCATATGACTCGAGGTACTCGTACTAGCGTACTCATGTTAGCAGGATTATTAGTGAACTCGTATGGCATAAATTATTGAGAAACCTCGAAGGGTACTTTGAAAGGTTTCCCCAATCCCTGGCGCCTGTAGGCACCTTTCCGTCACGAAGTACAAGCTGTGCACGTAAGTGTAGCTGTTAAGTGCATGTGACTGTAATGGACGTGTGTGTATGTGTGTGTGTGTGTGTGTGTGTGTGTGTGTGTGTATGTGTGTGTGTATGTGTATGTATGTATGTGTGTGTGTATGCGTGTGTAGCGGTGTCACGTTCGTGTTGGAAATGATAAGAGAAGGGAAAGGGTGGAATTTGGTGCCGGGACACAGCCGACTGCTCGCGAACAGTACCAAGGGAAACTTCCTGGCAGATTAAAACTGTGTGCTGCACCGAGACTCGAACTCGGGACCTTTGCCTTTCGCGGGCAAGTGCTCTACAACTGAGCTACCCAAGCACGACTCGCAGGAGAGCTTCTGCGAAGTTTGGAAGGTAGGAGACGAGGTCCTGGCGGAATTAAAGCTGTGAGGACGGGGCGTGAGTCGTGCTTGGGTAGCTCAGGGCGTAAAGCACTTGCCCGCGAAAGGCAAAGGTCCCGAGTTCGAGTCTCGGTCTGGCACACAGTTTTAATCTGACAGGAAGTTTCATATCAGCGCACACTCCGCTGTAGAGTGAAAATTTCATTCTAGTACTAAGGGAGACGTCCCCATCCAAAGGACGAATCGCCATCGACCGTGTCGTACGCCCTAACTTCATGAGACACTGTGGAGAGGTTTCCATTTAATACAGGGCATCGGCGCAAAGGCAGGTGATCATTAACTTTATATCACCATCTCCTCCTCCCCCCCCCCCTTGCCGGCCAAATACTAACAATGAAAATTTCATCTACCACCAGGATTAGAACCTGCTTACCTCCCTTCTTTCTCCCTCAATTCTATTCGTTATCTACTCATTAATTAGGTGATCTACCCATCTAATATTCACCATTCTCCTGTAGCATCACATTTCAAAAGCTTCTATTCAATTCTTGTCTAAGCTGTTTATCCTCCATGTTTCACTCCCGTACATGGCTGCACTCCAGACAAATATCTTCAGAAAAAACTTTGTAACACTTAAGCCTATACTCATTGTTAACAAATTTTTCTTCTTCAGAAACGCCTTCCTTGCCGTTGCCAGTCTACATTTTTTATCCTCTCTACCTCAGCCATCATCAATTGTTTTGCTGCTCAAATAGCAAAACTCATCACTACTTTAAGTGCCTCATTTCCGAATCTAATTATTTTAGCATAACCTGATTTAATTAGGCTACAAAATACATTCCATTGTCCTTGCTTTGCTTTTGCTGGTGTTCATCTTGTATCCTCCTTTCAAGACACTGAACATTCCGTTCAACTGCTCTTCCAGGTCCTCTGCTATCTCTGACAGAATTACAATGCCATCGGCAAACCTCAACGTTTTTATTTCTTCTCCATGGATTAAATTCCTACTCCAAATTTTTCTTTTGTTTTCTTTAATGCCTCCTCAATATACGTATTGAATAATATCGGGGATAGGCTAGAAACATGTCTCACTCCCTTCTCAACCACTGCTTCCCGTTATTCTCCTCAGCTCTTATAACTGCCATCTGGTTTCAGTGCAAGTCGTAAACAGCTTTTCTCTCCCTGTATTTTACCCATCCTGCCATCGGAATCTGGAAGAGAGTATTCCAGTCAACACTGTCAAAAGCTTTCTCTATGTCTACAAATGCTATAAATGTAGCTTCCCCAAGGTTAGTTTCTATGAGTTCTTCCATTCTTCTGTAAAGAATTCTCGTTAGTATTTTGCAACCATGACTTATGAAAGTGATAGTTCGGTAATATTCATACCTGTCAGCACTTGCTTTGTTTGGAATTGCAATTATGACATTGTTCTTGAAATATGAGGGTATCTCGCCTGTCTCATAAATTTTGCACAACTGATGGAAGAGTTTTGTCGCGGCTGGCTCTGCCAAGGCTATCAGTAGTTCTGACGGAATGTTATCTGTTCCCAGGGCCCTGTTTCGGCTTAGGTCTTTCAGTGCTCTGTTAAATTCTTCATGCAGTATCGTATCTCCAAATCATCTTTATCTACGTCCTCGTCCATTTCTATAACATTGCCTTCAAATTCCATCTCCCTTGTATTGGGCCACTATACACTCCTTCCAGCTTTCTTGGCTTAGGACTGGTTTTGCATCTGAGGCACTTGATATTCATACAGCTGCTCCTCTTTTCTCCAAAGACCTATTTGTCTCATTTCGAGCAGAAGTACACTACTGGCCATTAAAATTGCTACACCACGAAGATGACGTGCTACAGATGCGGAATTAAACTCACAGGAATAAGATGCTGTGGTATGCAAATGATTAGTTTTTCAGAGCATTCACACAAGGTTGGCGCCGGTGGCGACACCTACAACGTGCTGACATGAGAAAAATTCCAACCGATTTCCCGTACACAAACAACAGTTGACCGGCGTTGCCTGGTGAAACGTTGTTGTGATGCCTCGTGTAAGGAGGAGAAATGCGTACCATCTCGTTTCCGACTTTGATAAAGGTTGGATTGTAGCCTATCGCGATTGCGGTTTATCGTATCGCGACATTGCTGCTCGCGTTGGTCGAGATCCAATGACTGTTAGCAGAATATGGAATCGGTGGGTTCAGGAGGGTAATACGGAACGCCGTGCTGGATCCCAACGGCCTCGTATCACTAGCAGACGAGTTGACAGGCATCTTATCCGCATGGCTGTAACGGATCGTGCAGCCACGTCTCGATCCCTGAGTCAACAGATGGGGACGTTTGCAAGACAACAAACATCTGCACGAACAGATCGACGACGTTTGCAGCAGCATGGACTGTCAGCTCGAAGACCATGGCTGCGGTTACCCTCTACGCTGCATCACAGAGAGGAGTGCCTGCGATGGTGTTCTCAACGAAGAACCTGGGTGCACGAATGGCAAAACATCATTTTTTCGGATGACTCCAGGTTCTGTTTACAGCGTCATGATGGTCGCATCCGTGTTTGGCGACATCTTGGTGAACGCACATTGGAAGCGTGTATTCGTCGTCGCCATACTGGCGTATCACCCGGCGTGATGGTATGGAGTGCCATTGGTTACACGTCTCGGTCACCTCTTGTTCGCACTGAAGGCACTTTGAACAATGGACGTTACATTTCGGATGTGTTACGACCCGTGGCTCTACTCTTCATTCGATCCCTGCGAAACCCTACGTTTCAGCAGGATAATGCACGACCGCATGTTGCATGTCCTATACGGGCCTTTCTGAATACAGAAAATGTTCGACTGATGCCCTGGTCAGCACATTCTCCGGATCTCTCACCAACTGAAAACGTCTGGTCAATGGTGGCCGAGCAACTGCCTCGTCACAATACGCCAGTCACTATTCTTGATAAACTGTGGTATCGTGTTGAAGCTGCATGGGCAGATGTACCTGTACAGGCCATCCAAACTCTGTCTGACTCAATGCCCAGGCGTATCAAGGCCGTTATTACGCCCAGAGATGGTTGTTCTGGGTACTGATTTCTCAGGATCTATGCACCCAAACTGCGTGAAAATTTAATCACATTTCAGTTCTAGTATAATATATATGTCCAATGAATACCCGTTTATCATCTGCATTTCTTCTTGGTGTAGCAATTTTAATGGCCAGTAGTGTATCTTTCCCATAGTGAAACGCGCATCTAAATCTTTACGTTCGCGCCCCAGCTACTTCTGCTTAGCCAGTTTGCACTTCCTGTCAATCTCATTTTTTGACTTTTGGGCCCTACGAAAACTAAATTCGTAACGAACGTAGTAAAAAATTAAAAAAATTCTCATATTTCAGATATCTAGGGTTCACTATCTGGAGTGGCAAAACGTAAAAAACTGTTGTCTGTAAAGTGGGATTAAGGAAAGCCTCGACAAGACAGCTCAACTCTACTTGTTGGATTAGCATCAGGAAAAAGGCAAAGATCCAAATGTTCAACCCATTTGTCAGCTCTACAAACAGTATATAATAAAATGCACCCAGAATCCACTACGTAATGGTGAACTGACTGCTAGAGTCACGATCTGCCGGGATTGAGGGAAGCAAGGAGCGTTATGTTGCCAGCAGAATTAGTCTTTCGGGAGAGCACATTGACTTCTAACGTGGACTGGTCATCGGATGTTACTTGAATAATAAGTCCATCAAGGACGTGTCAACCCTTGCAAAGCTGTCTAAACCGTTTGTTGGTAATGTGACTGTGAAAGGGTATCTCGAAGGAAGAACTGTAGCTAAACCAAAACCAGACTGGCCCGAGGTACTGACGAACAGGCAGCTCCGAGCATAGCGGGGGTTGGTTGTAAGAAATGGTTCAAATGACACTGATCCCTATGGGACTTAATATCTGAGGTCATCAGTCCCCCATAACTTACAACTACTTAAACCTAACTAACCTAACGACATCACACACATCCACGCCCGAGGCAGGATTCGAACCTGCGACCGTAGCAGCAGCGCGGTTCCGGACTGAAACGCCTAGAATCGCTCGGCCTCAGCGGCCGGCAAATGGAATGAAATCAGCGGAAAAAACCACTTGTGAGTTCCAGAGTGCCATCAGCACTTCAGCAATCACAGTAACTGCGCTTAGGTGGCTAAAAAGAACAGGGTGAAATGGCCGAGCTGCTCCTCGCAAGTCACATATTTCTGCAGTCAGTGTTGTGACGCTTGTGATAGTACAAAGGGAGACGGGAACCACACTATACGCTGTGGCAGTGCGATGGGAGGGTTTGTGTTTGGCGAATGCGTGATAAATATTAACAGCGAAGCACCGAGCAGGTGATGTGTGTTATGGTATGAACGTGTTTTTCATGGCTAGTGCATGGTCGCCACATTGAGTTTAAGCTAACGCTAAATGCAGAAGAAGATGAACACATTTTAAGGCACTGTGAACTTGATACAATAGAGGAACAGTGAGGAGACAATGATTGTTTGTATCAGTATGACAATAAAGCGTGTCATGAAGCAGCATTTGAGAGGCAATAATCTTTGGAGAACAACATCCCTGAAATGGACTGGCCTACCCAGAGTCCCGATTTGAACACAATGGAACGCTTTTGAGTTGAGATGGAACTTTGACTTCTCACCAGACCCCAGCGTCCAACTATCTTCTCTGGTTTTGGCTTCTGAGAAAGAATGGGCTGCCATTCTTCCACAAACATTCAGACACCTCATTGAGTGTCCCCAGCAGAGGTCAAGTCGTCACAAAGACGAAGGATGGACACACTCCGTATTACATGCTGAATGAGAAGCACCGTTGCGACTATTAAAAATCTTTATTTTGATAGACGCGAAGGGTTTCGCAAACTAGTTTGCATCACTGGATGTTTGTCTGTATAAAAACGTATAAAATAACTTATTAGAATATTGGCAATGACAGATAATGGAAAATAAAAGCGATTAGGTTTGTATCTACTTGCACTCAGGCCACAATGGCGTTCTGTTTAAAATCCAGAAACAGCACATTCTCCAACATTCTCCCCAAGGTAGTTAAAATTTTTAACACGCAAATGTGCGAACGCGCACAAATAGAAAAATGGGGGCTAGATCCATCCCGAAACCTAAATGTGAACCTGATACAAGGTCAAAAGCGCGAACATAGTGGATATTAAATTAATAATTTATAAAGATATTCTGCAAAAGAACCGCGTTTGAAATGTTGATGGAAACACAACTGGTAGAATAATTTCACGTGTTACCTCCAAATTAGACAGTCTGGGGAGGAAGCGTTGCTGTTGCTAGTATTAAGATAACCATAATGTCCACTAATAGGCGTCCGGATACTTTGCATTGTGCATCATAAGAGTGGGTTTTCACTCAAAAATAAAAAATAAGCGGAGTAGAAGATGATAGTTGGAGATCTGGCTGCGGTTATATCTTTATGAGACATATTTATGACTACAGAAATGAAGAGAAGGATGGCAACTGAAATGGATACTTCGATACTGTACAGGAGAAGAGATTATCATGGTTTTGGCCATATAAGGTTGCCAGAGGACTGGCTGTCATTAATATCCGGAAAATGAATGTCTGGGCAGAGAAAGAAACGACCACGGAAAATGTGGATGAACGAAAAAAATAGTTGCTATCCCAAGAAGAAGTTTGCAGGAGAATGTGTGGACAATAAGAAGTTGTGGCGTGTAGGAAGCGACGGATGACCTTTGATATTGTACAGAAATCTCCTCATATAGAGACATATAAAGATTTATCTTGTATTAAAATGAGTAAAACGTAATTTTTTGTTACTTATTGTTGTAACAGGTATATGACCAGATACGCAGTTAAATTACAATCTCAGTTTGATTTGGACTGTCGTCCAAATATCGTATGCAATTAGGTAATTCAGTTTTAGCGACTCTCACAATTCGTGTGGCCCTTCACTTGAAGCGGCTGTCACGGAGTGCACTCGATCACTTCTTCATTTGCCGAATGTCGGGTTAGATACCGCTGTTATGGACACAGAAATTGTCCCAAACGACCCAGTTTCAAATATCGGCTTCCCCGTTCTGAAATGGTTTCTCCACGATCTCCCGAAATCAGTTCCGTTCGAAGTATGTGCCGCTGACTATTATTCCACACTTCACAGAATCGATATGAGCGCAGTCTTAGGAACGGCAGGAAAAAAGTTTTGGGTTCTTTTACGACTTAAGTATTAAATTTAATGCATTATGATATCCATGTTGACAAGTCATTAGGTCTGTAAAAATAGGTACAGATATAGTTTCATCGTACTCGTATTTTAAAAAAATGGTTCAAATGGCTCTGAGCACTATGGGACTTAACTTCTGAGGTCATCAGTCCCCTAGAAGTTACAACTACTTAAACCTAACTAACCTAAGGACATCACACACATCCATGCCCGAGGCAGGATTCGAACCTGCGACCGGAGCGGTCGCGCGGTTCCAGACTGTAGCGCGTAGAACCGCTCGGCCACTCCCGCCGGCGTATTTAAAATATTGTCAGCTTGGCAGGGATAGAAACCGGTTGAGCGTGCTGAGACAAAGTATGAAACAGAGATATCAGCGATATTAACATGCACAAGAAGTAATTCATGTCAGCGCAACAGCAGAGGTAGCAACAGTCTTCTGAGTGGATAAGAGCAATGATGACGATCGCTTATTAAACAGTGAGATAACAAGCGGCAGGAGGGTAAGACGACATGTTCGTTTAATCGTAGATACGCAGAGCGTAATGGCTTGCAGGACAGCAGCGATAAAACTTGTGTAAAAACAGGCCTCTCTGAATCAGAGCAGGTGCCGACTCAGCCGCGCAGATTCTGAGAAGTGTCGCGTGACGCTAGGTCAGCTAACAGGTCGCAGTCGCTTCTGCTGTCGTCATCGATATTGTCTCCTTGCGAGGAGAGCACGGCTCGAGCGTCTCCAGCGCAACGCGATCTGAATATACTAGCAGCAGAACAAAACAGTTTGTGTTTTTTGGGTGTGAAGTGAAGGTATTAAATTTTCTGTGCGTTACATTTATTTGGATTGTGTAAATATGATGTCCGTTTTGCCTGTCATATAAATACATTATACTGATGCAGCTAATAAGACTTATTTAAACACATACGACTTGACAAGGTGGCACCTTCATTACCAGAAGAGCTAATGAAATTATAAGCTTTATTGTACATTCATCCACCATCCAAGTGGCTCGTAATTTTATGTAGTCTTCTGTTAGGTGTGACATCAGGACCAGTCTTTTAAGTATGAAAACGAAGGTGTAGATACTTTTTCAGTTGGTAGTGGTAACGCGATTTTCGCTTGAATCAGCTGCCGCTTCTACGTGAAATGCTTTGTTTACCTAAAGGTAAAACCACAGAAACAACAATTTGAGAAAACACTAATCAAGGCTAGTGATAGCACAATGGTGCCCCATTATTATTTGGAATCCGGTACTGCTATTCTCTTTGGGCATATGTGCAAAGCATGCAACTTTATATTGAGATAAGGGCGCCGTGAGCAGACACACATCTGGGCTGTGAGCTTTGTCAGATGGTATCAGAGCCGGTGATGTACCATTAAAAGTCGGAGAGAGACACGTACATAAACTATGTGATCAAAAGTATCCGGACACCCCCGAAAACATGTGTGTTTCTTATTAGGTGCATTGTGCTGCCGCCTACTGTCAGGCACTCCGTATCAGCGACCTCGTTAGTAATCAGACATCGTGAGAGAGCAGAATGGCGCGCTCCACGGAACTCACGGACTTCGAACGTGGTCCAGTGGGTGAATGTCACTTGTGTCATACGTCTGCACTCGAGATTTCCACACTCCTAAACATCCCTACGTCCACTGTTTCCGATGAGGTAGCGAAGTGGCAACGTGAAGGGACACGTACAGCACAAAATCGTACAGGCCGACCTCGCCTGTTCACTGACAGAGACCGCCGGCAGTTGAAGAGGGTCGTAATGTGTAATAGGCAGACATCTATCCAGCCCATCACACAGGAATTCCAAACTGCATCAGGATCCACTGCAAGTACTGTGTCATTTAGGCGAGAGGTGAGAAAACTTGGATTTCATGGTCGAGCAGCTGCTCATAAGCCACACATCACACCGGTAAATGCCAAACGACGCCTTACTTGGTGTAATGAGTGTAAACACTGGACTACTGAACAGTGGAAAAACGTTGTGTGGGGTGACAAATCACGGTACACAATGTGGCGATCCGATGGCAGGGTGTGGGTATGGCGAATGCCCGGTGAACGTCATCTGCCAGCGTGTGCAGTGCCAACCGTAAAATTCGGAGGCGGTGGTGTTATAGTGTGGTCGTGTTTTTCATGGAGGGGGCTTGGATGCCTTGTTGTTTTACGTGGCACTGTCACAGTACAGGCCTACATTGATGTTTTAAACACCTTGTTGCTTCCCACTGTTGATGAGCAATTCGGGGATGGCGATTGCATCTTTCAACACGATCGAGCACCATGTTCATAATACACGGCCTGTGGCGGAGTGGTTACAAGACAATAACATCCATGTAATGGACTGGCCTGCACAGAGTCCTGACCTGAATCCTATAGAACACCTTTGGGTTTGTTTGGAATGCCGACTTCGTGCCAGGCCTCGCCGACCGACGTCAATACCTCTCCTCAGTGCAGCACTCCGTGAAGAATAGGCTCCCATTCCCCAAGATACCTTCCAGCACCTGATTGAACGTATGCCTGCGAGAGTGGAAGCTGTCATCAAGGCCAAGGGTGGGCCAGCACCATACTGAATTCCAGCATTACCAATGGAGGGCACCACGATCTTGTGGCTCATTTTCAGCCAGGTGTCCGGATGTATTTACAAGTTTCTGTTTCCCCCTTCCTCTCTGTGTAATTTCTTCATATAGTATGTATTTACAAGTTTCTGTTTCCCCCTTCCTCTCTGTGTAATTTCTTCATCATTTCCCATGCTTCACTTTGCTCATAAACTGAACTAACAAACAAATACAAGGGAAGAACAGGTATACTGAAACATCAAAAATGCAACAAGCTACCATTCGTAATACGGTCAGGGAACCCGTTGTCTTTCAAATCAGTTTCCAGTTGTTTCGTTATGGATAAATACAGGTTCTGTACGGTTTTCAAGGGAATCTTAGACCATTCTTCCTGCAACATGGTGTCAAATTCTGGAAACCATGATGGAGGTGGAGAACCATCACGCACCTGTCTCTCCAAAGTAGACCACAAAGGCACAGTAATAGTGAGATCCGGTGACTGGCCAGGGGAGCTGCGACAGTTTGGCCTCTTGCTACCAAAGCAAGTGCTGGACGATGCGAGCTGTGTGAATAGGGGCCCCGTCGTCTTAGAGCACAGCAACACCGTTGGGGAACTAACATTGTACCGTGGTGTGGAACTTATCAGCCGAAACGATCACATAGTACGTGACAGTAATGCGACGTTGCAGAGTATCCATGAAATAACAAGATATGGCTGCCCAAATCATCAGCGAACCCCCGCCATGTTTCATATTCGGCAGGAAGTTGGAGACAATGTGAAACAAGACTTATCCGACCAAGTTTCTTTCTTCCATTGCTACATAGTCCAGGTTTTGTGGCTTCGCCACCAAGTCTTCCTCTTACGTGCTTTTGCATCACTGATGAGTGCTTTTGGAAGTCCACCTCGCCCTGAATCCCCTGCTTGTGGAGCACAACTTCCTGATGTGGTGCTGACATGGTTCGCGAATGCGACGTTTTAGTTCTGCAGTGACTTTTGCACCTGTCGTCCCCTTATTTTGCGTCATAGTCATCTTCGATGACCGCCCGTTATGATTACTCAACACACACTGTCGTCCGTATTGTGACTTAGCGGATGATGTTTCTCAGCTTTCCCTGTATGCGGTATGAATCTTCGATACGGTGTCTCTAGGAACACCAAACACTTCGGTAACTTTACTTATGGAAGCACCCACCATAAGAACACCAACAATTTGCCCACGACCGAATTCACTTAGCTGCGACATAATGCACTTAAAACTGCAAAGGACAATGTTGTGTTCACAACTGACCGTTGTAACGTATTGAGGATTCAGAGGCCGCTCATTGTCGAATACAGCAGCGCAACTTGCAGTCTTGGCAAGCATCTACATTTATGTTCGAGAATTCATTTCTCGCAGTGTTTCTACATTTTTGTTGACCCCTTGCACTTCGGACTTATCATGGCCTTCACTACTGCAGACGTTCTTGTAATCAGGCATGATAACGTTTCCTGGATACTGACAATAAACTAGTCCCTGCCGGTTGCAGACGGAACAAGTGTAGAGATCGACGTTCCTAAACGTCCTTCAGTAATCGATTAGTTCCAGTGCTGATGTCTACCCATCTGCCACTCTCTTTAAGATACTGTCGCGAAACTAGTCTCCCTCCAAATTTACTGGTATGAGCTGGATGTTCTAACAAAAATGGTTCAAATGGCTCTGAGCACTATGGGACTTAACATCTGAGATCATCTGTCCCCTAGAACTTAGAACTACTTAAACCTAAGTAACCTAAGGACATCACAGACATCCATGCCCGAGGCAGGATTCGAACCTGCTACCGTAGGGGTCGTGCGGTTCCAGACTGAAGCGCCTAGAACCGCTCGGCCGATGTTCTAACATCTAACACGTAGAAGTCTAACCAAGCTGGTCCTCAAAGATTGGCTTCCAGTGGGTGGTGATAATGTTCACGTCATTTTCTGTTGTCAAATAACGAGTACGACTTAGATCTAGAAGACTTTGAAGTCTTTTACACTAGATGCTTGATCACATTGTAAATCTCACTTCAACAACTTTTGCTCAAGGAACCAGACAGAGCAGGAAAGGTGCAAAGATTTTACAGAACCTGTTCTTCAAAATTATCCTCCTCCGTTGGAAACATTCATCGCAATGCAAAACTTCTAACCAATATGTTAAGGTGCAAAGGGTTTCCTCCACATACTGCATCGAGAATAGCTAATGAATAATGGTTACTGCGCCAGTAAACATTGTTAATGCTCGATAAGAGTGGAGATATATGATCATCCCTTTTTCGTAACAACTCTGTCAGCAACCGATCACCTATACAGTGAAATGACTGTCAGAGGGTAGTTCCTATTTTACCAGTTTTTAGAGTTTTTCCCGTTCCATTCACGTAAGGAACGTGGAAAGAATGATTGCTGAAATGCTTCTGTACGTGCTTTAGTCATCCCTCCTGTCTCTGTGAAGTCTACGGGAGCGATACGTAGCGAACTGTAGTACATCCCTAGTTTCTTCACTTAAAGCTGGTTCTTGAAACTGGACGTTGGCTTTCACTGGACAATTTGCGTCTTTCATCAGATCTCAACCAGTTCAGGTTTTCAACATTTGCGTGACCATGACGCTCCGCCAGGGTTCAAACAGATTGCCCTTTTCGGTCAACTCCAGCGTGCGATTCCAATAATCTGTTAGAGCCACAACGCCATGTGAGACGTCACGAGTTTGCGATGCGAAGTATGTAAGCGGCCTGTTATTAAATGTTGTCTGTTGTTGTCTTAGTAAACTATGATTCTAATTTACATTACGTTTGCATCTGTTCCTTTATTTCTTTGGTGTATTTGTTTGTTTTTACATCGTATTTCGTGCCAGATAAGTTGTCGATACCACATTTCGTTACTTTTTATTTTTTGGCATCGGTGTGTCTACTTGAGCTATGTAGCTCAACTCATTGACGCCACTTTTCTGCGTTCACCAAGTTGTATTATTGTGATTCTGAGGTGGTAGCGTCTCTCCACCCAGAACTCCTTTTCCCACTGTTGTCCCGTTGTTTTCTACATTTATTACTAAGAATTCCAACAATTTTATAATTCATGATTATATTTTGGCACCATGGCACTGTTTTTGGGTATTGATCGCCATTTTGAAATGTTGTGCGTGTTGCGTCTTTGGGACCTCTATGATGTCATTGGTCAAAGCAACTAGAGTTTACCCTTCTTTTTGTATACGTTCAACATCCCCTGTTAATTCTGTTTCGTAACGGTCTCACACACTTCAGCAATACGCTGGGACGAGTCTCCTGAATGATTTGCCAGCAGTGTCCTTTGTAGACGGATTGCATTTTCCTTGTATTCTACCAATGAATCGTAGTCTGCCACCTTAGAGTATTGCAGTTTTTCGTTTCGTGAACTGCACAATTTTACATTTCCGAATACTTAAAACAAGTTACCAGCCTTCGTCCTGCTTTGAATTTTAATGAAGATCCGACTAAATAATCGTGTAGCTTTCTTCAGACACTATTTCATTGTAGACCACTGCATCATTTGTGAAAACTTTCAGGTTCCTATTAGTATTGTCTTTCAAGGTGATTAACATACAAAATAAACAGGAAGAGTCGCAACACACATTTCTGCGACAAACCTGAAGTCACTTTTACATCCGTGATGACTCAACATCCAAGACACCATGCCTCACTAACAAGAAATTATCACTACAGTCTCAAATTTCTCTTGATACTCCATACGATCGCACTTTCGATAAGATGTGTACCTATGCTACTACATCAAGTGCTTTTCGGAAGTCAAGAAATGTTGTATCTACATGGCTGTCTATCATGACGTTATGCGAGGAAAGCATGAGTAGGGTTTCACGTGATCGTTGTTTTCGAAATCCATGCTGGTCGACACTGAGGAGGTCTCCGTTCTAGATGCCTCATTAGATTTGAGTACGTTCTATGATTCTTCATCAAACGGCTATCAAGGATAGTGGACAGTAGTTTTGTGGTTCACTTCTACTAACCGTCTTGTAGACGACAGAGGCTGGAGTTTTCTTCTGACCGCCAGGAACAGTTCCTTGTTCGATGAACGCGGTATACTAGGTTAAAAGAGGGGCTAACCCAGCCGAAAATTCGGTAGGTAATGTGACATCTCACGGGCCATTATATGTATGTCAAGGCAGTGGTCTGCTGCTTTCCCATCATCGCCGAAAGAGGAGTTAATATCCTATCTCTAATACCTTACAATACATAGGAGGTCAAACTCAAAAGCAACACGTTAATATCGAGCGTAATTACTACACATAGTAATGAAGTTTTTTTTCGTAAGTGCAAGACAAAACAATAAAAAATGTATATACAGAATACAAGTCGTATAAGTCACAGGGCCGTTATTAGGTCTTTTGCCGCCATAGGCGAGAACTGAAAAATGACGCTACCTCTTTTCTTACTACCATCGATCTCCTCTATAGCCCTCTAAACCACCGCCAAAATCCGACGGTACAACAGTGCAAATCTGTATATTTTTAATCATTAAACAAAAGTGACCAGGCGTCCTTATTTTCTGGGGATAGTCCTCAATTCAACTGGCGCAGGACAAATGATCTGCAGAGACAAAAACAAAAGGAGGGACTGAAGGAGCTATGGTATCAAGTCGCAACATGACCGCAAGTCAGCGCACGAGCTGTGCTCCAGCGCTCGACATAAAGGAATCAAGGTCATGTTTGTTTCCATTTTGTACACTGTAGCGGCTGCTTTAGGTTCAGTTAGGTAGCACCAATGTGTTTACTTCGTCAAAGTAAGTAAGTTATTAAGTAACTGTTCCGTAATTTTTGAAAACAATCCGGTGTTTTAATTTCTCCTCTTTTTCATTTTTTCTCTTCATTTTCTCAGTTTTTTGGCTGTTTCATTTGAAATTAATTTTTGTTCGCCCTTTGTCGCCCCTAAATTTTGCCTACTAGAAACAGCCCTGATTGTTTAAATACCGTCTTTTGCAACTGTACTGAAGTCTTACTAAGATCTGAAACATCTTCAGTGGTTACTATAACAATACACGGTTTTTCTATTACAATTTTCTGTTCTAAGATCATGAACAGTTCGCTTGCCTTAAGGGGATACGGAATCACCTATCCCCGCAATGTTAATATATGCCTACTATAGGGAACATTTTCTCACAAACTACTGGAGACAGAGAGGTAAAAATTTTACTGTATGTGCATTCATATGTTACAACAATACTGAAACAACAGTTTATTGTCAAAGTATTTTCTTACAGAGATATTGTACATTTATTTTTAAGTAAATTTTTTCCATCGCTTTTTACTAGACTATCACCCCTAAGTCTTTTGTAAATCAAGTAATTAAAAAATCGTTGTTTCAGTATGTAATGGGGACCTATGTCACTACGTCATAAAAATTTCAGACTTCTAGGTTGACCAATACCTGAGATAATGTTCCTAGATGAAGTAAAAAGTAAACTTACGGGAAACGGAGAAAGAAGATTAAAACATTCCTGATCCGTAGCTAATACCCCCTTCACAGTCTTCATAATCATCTTCAAGTCTTCTTTTGGCACCCCTCTGCACCTGTCTTGCTTTTTTCACTAATGTCTTGATTATATTATCAGCATGCCTTAGTCTGTGCTGATCTAAAAAGAACATAGCACGTACCGTACGGGAACCAACACACATACCCAACTTTTGAAGGACCTGGCATTTAGTTATATTTCCAAGATTGAAGGTTGCCACAGCATCATACACACCAAAATGTAGTGTATTAATTCCGACAAACACTGTTTTTGGGAGACGATGCCATATCACACTATTCAAGCACTCGCTGGGGTTCTGCGTTTTTCCGTGAAGACATTTCATCAGAAGACTTCTGTCAGCCAGATCTCTGAAAATGGGCTTTATTTCTGCCATGATGGCTGATGGTAGACTGTGGTGGTGAATGTATTTCTCTCCTGTTGTTAGTCCCCTATTGTATTCACACCAGCTGTTTTCACCTTTGGGGCACAAACCATGTTGTGGATGCTCATCCGTGGATGCGGTGTGGAAATATAAAGCCCATATAGCTCTCCTCATTTCTTCAAGATTGCCTGTATTTTGCCTGATTGCAAGGCCATAGCAGTTCTGAATGTGGTCTATTATGGAATCAGTCAATCTTCCTCTGCCATCCAAGGTTTTCCCATCATCTAGTTTTTTCCCTTTCATAACTGATTTTAACCTTCTCAGCCTGGCACCCATTCTCTTCTGCACATGTCCTATACATTCAAGTTTGCTTATATTTACACTGTTCCCATATGGTTTGCTTTCCAAAACTTCTTTGAATGCTTTAGAGTCACCATCTCCCAGATATTTGACATAGCGAACATTATACCACTGTGAAGAGCGATGAAAAATTTTCTTCACCCCAGCAACCTCCATGCCACCACTACTACCATAATAATTAGCAATACAGTCATCACTGTGTTCATTTTTCAGCCTGCCTGTGCACCTACAGTATTTAGACATTATTGCAACATCAATAACTTTGCCAGTATCAACACTAGTTGCTGTTACAACACCATTGTTGGAGGTGTGGCCCCTTTTCTGCCACGTGCCATCAAACGCCACTGTGAGGTCACGACTGCCGTCATTTTCTTCCACTGCTTCTTCCACAGCAACCTGCATTGACTTCTGTGCTACATCTTCAACTGCAGATCCTAGTACATAATTGTAAGCTTCAAACTTTGAAGGTGCACTTGGAAGATTTAGAACACCACATAGCATATCACCAGCTGCTTTGCCCTTACCAATTGCTCGCAATCCATAAACTAACCTAATATTTACACTATAAAGTTCAGTTTTCTTGTATCCATTATTTACAGTTACTGAAACCGAACTTGGAAACTTACAGCTGTATTTACAAACACTGCATATTAAATTAAACTGGGCAGCCAGGCCAACATGGGATTCTACTTTCAGAGAAACGTTTCCATGACATTTTTTGCAGCACAAACTGTTTTCAAGAGCTTCACACAATATATTCGTATCAATGAGTTCAAAAACTTCATTCCCTCTATCAAGTAAATTATATTTCTCTTCCAAATCTCTTAGTTTTTTATGAGAAGCACTGTTTTCATTTGGTGTAAGTTCGTTCGGCAAATCAGTAATAAGTGGATTCACATTTTCCAACAGTGATGATGATGAACTGCTTTGCTTTGCTAATGAATCATTATTTCTTTTCTTTTGCCAGTTCACACGCTTTTTAAATACTTTTGCTTTAGCTCTAGGCATTTTCACTGCGAAAAATGAAGCACTAAATACGAAATAACTCAACAACAACTACTTTCTTATATCACACTGTTTACAAAACAGTCCCGCCACAAAGTCAAAGAGTAACTTGAGGAAACCAGAGAGAAACATTTTCGGGCAACTAGTGTATAAATAATCGCTGGAAACCGGGATATTTGAATTCATGTCACTTTAAAGGTACTACCAAAAAGTTCATGGTCAGCCACGAGAGACGTGTATAACTAAAGCGCAATACCCGATCTCACAAATATATAAAAATAAAATAGTTATAATTGTAGTAGAGCTATGTATGATACGTCATTTTAAAGAGGAAACATGGCAGAATATAATACGCCAATAAAAAAGAATTCGATTTTTTAACCCAAAATCCGATTCCGTATCCCCTAAATTTTGCCTACTAGAAACAGCCCTGATTGTTTAAATACCGTCTTTTGCAACTGTACTGAAGTCTTACTAAGATCTGAAACATCTTCAGTGGTTACTATAACAATACGCAGCCGCTACAGTGTACAAAATGGAAACAAACATGACCTTGATTCCTTTATGTCGAGCGCTGGAGCACAGCTCGTGCGCTGACTTGCGGTCATGTTGCGACTTGATACCATAGCTCCTTCAGTCCCTCCTTTTGTTTTTGTCTCTGCAGATAATTTGTCCTGCGCCAGTTGAATTGAGGACTATCCCCAGAAAATAAGGACGCCTGGTCACTTTTGTTTAATGATTAAAAATATACAGATTTGCACTGTTGTACCGTCGGATTTTGGCGGTGGTTTAGAGGGCTATAGAGGAGATCGATGGTAGTAAGAAAAGAGGTAGCGTCATTTTTCAGTTCTCGCCTATGGCGGCAAAAGACCTAATAACGGCCCTGTTGTACCGTCGGATTTTGGCGGTGGTTTAGAGGGCTATAGAGGAGATCGATGGTAGTAAGAAAAGAGGTAGCGTCATTTTTCAGTTCTCGCCTATGGCGGCAAAAGACCTAATAACGGCCCTGTGACTTATACGACTTGTATTCTGTATATACATTTTTTATTGTTTCGTCTTGCACTTACGAAAAAAAACTTCATTACTATGTGTAGTAATTACGCTCGATATTAACGTGTTGCTTTTGAGTTTGACCTCCTATGTATTGTAAGGTATTAGAGATAGGATATTAACTCCTCTTTCGGCGATGATGGGAAAGCAGCAGACCACTGCCTTGACATACATGTAATGGCCCCCGCCAGGAACAGTTCCTTGTTCCATGAACGCGGTATACTAGGTTAAAAGAGGGGCTAACCCAGCCGAAAATTCGGTAGGTAATGTGACATCTCACGGGCCATTACATGTATGTCAAGGCAGTGGTCTGCTGCTTTCCCATCATCGCCGAAAGAGGAGTTAATATCCTATCTTTAATACCTTACAATACATAGGAGGTCAAACTCAAAAGCAACACGTTAATATCGAGCGTAATTACTACACATAGTAATGAAGTTTTTTTTCGTAAGTGCAAGACAAAACAATAAAAAATGTATATACAGAATACAAGTCGTATAAGTCACAGGGCCGTTATTAGGTCTTTTGCCGCCATAGGCGAGAACTGAAAAATGACGCTACCTCTTTTCTTACTACCATCGATCTCCTCTATAGCCCTCTAAACCACCGCCAAAATCCGACGGTACAACAGTGCAAATCTGTATATTTTTAATCATTAAACAAAAGTGACCAGGCGTCCTTATTTTCTGGGGATAGTCCTCAATTCAACTGGCGCAGGACAAATGATCTGCAGAGACAAAAATAAAAGGAGGGACTGAAGGAGCTATGGTATCAAGTCGCAACATGACCGCAAGTCAGCGCACGAGCTGTGCTCCAGCGCTCGACATAAAGGAATCAAGGTCATGTTTGTTTCCATTTTGTACACTGTAGCGGCTGCTTTAGGTTCAGTTAGGTAGCACCAATGTGTTTACTTCGTCAAAGTAAGTAAGTTATTAAGTAACTGTTCCGTAATTTTTGAAAACAATCCGGTGTTTCAATTTCTCCTCTTTTTCATTTTTTCTCTTCATTTTCTCAGTTTTTTGGCTGTTTCATTTGAAATTAATTTTTGTTCGCCCTTTGTCGCCCCTAAATTTTGCCTACTAGAAACAGCCCTGATTGTTTAAATACCGTCTTTTGCAACTGTACTGAAGTCTTACTAAGATCTGAAACATCTTCAGTGGTTACTATAACAATACACGGTTTTTCTATTACAATTTTCTGTTCTAAGATCATGAACAGTTCGCTTGCCTTAACTTACTACTACGAACTGAATTAATTATTATCGGTACTCACGGTTTTCTGTTGGTTACCGCTTTCTTCCTGTTCTACCACACATATGTGCTACACTTTAGCACGCAGTACTTTCGCTTATACTTAATATATTCACGATTTTGTGTTATGTGATCTTGCCATTTCGTGTGCTTTGTTTTATTATTGCGGGATGCGTTCCTCATTTGTGATCGTAGTAGTGGGAGCGTCTGCTATTGGTCTTTGTGTGTGAGTGTTTATACACTCCTGGAAATTGAAATAAGGACACCGTGAATTCATTGTCCCAGGAAGGGGAAACTTTATTGACACATTCCTGGGGTCAGATACATCACATGGTCACACTGACAGAACCACAGGCACATAGACACAGGCAACAGAGCATGCACAATGTCGGCACTAGTACAGTGTATATCCACCTTTCGCAGCAATGCAGGCTGCTATTCTCCCATGGAGACGATCGTAGAGATGCTGGATGTAGTCCTGTGGAACGGCTTGCCATGCCATTTCCACCTGGCGCCTCAGTTGGACCAGCGTTCGTGCTGGACGTGCAGACCGCGTGAGACGACGCTTCATCCAGTCCCAAACATGCTCAATGGGGGACAGATCCGGAGATCTTGCTGGCCAGGGTAGTTGACTTACACCTTCTAGAGCACGTTGGAAGGCACGGGATACATGCGGACGTGCATTGTCCTGTTGGAACAGCAAGTTCCCTTGCCGGTCTAGGAATGGTAGAACGATGGGTTCGATGACGGTTTGGATGTACCGTGCACTATTCAGTGTCCCCTCGACGATCACCAGTGGTGTACGGCCAGTGTAGGAGATCGCTCCCCACACCATGATGCCGGGTGTTGGCCCTGTGTGCCTCGGTCGTATGCAGTCCTGATTGTGGCGCTCACCTGCACGGCGCCAAACCCGCATACGACCATCATTGGCACCAAGGCAGAAGCGACTCTCATTGCTGAAGACGACACGTCTCCATTCGTCCCTCCATTCACGCCTGTCGCGACACCACTGGAGGCGGGCTGCACGATGTTGGGGCGTGAGCGGAAGACGGCCTAACGGTGTGCGGGACCGTAGCCCAGCTTCATGGAGACGGTTGCGAATGGTCCTCGCCGATACCCCAGGAGCAACAGTGTCCCTAATTTGCTGGGAAGTGGCGGTGCGGTCCCCTACGGCACTGCGTAGGATCCTACGGTCTTGGCGTGCATCCGTGCGTCGCTGCGGTCCGGTCCCAGGTCGACGGGCACGTGCACCTTCCGCCGACCACTGGCGACAACATCGATGTACTGTGGAGACCTCATGCCCGACGTGTTGAGCAATTCGGCGGTACGTCCACCCGGCCTCCCGCATGCCCACTATACGCCCTCGCTCAAAGTCCGTCAACTGCACATACGGTTCACGTCCACGCTTTCGTGGCATGCTACCAGTGTTAAAGACTGCGATGGAGCTCCGTATGCCACGGCAAACTGGCTGACACTGACGGCGGCGGTGCACAAATGCTGCGCAGCTAGCGCCATTCGACGGCCAACACCGCGGTTCCTGGTGTGTCCGCTGTGCCGTGCGTGTGATCATTGCTTGTACAGCCCTCTCGCAGTGTCCGGAGCAAGTATGGTGGGTCTGACACACCGGTGTCAATGTGTTCTTTTTTCCATTTCCAGGAGTGTATATCCGTCTAGTGTGCGTGAGAGTGTGTGTGTGTGTGTGTGTGTGTGTGTGTGTGTGTGTGTGTGTGTGTATGCAAAAGGGGCTAACGTGTCCTAACTACTGTGTGTGCGTAAATTATTGCTTTACTATAGAACAGTAGAGGGTGATGTTATTTTGTGGTGTCTTGAGGGTCGTTTTTTCTCTACACTACATTTTATTAGCTTAAACAGCACCTGGTTGTTGATGTTTGGATGTTATTTATGGTATGTTTCTTTTCTATTACTGCCTTTTTAAGCTGAATGTTCTCTTGTTGGATTAGGAGATTTTCTTGTTACTGAATATGACAATTTTTATGTCCTTTTCAACTGTGGTAGTGGTGCCAGGTTTCCATTCTCTTTTGTATTCCTTACACCTTGTCTCAAAAGTTCTGCTGTTCTGCCCTAAGTACAGAGCATCACAGCTGTTACACTGGAGCTGGTAAATTCCAGATGTTTTGGTACATGTCAATGGAGATGTGATCTTCCTGTTCTTTACACGTTTCTGTATAGAGTTATTGCTTTGGTACGCTATGTTTATTCCTTGTTTCTAGAGGATACTCCCAAGTCTGTGTGTCAGTTTGTTTCCATATACAAGTGTGTATCAGTTTGCTGTTGAGGTTCTGTGTTGTGCCCTTGCTGCGTTCTGGTGCTGATATTAGTGTGGGTGTTGTGGATCTCTGAATTAGTGTGGTGTTTTGTTATTTTACTTTTCTGTTTTTCTGGCTTTTCTTAGGACATGTTAGCTTCCTTTACAAACAAACACACACACACACACACACACACACACACACACACACACTCAGAGAGAGAGAGAGAGAGAGAGAAGAATAGCAGACGCTCCCACTATTACCAAAACAAACTAAAGCCGAATGCATCCCACAATAGCAAAACAATGCACATGAAATGAGGCGATGATAGTGGTTCTTCGCAACACAAAAACGTGAATGTATTTGGTGGCAGTGAAAATGCTTAAATATTGCAAATATCAGTGAAAGGACAGGAAGAATGATGTAAGCAAAATAAATAAATAAATAAGAAACAATTTTAAAAAAAGTGGATAACGATTCTAATTAATTCTGTTTACAGTAGAAAGTTAAAGCATGCGAACTGTTCCTGATCTTTGTAAACAAAATTGTATGAGAAAAAAACGAAATAGATACAGTGAGCACTGAAGATACTTTGGAATAAAGAGAAACGCATTTGGTCTTAATAAGACTTTCGTAACAGTTGCAAGCGGCGGTAAGTAACCTATAAAACTTATGTATCTCAGATGCGGAGAAAAGAGGCCGCAAAACGAAGAAGACAACATGTGTATACAGAATATTTGAGTAATGCATAGCATAGGTAATTGGATAAAAGGAATATGGGCGAAATGTAGGAAATACTTTGTATTCTATTGTAATTATTGTGGTACGAATGGATCTTTCTGAGTGTCAATCCAATGGTTTCAGTGTTCAAAGGAGACGTACCAAAGTGGTGACCCACTGTGCCCACAACAAAGAAGCATTGTGCATACACACATACATACATACATTAGTCCTTGTTCCATAGATCATGTATACGACATTTCGTAATGATGTGTAACATACCACTTTAAATTAATTTTTCTTTACACAAAATAATTAATATTATTTATATTTTTTTACAGTTACTACTTCATATCTAAGAATTCATCTATTGAGTAGAAGGAGTTGTCATTCAGAAATTCTTTTAATTTGCCTTTAAATGTTGGTTGGCTTTATGTCAGACTTTTAATACTATTTGACAAATACCAATGATTTTTGTGGAGCTTTAGTCCAGAATATTGAAGATCCTCCTTTCTTCTAGTGCTGTAGCTATGCACTTCGCTGTTATTTTTGAATTGGAACAGATTATTAATGACAAATTCATAAGTGAATATATGTATTGCGAAGGTACTGTGAATACCCTGCGTTCATTAAATAAATGTCTGCAAGATGATCTTTGGTGGACTCCAGCTATTATTCTGATTACACGCTTTTGTACAATGAATACTTTCTCTCTTAATGACGAATTGCCCCAAAATATGATGTCATATGAAAGCAGTGAATGAAAATAGGCATAGTAGGCTAATTTACTGATATGTTTATCACCAAAAGTTGCAATAACTCTAATAAGCAGCTGAACCTAACGGTTTCAACAGGTCACCTATGTGTTTTTTTTCCCAATTCAATTTCACATCAATGCACACACCCAGAAATTTTGAGTATTCTGCCTTAGCAATAGACTTCTGTTCATAGTCTATATTTATCAATGGTGATATTCCATTTACTGTACAGAATTGTATAAACTGTGTTTTCTCAAAATTTAGTGAGAGTCCATTTGCAGAGGAGCACTTAATAATTTTCTGAAAGACATTATGTAAAGTTTCCTCAGATGATTCTTGCTTATTGGGTGTGATTACTATATTTGTATCATCATCAAAAAGAACTAGCTTTGCATCTTCATGAATATAGAGTGGCAAGTCGTTAATGTATATTACGAACAATAAGGGACCCAAGACTGAATCCTGTGCGACACTGTTCTTGACACTTCCCCAGTTAGAGGGCTCTACTGGTTCTGCAGACTACCTGTGCTGTTAATCTCAACCTTCTGCATTCTTCCAGTTAAGTATGAACTAAACCATTTGTGCACTGTCTCGCTCATACCACAACACTTAAGCTTATCTAAAAGAATTTCATGATTCACACAGTCAAAAGCCTTTGAGAAATCACACAATATCACAATGGGTGATGTTCAGTTATTCAATGCATTTAATATTTGATCAGTGAAAGCGTATATAGCATTTTCTGTTGAAAAGCCTTTCTGAAAACCAAACTGACAATTTGTTAGTACTTCATTTTTAAAAATATGTGATGCTACTCTTGAATACATTACTTTTCCAAGAATTTTGGATAAAGCTGTCAGAAGCGAGATTGGGCAGTAGCTGTCAGCACCAGATCTATCTCATTTTTTATGCAATAATTTAACAATAGCATATTTCAGTCTATCTCGAAAAATGCCCCATTTCAGTGAGCTACTACATATGTGGCTGAGAATCCTACTTATTTGTTGGGAACAAGCTTTTAGTACTCCGTTGGAAATGCCATCAACTCCATGTGAGCTTTTACTTTTGAGTGAATTTATTATGTTCCTAATTTCAGTAGGAGAGGTGGGCTGAATTTCAATTTTATCAAATTGCATAGGTACTGCCTCTTCCATATACTGCCTTGCATTTTCTAATGAATAACTGAATCCTATTTTCTCTACAACACTTAAAAAATGATCATGAAAAATGTTTTCTACTTCTGACTTCTTGTTAACAAACTTTTCATTGCGTTTGATAGAAATACAGTCTTTCTGTGCTCTCAAGTGCCCTGTTTCCCTTTTGAAAATATTCCAAATTGTTTTAATTTTATTATCAGATGTGCTAATCTCAGCATAATGTACATACTTCTGGACTTTTTAACAACTTTTCCTAATACAGTGCAGTAGTTTTTATAATGTTTCACTGTTTCAAGATCATTATTCCTGCTAGCTATAAGATACATTTCCCTTTTCTGTTTACAAGATATTTTTATCCCTTTAGTAAGCCATGGCTTTTTACATGGTTTCTTACAATCATATTTCACTGTTTTCTTAGGAAAACTGTTTTCAAATATACTCACAAAGGTATCATGAAATAGGTTAAATTAGGATCATGTTCCCCGTACACCTCATCCCAGTCTAATAGTTGCAAGCTTTCCCTCAAATTTGGAATTGTTAAATCGTTAATTGAACACTTTATTTTGGTGGATTGTGTTGTATTGATGTATGAAGCTATATCATATACTGTAACTAGCTGTGCATCACGATCAGACAGACCATTCTTAACAGGAAAAGTTTATATTTGATTATATTTATCTTGGTCTATGAAAACATTATTTATTAGTGTGCTGATTTCCTGTAGCACCCGAGTAGGAAAATCAACAACTGATGTCAAATTGAAAGACCAAGTGATACTTGAAGGTCAAACTTTCTATCGGACTCATTCAGAAAATCTACATTTCAATCCCCACAAACAATGATTTGCTTTCCTCTGTCTGACAGATAGCACCACAAAGAATCCAAATTTTTCAAAAATAGTTGACAATTTCCCCATGGTGACCTATACACGACTACAATTATAAAAGTGCCATTATTTAGTTCAACCTCACATGCACATACTTCTATATGTTTCCCTATGCAAAATTTTTTACTTTCCAAATTTTTCACACTATGACATATTTTAACATATATGGCAACTCCTCCTCTCTCCATAGTGTCCCTACTTACATGTGCTGAAAGCTTATCTCCACCTACATTCCACCCTCAGTTTCTAAATCCTCTAAACAAGCAAGAAGCTCATCTACCTTGTTTTTTAATCCCCTGATATTCTGATGCAATATATTAACATTATTTTTCACTGTGCTTTTATGTGAATCTTGTGACATACTGACATTTTTCACTGTACTGTTATGAGAATCTCGTGATATTTTCACATCTCTAGTACCTGCCTATATGAACTTCTCACTAAGCAAAATCAGGTTGTTGAAGCTTTCGCAGCCGTTTACTGATGTGTTACCTGCTGGTGCCACTCTGTAGATTTTCGACTGACAGGCGCTTAGTGGTTTTTCTGACTTTTGCCCGGTGGCGGATTGTCCATCAGAAAAACCGCTAAACGATCGTCGGTAGAACAACCCGAGACGAACGTCAACATTAGTGTCCTCTAAGCGGTAGGGGGTGGGGGGAAGGGGAGCGGGTAAAGGGGAGAGGGCAAGAGGGAACACTTGGTCCCTCCTGGAAATTGAGTACAGGCTTTATACTCATTGAAAAATTCTCTCGAATTTCCTGCAACGATTGTTTGCCACTCCACTAATCCGCAGATTTAATATTGCCGACCGCGACGAGAAATGCTGCAGCTTTAGCAGTCATCGTACATCTCGAGTATGCTTAGTTCTCACTCTAGTCGTGGGAAATTATGCCAATTCCTTGGTGCGGCTGCGCCCAGTATGGATACGAACTCCTGGTTACGGCCTTAGCGAGTTACATATAGGTACCCGTCTAAAACCTTGGCACACAGATCCGTCGCCGTGCCAGTCATTCGTTTCCAATTCTCATAAGGAAACGCTCTCCATTTGATGCACAACGGTATCGCAACATTAGTTCAGCATTCGTCTGATACTCAGAAGAACACTGCAGGTGTGCACATCTACTACATTTAATCCCAACATGTGAGTCAAAAAAAGAAAATATCATTTTCTGTACTACAAAAGAGAGGAAAAAAGTGTGTCTTTTCAAGGAGGATAAAGATGTTATTACCAGGATAAGGAACTTCTAAAAGTCTATGAACGCAATATAGTGCCACTGGCTGTCACAAATGCACGAATTCTGCATTGCAGCTGGCACGGTATTCCACACTGTGACGAACTCGACTGACGAGGATTACCTTGGCACAGTCCAAGTCTATTAAAAATTAATTCTACCGGCGAATTTGAGGGTGGCTTTTGGAGGTTTCTCACATTCATCTAGTGGTATATTGGCCTTGGACTACACTTTACCTAACTAACCCAAAAAAATGCAGCTTTAAAAGCACATTTTGTTCATCTTTAGTTATGACACTCGACAATAAAAATAGAAATCATGAAAATAATGCAATAAATTCACTAACGGAAACTGATGTGAAGTTTGATAAGTAAACCATGTGTTATAAATATACGTCATCAAAGTTGAATAAGCCTTTTTTTAAGTTTATTCCCTGATTCTTCACTATGAGGGATATTAACATGGAATTTTTGTTAATATGCAGCAGGATTTCCTTAATCATTCAGATTTTTTTCCTAGTTCTGAGTTCTCATTTTTAGTTCCAATCTAACATTGTTTTAAAAGTATTTGAAGCCATTTTGACTATTTTTCAACCATGAGTCTCTCAAAAGATATGTAAAGGTTTGTAACTACCGCTACCAGTCACAAAATTTGTTAACTAATGTATTATTTATTAGGCTAAATGGCTCTGAGCACTATGGGACTTACCTTCTAAGGTCATCAGTCCGCTAGAACTTAGAACTATTTAAACCTAACTAACCTAAAGACATCACACACATCCATGCCCGAGGCAGGATTCGAATCTGCGACCGTAGTGGTCGCGCGGTTCCAGACTGTAGCGCCTAGAACCGCTCGGCCACCCCGACCGGCTATTATTTATTTATTTATTGTGCGACATGTTTCGAGGGTCTACCTCATCATCAGGCTCTATAGCATTACAAAAACAATTTCACAATAGGATCATGCAGATGTTAAACAGTCTTTTCATAAATTCTGTGATTATCCTGTGGAAGAAGAGAAGACCTAGTAGAGGCGACGTCACTTTGTAAGCAGGACTGACGTTTACATGAAAATGTTTTGTAATAGTCACTCACTTTGTTCTTATGGTGTGGCAGTCTCGTTGTGCTAAGCTGAGGTGTTTCCATTCTGTGGCTCTCTTGGCTTTCTTGGTCACTCTTCACAAATTTTTCACAAACGCAGCAGTAGCTTGGAAACGTGATCACAAAAACAAATCTGTAGTGAATCCACTACATCTTGTCCACTGCACTACAGATTTGTTTTTGTGGTAGCGTTTGCAAATTACTGGTACGTTTGTGAAAATTTGTGAACAGTGATCAAGAAAGCCAAGAGAGCCACAGGAACTGAAACACCTCAGCTCGTAACAATGAGACTGCCACGCCATAAGAACAAAGTGAAGTGACTGTTACGAAACATTTTCATGCAAACATCAGTCCATCTTACAAAGTGACATCGCCTCTGCTAGGTCTTTTCTTCTTCCAGAGAATAATCACAGCATTTATGAAAATACTGTTTCACATCTCCAAGATCCTATTCTGAAATTGTTTTTGTAATGCCATAGAGCCTGATGATGAGGTTGTTGTTGTTGTTGTCTTCAGTCCTGAGACTGGTTTAATGCAGCTCTCCATGCTACTCTATACTGTGCAAACGTCTTCCTCTCCCAGTACTTACTGCAACCTATATCCTTTTGAATCTGTTTAGTGTATTCATCTCTTGGTCTCCCTCTACGATTTTTACCCTCCACCACGCTGTCCTCCAATGCTAAATTTGTGATCCCTTGATGCCTCAGAACATGTCCTACCAACCGGTCCCTTCTTCTTGTCAAGTTGTGCCGCAAACTCCTCTTCTCCCCAATTCTATTCAATACCTCCTCATTAGTTATGTGATCTACCCATCTAATCTTCAACATTCTTCTGTAGCACCACATTTCGAAAGTTTCTATTCTCTTCTTGTCCAAACTATTTATCGTCCATGTTTCTCTTCCATACATGGCTACACTCCATACAAATACTTTCAGAAACGACTTCCTGACACTTAAATCTATACTCGATGTTAACAAATTTCTCTTCTTCAGAAACGCTTTCCTTGCCATTGCCAGTCTACATTTTGTATCCTCTCTACTTCGACCATCATCAGTTATTTTGCTCCCCAAATAGCAAAACTCCTTTACTACTTTAAGTGTCTCATTTCCTAATCTAATACCCTCAGCATCTCCCGACTTAATTCAACTACATTCCATTATCCTCGTTTTGCTTTTGTTGATGTTCATCTTATATCCTCCTTTCAAGACACTGTCCATTCCGTTCAATTGCTGTTCCAAATCCTTTGCTGGCTCTGACAAAATGACAATGTCATCGGCGAACCTCAAAGTTTTTATTTCTTCTCCATGGATTTTAATACCTACTCCGAATTTTTCTTTTGTTTCCTTTACTGCTTGCTTAATATACAGATTGAATAACATCGGGGAGAGGTTACAACCCTGTCTCACTCCCTTCCCTACCACTGCTTCCCTTTCATGCCCCTCGACTCTTATAACTGCCATCTGGTTCCTGTACAAATTGTAAATAGCATTTTGCTCCCTGTATTTTACCCCTGCCACCTTTAGAATTTGAAAGAGAGTATTCCAGTCAACATTGTCAAAAGCTTTCTCTAAGTCTACAAATGCTAGAAACGTAGGTTTGCCTTTCCTTATTCTTTCTACTAAGATAAGTCGTAGGGTCACTATTGCCTCACGTGTTCCAATATTTCTACGGAATCCAAACTGATCTTCCCCGAGGTTGGCTTCTACCAGTTTTTCCGTTCGTCTGTAAAGAATTCGTGTTAGTATTTTGCAGCTGTGACTTATTAAACTGATAGTTCGGTAATTTTCACATCTCTCACCACCTGCTTTCCTTGGGATTGGAATTATTATATTCTTATTGAAACATGTCGCACAATAAAGAAATGATACATTAGTTAAAAAAATTTGTGACTGGTAGCGGTAGTTAAAAACCTTTACATAACATTGGGTTAGTATGCACAAATTATCTTTGTGAATATTTTCTATTTTTATTTTAGATCTCATTGGGCACCCTACACTAAATCACATCTGAGTGTAATTTTAGATCGTGGAATCAAACAGTGGCATTCAAAATATATAAAAATATGTACTTTGTGTATGCTATTGAAATACGCTGACTGTTTAGATACTAAAGAAATCTAATATAAACGTCCTAGGTATCCAAATTGAAATTTTCACTCCGCTGCAGGGTGAAAATTTCAGTCTCGAAACATCCTCCAGGCCGTGACTAAGCCATGTCTCTGCAGTATCCTTTCTTCCAGAAGTGCCAGTATTGCATGGTTCGCAGGAGAGCATCTGTGAAGTTTCGAAGGTAGGAGACGAGGTTACGGCGGAAGTAGTGTTGTGAGGAAGGGTCGTGAATCGTTCTCGGGTAGCTCAGATAGTAGAGCACTTGCCTGCGAAAGGCAAAGGTTCCGAGTTCGAGTCTCGGTCCAGCACGTAGTTTTAATCTGCCAGGAAGTTTCAAGTTCTGGGTAGATAATTATCGTTAATCAGCCTTTCGAGATACAATAAGATTTGTGTACATCTTGTCAATATTAGTTATTGGGGAACCACACCTTTTCAAATTCACCGAAGTTTGCTCCCTTTCGGAAAAATTTGTGTGGGCGCTGATGAGTATCACAAGACAACACATCAAAATTCGCCCTGTTTGCTGCGGGGCAACTCTTCTGCACACGTGTGGCCACTGAAACTGCAACACTACGATGGTGGCATACATCAAACGTCAAATTTGCATGAAGTGTATGGCATACTTGTATGTGAGTAGCGTCTCAGCGCAGCAGGAAGGAGTAACGCCATCTACGTTCTTTATATACAGCGTCCGCCCAAGAAATTTCGAGACTAATTTCATTCCCAGAGTGTGAGGCGTATGAGTCACGTCAGAAACACGGTGGCGGCTTGGAATGACAACTATAAAGTACATATGTGAATTCAATACGTCTGGAGTGAACAGGCATTAAGCAATGGACCTGCGAGTGTAGTGTGTCAAACTTTGTAGCATAGCGCTTAGAAGAAGTGTAGTGTCGCTAATTGCAGTGGAGCGTCGAACTGAACATCTCAATATCAATTCAAGACAAATAAAAGAAAAGTGTACGCAAAGTTTGTCCCACACAGCTAGCCTCCCAAAAAAAAAAAGAATGACGCATGGGCACCTGACCCGGCTTGACTGAAACGAAAAACGAGGATAACTTTTTTCTGAAAAGAATCATCTTCGGTGACGAGTCTTGGTGTTATCTCGAAACTGTTCGGACTGACGGATTACCACCTCCTAACAAAACAGTGCAGTGTTTAAACCAAGCTTCTTGTCGACGTCAGCTTTACTGACTACTGTGTAGCGTATCATGGGAGCGGGAACTTAATTATGTACATTAACGATGAAGCGGTGCTGAGGCATTGTTTTGAGATGAAACTCAGTCTAATCTTGCTTCACACCTGGCTCTCTGTATTTTGTCACGATATGAAGGGCGCCACGCCTACCTCGGTGAGAATTGCCACAGATCGGTATCTTACAGGAAGTTCATCTCGGTTTCTGTCGCAATTTCGGATGACTAACTGATGGCGTGGCACGATACGTGATCTACCAATCACGCGAACATCATAAGGGACATGGATACTTCATCGTGGCCATTATGTTTTTAGTCAAGCGTTCTGACATTTAATGAGCTTGTAGGCTACCAGTATTGTCAAAGCAGTTCAAAATCACCATTGTTGACTTCACAAGGATTTTGTAGAACAAAAACATTTATGATGTATATTTTGTGCTAACGCATACATATCACATTTTTCAGTAAAATGGAATTGAATGCTATTGATTTGTTACCAGTATTCAGATCGACTATTGTATTAAGATTTATGGATAAAAATAAAGGAACAATAGCCCATAAAAGAGATTGGCAGTTACTGGTTGGTTGATACATGAGTTTTAGCGGAACCTGGTATGTTAGAAATTTAAATTACGTAGATCTATTTGTTAAATATTGTCTGTCTTCGAAAAAAAAGTGAGTGTGGTAATAACTACTGACGCCAATCTTGAAATTAGATGTATAATTGTATTTATAACTGCAAGGGGACATGAAATTCAGAAATTCGCCATCAGTGGTGTGAAACGTAATATATATCGTATGGATGCTAAAGTGAGACAAAAGTCTCAATTTACGATAAGCAGTCTTTCTCTTGATTTTTTTTATGATTCTATGACACAGTTGCAGAGAATCATGACTGAAATTGTACGTTATCATAAATTTTGTCAGTTACTGTCATAATGTCATCATCAATCACCGAGCGAGGTGGCGCAGTGGTTAGCACTCTGGACTCCCATTCGGGATGACGACGGTTCAATCCCGCGTCCGGCCATCCTGATTTAGGTTTCCCGTGATTTACATAAATCGCTCCAGGCAAATGCCGGGATGGTTCCTTTGAAAGGGCACGGCCGACTTCCTTCCCCATCCTTCCCTAATCCGATGAGACCGATGACCTCGCTGTTTGGTCTCTTCCCCCAAACAACCCAACCCAACCCATCATCAATCAAGTATTATGACAATAAGTGATTTACGTGTTATTTTTGTATGATACCAGATGGATTTGTGGCGCTATGAATATTTTAATGTTTAACTGCCAGTTTCTGTATTTCCATATATGTTCTCACTGTGTAATAGAGTTGGTAGAACTTGTCCTTGCCTATCAAAGGCTAAAAGAAGACAATCTTGAATAAAAAATTACCTGGTCTTCCAGGTTGTGGGTCGATGCAATGGACAAACTCCCATTCATAGGAAAAAAGCAAGACTGGTTAAATGATAAATGAAGAAAACTACAAAATGGACATGACAGTTAGTATATGGAATATTCGGGAAGCAAGGCATAAAGAAGGAGAAATGATTAGAGAACTGGAAATCAGAAGACAAGACAACATTCTGTTGTCAGAAGCAAAAAACAAATGAAATAATATATAAGCTCAAGAATCACATGTGTATTTGCACAGTGAGGTGCAAAACCATCAAAGACAAGGAGTGGTAACAATGAAAAGGAAAAAATTACAGAAGTGTGCTATAAATTAAAAACTTATTGTTGAAAATTTGATTAAAGCAAACATAACTGTATGTGAACTCAAAACTACTAAAAAGAGCCTATACAATAAGTGAAGGTCAACCAGATCATATCAGAGATACCTTCTTCAACAAATTGAATGATATAGTACAAGAGGTAAGACATAAGAGAAAGCATTGTTGCTGGAGATAGTACAAGGATTTTTTTATCTACATAAAGAAAAATATAAATGTTTGTGGTACAAGGATATGCATCAATTAAAATCAGTAGCTGATTTCATGACAACTAACCAAGAAAGAACTATAGAAACACAAAACGCCAGAGTGTACAGAGGAGCGACCTGTGGTGACCATCATCTGGTTAACCCCAAAATTGTATTTACATCTGTAGATATAACAAGCGAATAAAAAATTGTTAACAATGAGGAAGGCTTTAAAACTGAAATTAAGATTCCAAAGTACAACGTAAATAGTCTACAAAATGAGAGTACATTGTATTTATACAGAAAAAGGTTGGATGAAAAATTAACTGATACAGAATTTGCTAATACAGAAATTACAGAATAAATTAGCCTTAATACGTCACCTGAGTCAAACAAAAAAGCTCTAGATATCGAACTTAAATGAAAAGGGACAAAGTAATTACATTATTCTGATTCAGATGTAGAGAAAGAGGTATAAGTAAAGAAAAAAGAAATATTTAAAATGGCTAATTACATAAAATATTCAGCCGAAGATAGAAGTAAGACTGCAAGAAACAAAAATTATAAAAAAGGGGACAGAAGCAAAAAAACAAGGCTTGGGAAAAGACTTGTAGTAAAGGTGAAGATTTCACTAGAGGAAAACGCCTTCAGAAGCATGGAGGACATAGAAAATATTAAAGAGAAAATCTAAAGAAACGCAACAAATTTGCGTAAATTATTTTAAAGAATCGTTGACAGAAAATAGGGAAGAACTTTTGGATACAATTAATAACGAATCAGAATTAAAAGAAAATAATGGAGGCATTTCTTTGGACACAGAAATAGGAAAATCTTCAATCAAAATTTGAAATAATGGGACAGCTACAGGAATCAGAGGAAACGGTTGAAATATGGTACACATAAATTATGTGAACTTTTTAGAAACCTTTTTGAAAAATTTTTAAATAGAGAAGTCATCTCAGAAGACTGGAAAGTAGGATTTATAACAACAGATCGTGCGAAAGAAAAAAAAAGATGAGTTTAACAATTCTAAAGGAGGAACTGTGACTAATATATATTGTAGACTCCATGGAAGGTTTATTAACATTTTTAGAGGCATAATTTAAGAAAATGGAGGCCGAAGAACAAGCTGGCTTCCGAGTACGAAGATTCATTGTACATCATATACATTTTCTTTGCAACAAATACTAGAAAACAAAATATTCGAAACCAGGCCCTTCAATTAGTATTTGTAGACGTAGGGGAATCCTATGACAGTATCATTTACGCAGTTTGTGAAAAGCTTTAAAATCATACAATATTAATCCTGTCATAATTAAACCAATTCAGAACCTTTATGAAAACGCTACAGCAAGCATCAAAATGCCAAGCTCCTCTCACCTGAATTTAAAGTCCGTCAACAAGACGATTACGTCTGGGATGCAGCCTTCCACTGGCACTTTATGTATATATATACATACACAGAGAGAACGATGGAAAACTGAAAGAAAAAATTAAAATATGAGAATAATGTTTCATGCATAGCACGGTGCATAGGTGCACTGATTCCTCTCAACACCCACCGCTTCGTAGTGACACTGCGCATGCCGCGTCATTGTGCGTTGTCTTACTTACAGTACCATCACTCGTCGTAACAAGACTACTGATATGTGAGAAAATATAATAATAATGATAACAAAATGTATTCCAACCGTTATTCAACTTGAGTAGACAGCGGCAAGAACTATACATGTTCGAACAAACAGTCCTTGAAAGGAAACCGCAAAAGCTGGGTAGGGAGCAAGAAAAACAAATGTCTGCTGTGAGTGAAATTCAAGACATTCTGTAGCTATTACTGCAGAAATTTCTTGTGTGTAGAAATAGTCAGCCACTGCATAATTTAAACTGAAAACTAATCATAAGATGAAATAATGTAGTCCGCAGCTCGTGGTCGTGCGGTAGCGTTCTCGCTTCCCGCGCCCGGGTTCCCGGGTTCGATTCCCGGCGAGGTCAGGGGTTTTCTCTGCCTCGTGATGACTGGGTGTTGTGTGCTGTCCTTAGTTTAGTTAGGTTTAAGTAGTTCTAAGTTCTAGGGGACTGATGACCATAGATGTTAAGTCCCATAGTGCTCAGAGGCATTTTTGAAATAAAGTATTTAAAGTGTTCTGAAGAAAATTGTAGTTATGAGGAAACGGATTTCCGTCAAAAATGAAACAAGTAGAATCTTGGCCTTTCGAATTTTTTTTCATTTTGTACCGCAGTAACGCATATTAAAGAGCATTCATTTGCATGAGGTATAGAGCCAGACTCGCTACTTGCTGCGAGGTTCATTGTCAGACGGAAGCAGGTTGCCAGGGACTCGTAGCCACAGAGCTGATTTGGAGTGAACCCAACGGTGGTGTGACAGGGCGACTACTGTACACATTCTACATATTAAACGCATTGTTTGTCATAGACGAAGAAGTCGTTTTTGATGAAGTGTTATACTACAAAAATTGTAGGCTACATATTTCGAGATACATCCTAACAAAACATTAATTTATTGAGGTGACGAAGAACTGGCTCCAAATGTAGAGAAATGTACAAATTTGCTGTTCGTGGATCATCCAAGAAATTCTCTCCGAGAGAGGACACCGAGCATATCCAAAGAAGAGCTGCAGTAATCGCCGCAAGCCACAAGGACGAAGTCAGATTAGATGCATTTTCTGTTGGATAGATCTATGGTGGGAAGATCCTCAAAGATGACAAACATTTCATAAAACAAGAATGTATAGTACACATTTACAAAAAGAAAAATTAAAAAAAGAAAGAGGTTACCCAACCTGTGTCCCACTGATTTTTCAGTGAAATAGTGCTCATGAATACGAGAAATGTAGTGATAAGTGGTGATAACAAGCTTGTCATAAAACATATAAATCTATTAGTTTTGGCATAAGTTCGTAGCGTTTCTCTTTTGCATGATGGTATTTCGATTGCAATGGGTTTACTTATCGAGTGTCATTTTTTAGTCGTAGTTCACTTTTGCTATTTGAGTTTACATGTTGTTATTTTGTCATTTGGAGTTTGTGAGTGGAGTGGTTGACGCTAGAAAATGGTGTGCCAAGTGAATTGATAGGAAGTTATTCCGCACCCACCTTATTCAACTGATCTTGTGCCCTCAGATTTTTGCCTCTTCCGATCTCTATCGAACAACCTTCAAGGAACTTCCTTTCCGCGTGAAAAGGCGCTCCGAAGTGTTCTTCGCCTCAAAACCAAGTGCTTTCTACAGTGGCGGAATCGAAAAGTTACCCCAGCATTGCCAGATTGTTGTAAATAATGAAGGAGAATACATTATTGGTGACTAAAGTCCCTATTTTGGTATCTGTTAAACTTACAGAAAAACGCTACGAACCTATGCACCAACCCAATACAATACACTGAAGGGTATATGATATTCTCAGGCTATTGCAGAAATGTGTCATCAAATAGAAAATCGGTTGGTGGGTAGTTTACATTGATCACATTAATGCACTGAAGGAGTCAGATTTTACATAAAATTCACGTTTTTTGACATTGTTAGTAATATATACATCAATCAGTTATACTAAGAAATTCGTCAATGAAGTAAACGAAGTTGGTCACCAATAAGTCATTTAGCAACATCTTAAACTGAGATTTATTAATAACTAAACTTCATATGGCTGCTAGAATTTTATTGAAAATGTGTGTTCCTTGATAATGGACAGCTTTGCAGACCGAAATAAATGACTTCAAACCTTCATGAAGGTTATTTTTATTAGTAGTATTTTTTCCACGAGCTGAGTTGTTGGTATGAAAAAGAGATACATTTTGTGCGTTGTGGTGTTGTGCTCTTCAGTCCAGAGACTAGTTTGATGCACCTCTCCATGCTACTCTATCCTGTGCAAGCTTCTTCATCTTGCAGTAACTACTGCAACCTACATCCTTCTTAATCTGCTTAATGTATACATCTCTTGGTCTCTCTCTACGATTCTTATCCTCCACGCTTCCCTCCAATACTAAGTTGGTGATCCCTTGATGTCTCAGAACGTGACCTACCAACCGATCCCTTCTTCTAGTCAAGTTGTGTCACAAATTATTCTTCTCCCCAATTCCATTTAGTACGCCCTCAATAGTTACGTGATCTATCCATCTACAGCTAATATTCAGCAATCTTCTGTTGCACCACATTTCTAAAGCTTCTATTCTCTTCCCGTCTAAACTATTTATCGTCCAAGTTTCACTTCCATACATGGCTACACTCCATACAAATACTTACCGAAACGACTTCCTGACACTTAAATCTATACTCGATGTTACCAAATGTCTCTTCTTCAGAAACGCTTTTCTTGCCATTGCCACTCTACATTTTAAATCCCCTCTACTTCGACCATCATCAGTTATTTTGCTCCCCAAATAGCAAAACTCATCTACTACTTTAAGCGTCTCATTTCCTATTCTAATTCCCGCAGCATCACCCGATATAATTCGACTACATTCCATTATCCTCGTATTACTTTTGTTGATGTTCATCTTATATCCTCCTTTCAAGACACTGTCCATCCTGTTCAGTGTTCTTCAAGGTCATTTGCTGGCCCTGACAGAATTATAATGTCATCGGAAAACCTCAATGTTTTTATTTCTTCTCTATGGATTTCAATTCCTACTCCAACTTTTTGTTTTGTTTCCTTTACTGCTTGTTCAATACACATGTTGAATGACATCTGGAATAGCCTACCACCCTGTCTCACTCCTTTCTCAACCACTACTTTCCATTCATGTCCCTCGACTCTTATAACTGCCATCTGGTTTCGGTACAAATTGTAGATAGCCTTTCGCTCCCTGTATTTTACCGCTGCCACCTTCAGAATTTGAAATAGAGTATTCCAATCAACATTGTCAAAAGCTTTCTCTACGTCTACAAATGCTAGAAATGTAGGTTTGCCTTTCCGTAATCTTTCTTCTAAGATAAGTCGTAGGGTCAGTATTGCCCGCGTGTTGCAACATTTCTACGGAATCCGAGCTGATCTTCCTCCAGGGGGGGGGGGGGGGGGTTGTACCAGTTTTTCCATTCGTCTGTAAAGAATTAGTGTTAGTATTTTGCAGCCGTGACTTACTAAACTGATAGTTCGGTAATTTTCACACCTTTCAACACCCGCTTTCCTTGGGATTGGAATTATTATATTGTTATCGAAGTCTGAGCGTATTTCGTCTTTCTCATGCATCTTGCTCCTCATATGGTAGAGTTTTGTCATGGCTGGCTCTGCCAAGGACATCCGCAGTTCTAACACCCGGGGCCTTGTTTTGACTTTGGTTTTTCGGTGCTCTGTCAAATTCCCCATTCAGTATCATATCCCCCATTTCACTTCATCTACGTCCTCTTCCATTTCCATAATATTGCCCTCAACTACATAGACCCTCTATATACTCATTCCACCTTTCTGCTTTCCCTTCTTTTCTTAGGACTGGTTATCCATCTGAGCTCCTGATATTCATACAGATGGTTCTCTTTTCTCCAAAGGTTGTGAAAACGCACTTTACCTCTTAGCAACAAATAATCTTGAGTTAATAACGAGCATCAAACCGATTCAGGGATTAGTGAACACAGGGTTGTCGTAGCGAGATTGAATATTGTAATCCCCAAATACTCTAAAAATAAACGAAAAAAATACCTATTCAAAAAAGCAGATAAAAATTCACTTGACGGCTTCCTGAGAGACAATCTGTAATCATTCCAAATTAATAATGTAAGAGTAGACCAGATGTGGTATACATTCAAAGAAATAGTATCGGCAGCAATTGAGAGATTTATTCCAAATAAATTAACAAATGACGGAGCTGATCCTCCTTGGTACACAAAACGGGTTAGAACACTGTTGCAGAAACAACGAAACAAACATGCAAAATTTAAGCAGACGCAAAATCCCCAAGGTTGGCGATTTTTTACATAAGCTCGAAATTTATTGCGGACTTCAATGCGAGATGCTTATAACAGATTCCACAACGAAACTTTGTATCGAAACCTGGCAGAAAATCCAAAGAGATTCTGGTCGTATGTGAAGCATGTTAGCGGCAAGAAACAATCAATGCCTTCTCTGCGCGATAGCAATGGAGATGGTGCCGCCAAAGCAGAGTAACTAAACACAGGCTTCCGAAATGCCTTCACAACAGAAGACGAAGTAAATATTCCAGAATTCGAATCGAGAACAGCTGCCAACATGAGTAACGTAGAGGTAAATATCCTCGGAGTAGTGAAGCAACTTTAATCACTTAATAAAAGCAAAACTTCTGGTCCAGACTGTATACCAAATAGGTTCCTTTCAAAGGCTGCATTAGCTCCATACTTAACAATCATATACAATCGTTCGCTCGACGAAAAATCTGTACCCAAAGAATGGAAAGTTGCACAGGTCACACCAATATTCAAGAAAGGTTGTAGGAGTAATCCACTAAATTACAGGCCCATATCGTTAACGTCGACATGCAGCAGGATTTTGGAACATATATTGTGTTCGAACGTTATAAATTACCTCGAAGAAAACGGTCTACTGACACACAGTCAACATGGGTTTAGAAAACATCGTTCCTATGAAACACAACTAGCTCTTTATTCACATGAAGTGTTGAGTGCTATTGACAAGGAACTTCAGATCGATTCCGCATTTCTGGATTACCGGAAGGCTTTTGACACTGTACCACACAAGCGGCTCGTAGAGAAATTGCGTGTTTGTGGAATATCGTCTCAGTTATGTGACTGGACTTGCGATTTCCTGTCAGAGAGGTCACAGTTCGTAGTAACTGTCGGAAAGTCATCGAGTAAAACAGAAGTCATTTCTGGCGTTCCCCAAGGTAGTGTTATAGCCCCTTTGCTGTTTCATATCTATATAAAAGATTTGGGAGACAATCTGAGCAACCGTTTCGGTTGTTTGCAGATGACGCTGTCGTTTATCGACTAATAAAGTCATCAGAAGATCAAAATAAACTGCAAAAGATTTAGAAAAAATATCTGATTGGTGTGAAAAGTGACAGTTGACCCTAATTAACGAAAAGTGTGAGGTCATCCACATGAGTGCTAAAAGGAACTCGTCAAACTTCGGTTACACGATAAAGCAGTCTAATCTAAAACCCGTAAATTCAACTAAATACCTACGTATTACAATTACGAACAACTTAAATTGGAAAGAACACATATAAAATGTTGTGGGGAAGGCTAACCAAAGACTGCGTTTTATTGGCAGGAAACTTAGAAAATGTAACAGACCTACTAAGGAGACTGCCTACACTACGCTTGTCCGTCATCTTTTAGAATACTGCTGCGCGGTGTGGGATCCTTACCAGATAGGAGCGACGGAGTACATCGAAAAAGTTCAAAGAAAGGCTGCACGCTTTTTATTACCGCGAAATATGGGAGAGAGTGTCACTGAAATGATAGAGGATTTGGGTTGGACATCATTAAAAGAAAGGCGTTTTTCGTTGCGACGGAATCTTCTCACGAAATTCCGATCACCAACTTTCTCCTCCGAATGCGAAAATATTTTGTTGACACCGACCTACATAGGGAGGAAAGATCACCACGATAAAATAGCGAAATCAGAGCTCGTACGGAAAGATATAGGTGTTCATTCTTGCCTTGCGCTATACGAGATTGGAATAATAGAGAATTGTGAAGGTGGTTTGATGAACCCTCTACCACGCACTTAAATGTGATTTGCAGAGTATCCATGTAGATTAAGAGATCTGACATTCCACGCTCCGATCCTTACAATACCAATTTTGTAACTCCTGATAACGACATCCTCCAGAGTAGTCCTCGCCCAGATATCCGAACGGGAGACTATTTTGCCTCAGTAATATTTCAGGACGGAATCATCATTTAACCATACAGCAGAGATGTATGCCCTCGTGAAAAATTACGGCTGTAGTTTCTCCTTGCTTTCAGCTGTTCGCAGTACCAACAGAACATGACCGTTTTGGTTGATTTTACAAGGCCACGTCAGTCAACCATCCAAATTGTTGCCCCTGCAACAACTGAAAAGGCTGCTGCATTTCTTCGGGAACCACACGTTTGTCTGGCCTCTCAACTGTTACCCCTCCATTGTGGGTGCACCTACGGTGTATCTGTATCGGTGAGGCCCACCAACGGCATGGTCCACGGTTCATGGAGGTGAGAGATATATTATTTATGACAAATTTTGTTAAAGGATGAATACGGCCGGCAAGGGTGGCCGAGCGGTTCTAGGCGCTACAGTCGCAGGTTCGAATCCTGTCTCGGGCATGGATGGATGTGATGTCCTTAGGTTAGTTAGGTTTAATTAGTTCTAAGTTCTAGGGGACTGATGACCTCAGAAGTTAAGTCCCATAGTGCTCAGAGCCATTTGAACCATTTGATGAATACGTTGTGAAGCTGTAGTTAGCATCCCTAGTTCTTTGAACAGACCTGTACAGGACGTTCTTGAGTTCTCACCACAAATAAGTGATGTTACACGATTTGGGACTCGGAAAATCTTGAATCGATTAGCTTCCCTAAAGAATGACCTCGTGTAACATTACGAAACGAAAGTAAGCGAAGCACGTACAGTTTCTTTTTTATGTCACCTACGTCATAGAAAATCCACATTGCAGATAAAGATTTGTTAAGGCTCTTGAACTTCCCTAGCAGTTAAATTTATCGGCAAGCCATAAATCCAAAAAAAAAAAATGCTGTAAATTCTTGTATGAGCTTGGCCGTTATATTTCTGACATATACTGGGAGGAAAAGTCTAACATACAAGTTCTGAATGGCATATAATTTGTCATTTCGAAGACTGGCGATAAAGAATTGGCTAGGGGCCATAATTAATGTGAGGGCTCTAAGACTGAACCTTATGAGAAACAACATATACGGAGGGAACTCAACAACTAATGCAACACTTTTCTTCTCGGCTAATTCAAGTTTTGTGACCTCGTGGAATATTCCCGCATCAGCCACTGTAATTTTATGAAGTCTCGATGGGTAGCAGCGTTAAACGTAGTCTTCAATATGGCGCCAGTAACGGAGGTACGCTCCAAGCAGAAAGCTTACACTGAGTTTATTTTCGCAGAAAACCAAGGCATCGCAGATATCTATAGGCTCTTGTAGAATGTTTACGGGGATCTAGCAGTGAACAAAAGCACGGTGCGTCGTTGGGCGAGGGGTCTGTCATCATTGCAACAAGGTCGCGAAGATCTGTCCTGCTCCCGCAAGCCGGTCGGCCTGCCTTGTTAGAACGTCCGGACACCCTCATTCCTGGTCATCGACGGATCACAATCCAAAATCTCGCTGCTCATCTGGACTGCTCCGCTGGAACTGCTCCACTAGCTGGCGTCCTCAAAGGTGTGTGCCCGCTGAGTTCTTCACCGCCTAACACAGGTGCATTTGAGCAACGAAGGACCATCATGAGGAACTGCTTACGCGTTACGAGTTGACTGACAATTTTTATCGATCATAGTCATAGGCGATGAAACATGAGTACATCACTTCGAAGCGAAACAAAACGGCAATCCAGGGAGTCGCGTCATATCATCTCCCATTCGAAGAAAAAGTTCAAAGCCATACCCTCAGCCAGTAACGTCATGGCGACGGTGTTCTGAAACGCAGAAATGGTTATTCTGTTTGACGTTCTCCCTCATGGTGCAACGACCAACTCTGCATTTTTTATTGAACAGCCTTAGCTATTAGTTCCCACTAGTATGACGACCGACAGTTTAGTAAAAGACGCATTATTGTTGACACCACTTGCTTCCTGTCAGCGACGTCTGATGGGAATCATTTTGCGGTATCTCTTGTTACGCCAAAATATTCTAATTTACGTAAAAAGATATTGTGAGTTACAGTCAAGTACCTTTGACAGACGACAGATCATTCCATTAATTTGTAATTTATTGCCTAAGTAATAAAGTACATTCTTGCTGTATCTGTAGATAGCCTTTTCAATATTTGAACCCTTTAGAAATCCAAACTGTGACTCTGTTAACACATTATTTGTATTCAAGTAGGTAGCAAACCATTAGTGCATTACATTTAAAAATTTTAGAGAACGCTGTCAAAAATGAAATTATACAGAGGCTTGATACTAAAAACATTGAATTGGCGGGCACCGGAGGAAGGACGCATAATGTCTCGTTAGATATAATAACACCTACCTAGAGAATAATAAGAAACATTTTTATGGGAGTAGGTTTTGAATATTTTTCAGTGCCACTTTCTCTCCCTCGCAATGATAATATTATTAAACGAGGAACAGGTGTAACAGTGTTCTAATTTTCCATGTTCTATCAAAAAATAGATACCTCAATACATGTACTGTAGTAGAAAGTACCATCTACACAACTTGACTTGAGGAGATTAGCACAGGGTAACAGTAGATGGGAGCAGACAGTTAGTTGTCTTCACCTGCTTAACGTATCTGGAAGAGCTGTCGTTGGTCTCAGAGAGAGCGTATGGAAGGCAACGAGAGAGGCTGGCGTGTCTCAAGGTTATCAGCTTGATAACTCGTCGAAATAAGTAACCACTCGACACAGCGCTGTCTCGTGGGGGGAATCGGAAACTGTCAGAGTGAGACAGAGAAGGAAAGAGAGAGAGAGGGGGGGAGTGGGAGAGGGGGGGGGGCAGGGGGCATCCCTAAGCTATGATAATTTACACCGGACGTTATGAGAGCGTTGTAACTAGCATTCAGAATGAAAGCGTCTCAAGTCATTGGCAGATAGCGCACTATCTCTCGGACACCAGAACTAATCTAGTCTTGCGAAACGCATGATTACGGAACGATTACCTGCCATGCGTACTAGTTCTAACTAGGTGTTCCAGTTACTCACCTTCGTCGTCCAACAGTTGCATGCAATTTTCTCGTGCTGTGACTGTCTTCTACATTTTTCCGATCGGTCGTATTTGTATTTCTTCTTCTTCCATTTCAAAGATGGGTGTTGACCGTTCGTAAAACAACGGAATTTAACAAAATATTGCCTCCACCTCTTCGTTGGCCAGCATATATCCTATCTTCCAGTTTTATTAAAATGTATGCTTGTCATAGTAGCAGCTCAGGGGACATCCTTTTGATGCAGTCAAACCATTTTTTTTTTTTTTTGTAGTCTCTGATTTCTTCTTTCGTTTTATTTTTACGTATAGTTGTTGTCTTACATCTACACTTCGCACTCTGTCTCTTAGTGTCAGTACAAGAAGTGACCCCAGAAACCTCATCTCAACTGCCTCAGTTCTTTGTTCCTCTCTTTTTATTAGAATCCAGTTTACACTTCCATACGTAATAGCAGGTTAGCCGCCACATTGTTTAGTCTTAGTGTTAAGTCTTTCCTCATAGTTCTGCCAGATACCTCCTTACATAAACATTTATAATGTTATATTTCTGTATATTTAAACCACATCTGAATTAGTTTTTGACTTATGACATACCTTCCGTTACTCTTGGAAACGGACTTCAACTTACGTAATAAGGTGTATCATTGTGTTTACAACATTCGTTGGAGTCACATTTTCTGCACTCCGTGTTGTAAGAGCGATGAACCTTAGACAGATTACTGGTTGATTCCCGGTCACGAAACTCTATGCACTGTTTATCTTGTGGTTCGCCGCTAGTAAACTTGCTGTGCCATTCTGATTGTAGTAATTCGTGCTGGCGTCTGATTGCGTCGATATTCTGATTTACCATTTAAACCTTGGGGCTTACTGTGTATTATTTATTAATATTAGTGTTTAGGCTGTTTCAGAAATCACCGTGTATCATTGAACAGACTGATGCACCAATGTACGGTCTTTCCACCTGATCTTTTACTGAATCTTGAATGTTTGGATCCATCATTATCGTAAGGCTAATTTCTCATTTTATGCATTTCCTTGAGATGAAATTATGTTGGTGTGATTTGAATTGCTTGTTTAAAGTACTTGGGGTTTGAGTGTGATGGATGGATTGATGGATGATTCGAGGGAGGGCACCAAACAGCGTGGTCATCGGCCCCATCGGATTAGGGAAGGATGGGGAAGGAAGTCGCAGTGGCCTTTCAAAGGAACCATCCCAGCATTTTCCTCGAGAGATTTAGGGAAATCACGGAAAACCTAAATCAGGATGGCCGGACGCGGGTTTGAACCATGGTCCTCCCGAATGCGGGTCCAGTGTGCTAACCACTGCGCCATCTCACTCGGTTCTGAGTGGATTTGGTTACTGCTAGGAGGCACTGACAATTCGTTTAACGTGTTTTGGTACTAACTTGATGTTGCTTTATCTAATATTGTTGTAAGTGCATTTCCTTGGGTTTATTAGGATAGGAATGTTTGTTTAAGGAGTTTAAGCTGTAGCGTGTTCGTTGTCGTATTGGGACGCGCGATTTATTGGATCGTAATTTCTTATTATTTGTACACTACTGGCCATTGAAGTTGCTACACCACGAAGATGACGTGCTACAGACGCGAAATTTAACCGACAGGAAGCAGATGCTGTGATATGTAGATGATTAGCTTTTCAGAGCATTCACACTAGGTTGGCGCCGGTGGCGACACCTACAACGTGCTGACATGAGGAAAGTTTCCAACCGATTTCTCTTACACAAACAGCAGTTGACCGGCGTTGCCTGGTGAAACGTTGTTGTGATGCCTAGTGCAAGGAGGAGAAATGCGTACTATCTCGTTTCCGACTTTGATAAAGGTCGGATTGTAGCCTATCGCGATTGCGGTTTATCGTATCGCGACATTGCAGCTCGCCTTGGTCGAGATCCAATGACTGTTAGCAGAATATGGAATCGGTGGGTTCAGGAGGGTAATACGGGACGCCGTGCTGGATCCCGACGGCCTCGTATCACTAGCAGTCGAGATGACAGGCACCTTATCCCCATGGCTGTAACGGATCGTGCAGCCACGTCTCGATCCCTGAGTCAACAATAGGGACGTTTGCAAGACAACAACCATCTGCACGAACAGTTCGACGACGATTGCAGCAGGATGGACTATCAGCTCGGAGACCATGGCTGCGATTACCCTTGACGCTGCATCACAGACAGGAGCGCCTGCGATGGTGTACTCAACGACGAACCTGGGTGCACAAATGGCAAAACGTCATTTTTTGGGACGAAGCCAGATTCTGTTTACAGCATCATGATGTTCGCATCCGTGTTCGGCGACATCGCGGTGAACGCACATTAGAAGCGTGTATTCGTCATCACCATATTGGCGTATCACCCGGCGTGATGGTATGGGGTGCCATTGGTTACACGTCTCGGTCACCTCTTGTTCGCATTCACGGCACTTTGAACAGTGGACGTTACATTTCAGATGTGTAACGACTCGTGGCTCTACCCTTCATTCGATCCCTGCCGTACAGTTCAGCAGGATAATGCACGACCGCATGTTGCAGGTCCTGTACGGGCCTTTCTGGATACGGAAAATGTTGGACTGCTGCCCTGGCCAGCACATTCTCCAGATCTCTCACCAATTGAAAACGTCTGGTCAATGGTGGCCGAGCAACTGGCTCGACACAATACGCCAGTCACTACTCTTGATGAACTGTGGTATCGTGTTGAAGCTGCATGGGCAGCTGTACCTGTACACGCCATCCAAGCTCTGTTTGACTCAATGGCCAGGCGTATCAAGGCCGTTATTACGCCCAGAGGTGGTTGTTCTGGTCACAAATTTCTCAGGATCTATGCACCCGAACTGCGTGAAAATGTAATCCCATGTCAGTTCTAGTATAATATATTTGTCCAATGAATACCCGTTTATCATCTGCCTTTCTTTTTGGTGCAGTAATTTTAATGACCAGTAGTGTATTATCTCTGAGCCTGGTTGTGGGTTTGACATTCGTCTTCGGGCCGTTGTGTGTCTTTCTTATTTAGTAGACTCAACGTTCCGTTTATACTCCAGGTATAGCCAGTACCAGTTGCCTGTTTTAAAGTTAGTACTGTTTGAGGTAGTATATGTGATACAAAGTCGTCTGGGACTTGTATACCTTCCACTATTGATCGGGCCGACAATTGTTGGTTGAACAGCCCATCTGGCCGTTGTCCACGCTATCTGTTGTGGACGACGTTCGTGTCCGCACCTGGTTGGCGCCTGCAGATCAGTTACATTTATAAGGTAAGTGTCGTCTACTATTCGAGGTTCACAAACTTAAATGAATTTCTGTGTATGTAATTATTGTCTCTCCTTTCCAGGCGTTAGCTAAGTTGTGTTTGAGATGAAAGTTACTTATTCTATTTATTCAGTTACGAATGCATTTGCCAAGTGTGTCATTTATTGTCTGTCTCTTCAGCCTAGTACTCAAGATGCTTGACAATAAAGTATTTTATTGTAATCGCGTTACTATAATCCCATGAAATTTGCGTTAACGTAAATTGGTTTCTGCCGTTTGATCTGTAACGATTGATGCCTGTCATTCTACTGTTAATCGTGGTGCAATAATCCAATGAAAGTTTCATCAGCGTAAATCTGCTACTGCCGTCTGATGTGTGACTAGTAATCACTATAACAACAATCTGTTCACGGAGCTGTTATTTAATCCTAGTTTGTTGCTTTTATTGACAAGGGGAGGCCACGATGTTTGGAACGCGGATTTACTGCAAACTTCGTACACTCGTAGTACTCCATAAGGACACCAAAACGTGTAAGCAGTAGTGCGTACTTCCCAAGCGTTACTGAGAAAATCGTAAGATAATTTCGGTCGTCAAATATGTGCGTGGCCATTTTTACCATGAAGCGGCTCCTTCCACGTATAAGGGATTTCTCAAATCACGGACAAGCATACATTTTGAGTATCACTTTATGCGTTTGATCGTTTACTAGTCGACAGTTATGAATATTATATTATTTGTGATCATAAAAATTATCTGATTGCCAAATAACATTGTAAATTTAATAAAAATTCATCCGATTACACCATTTTCCCCATTATATCAATTGTAAAATAAATAGTAAAGAAAATGACTGTGTTGAAAATAAAAAAAAACTGACGAACGGAACTCGATCCAACGGGAGGACCCCCCCAATCTGCAGTGCTTGTGGCGTCCAGATTACTATCCGCCACATTTTACTTGACTGTCCTTTATTCTCTGACCAGAGGGCGGTGGTTTCCTTGCCACCGGATTTGCCCTCTATTTTACAAGACGACGCAACGACTGTGGTTAAGGTCTTATGGTTTTGTGTCCTGTCCAATTTGTTGCCTCGGATTTTAGGGAGAAGATTTTAAAGTGCTGCTGGGTGACTGGCTCACCCAGGTTTTAGGTAAGAGGTCCGCCAGCCACGATTACCTACTTGTTTCCCTTCGATTTCTGTTCTCTTTTCCTTGTGTTTCCTTTCCTTTTTTAGTGCGTTTCTTCTCCTCTTGTTTTGCCTCTGTATGTGAGGATTTGTAACTGCGTCAGGTTTGTGTCTTTTAGCCGTTCTCCTTGTTCGCTGTCCGTCTTTGTCCCTTCACCGCATGTGTTCCTGTTTCTATGCGTTTGGGCGCTGATGACCATGCTGTTTAGCGCCCGAAAACCTCAAACCACACACACACACAGACACACGACATGGAAGAGCAGTTGAACGGAATGGACAGTGTCTTGAAAGGAGGATATCAGACGAACATCAACAAAAGCAAAACGAGGACAATGGAATGTAGTGGAATTAAATCAGGTCATGCTGAAGGAATTAGATTAGGAAGTGAGACACTTAGAACAGTAGATGAGGTCTGCTATTTCGGGAGCAAAATATCAGATGATGGTCGAAGTAGAGAGAATATAAAATGTAGACTGGCAATGGCAAGGACAGCTTTTGTAAAGAAGAGAAGTTTGCTAATATCGAGTATAGATTTAAGAGTCAAGAAGTTTTTCCTGGAAGTATTTGAATGGAGTTATAGCCACGTATCGATGGTAAACAGTTTAGACAAGAAGAGAATAGAAGCTTCTGAAGTATGGTGTTACAGAAGAATGCTGAAGATTAGATGGGTACATCACTTAACTAACGGGGAGGTACTGGATAGAATTAGGGAGAAAAGAAATTTGTGGCACAATCTGAATAGGAGAAGGAGTCGTTTGATAGGGCAAATTATGAGACGTCAAGGGATCACCAATTTAGTACTGGAGGGAAGCGTTTGGGGTAAGAATCGTAGATGGAGACTAAGAGATGAATACAGTAAGCAGATTCAGAAGGATGTAGGCTGCAGTAGTTACCCAGAGATGAAGAGGCTTGAACAGAATACAGTAGCATGGAGAGCTGCATCGAACCAGTCTTCGGACAGAAGACCACAACAACAACATCATAAAAAAAAAAAGAATATGTCATCTAATGCGACTGTCCGTCTGTAAGACCCCTTTTCCTCAGGAACGGGTTGACGTATCAAGCTGAAATTTATGTCACATGGCAAAGTCTACGGTCCCCTATTGTTGTAAAACATTTAAGCTTCTGCTCAATGCAATCAAAAGATACGTCATTACGTCACATATTTTGATATCTTGCCACTATCGATATCGACAACAGGCAAAATGGTCGAAATTCTCGACTTCCGAGATGGATGAACTATCTGTATACATAATTAACTTTGTACAGAATCCTCGCGCTTACACGAATTTTTATGGAACGGTATACTTTTCTAACGGCATTCGAAAGATCTTGAAGACACGAGTACAGTGATATAGCGCTTGTTAATGTAGGCTTTAAAACTATTAACTGTAACATCCTAGAATAGAGCAGAAAATGAAAGGCAACACTGCCGCAATCGGCTATAGTGATGTAAACTCCGTGAAGTGGGGCGCTCTTGCCAGACCTCGTCATCGTATGAAGCCTCTCGATTGTTTGTTTACACAGAAGCTATTCACTTAAACTTGAGTACTTACACTCATTTGAAATAGTTTTCCTATACCCCTCGTGGTAGACTGGACATCAGGATATGGTTCCAATCATAACTCACGCTATATCTACACTGGACGACGAAAAAAATCAGGCACCTGGAACACATGGTCGGTTGTCAATGAAACTTTTCACACGTGCACGCCACCGGCGGGTATCTAAATTATTCGAGTTGCAATTCCCTATGACAGGGTGAAAAGCCACAGAGTGCATTACTGTTGTTACCAGGCCTAGTAGGATATGTATGTCAGGTACGGAGTGATCACTGTGAAGGACATGGAAAGGCCTCGTACTCGTGTGAGAGAGCGTTATCAATACCTGGCAGAGAATTAAAGGGGTCTCATTGCGGGTCTACATTCGGACGGTTGGTCAAGTGTGCATTACAAGGTTTTTGGGGCACTCGGATGTGGCAGTGGCCCGATATTGGATTGCATGAGAACGCGAAGGTAGCCATATCCGTCGTCGGGGTTCCGATCGACCACGTCCGATCGCAACAAGGCAGGATCGCCGTCTTGTGCATCAACCACAGTGCAACGTTTCGCAGTTGCGCCTACCATCGCCGCGCGGGGTAGCCGCGTGGTCTCAGGCATCTTGTAACGGTTCGCACGGTTTCCCCCGTCGGAGGTTCAAGTCCTCCCTCGGTCATGGGTGTGAGTGTTGTCCTTAGTGTAATTTAGATTAAGTAGTGAGTAAGCCTACGGATCGATGACCTCAGCAGTTTGGTCTCATAGTACCTTACCACAAATTTCCCAAATTTGCTTACCATCCGAGAACAAGTAGAGGACTCCCTGCAATTTTCTGTGTCATCCTGTACAGTTGGCGGATGTTAGCACGAGCCAGAGTAGAGAATTGTCGTCCCATGCGTAGATTGCCATTATCACCGCAGCACAAACGGAGAGCGCATGTAGGACGCACTTGCGACCTACACTACGTGATCAAAGGCATACGGACACCCCCAAATACATACGTTTTTTATATAAGGTGCATTTTGCTGTCACATACTGCCAGGTACTCCATTTCAGCGACCTCATTAGTCATTAGACATCATGAGAGAGCAGAATGGGGCGCTCCGCTGCACTCACGGACTTCGAACGTGGTCAGGTGATTGGGTGCCACTCGCATCATACGTCTGTACGCGAAATTTCCACACTCCTAAACATCCCTAGATCCACTGTTTCCGATGTGATAGTGAAGTGGAAACGTGAAGGAACACGAACAGCACAAAAGTGTACAGGCGATCTCATCTGTTGAGTGACAGAGACCGCCGACAGTTGAAGAGGATCATAATGTGTAATAGGCAGACACTATCACACACAAATTACAAAGTGCGTCAGGTTCCACTGCAAATATTGTGACAGTTAGACGGGAGATGAGAAAACTTGGATTTCATGGTCGAGCACTGCACATAAGCCACGCATCACTCCAGTAAATGCCAAACGACGCCTCGTTTGGTGTAAGAAGCGTAAACATTGCACGATCGAACAGTGGAAAAAATAGTGTGGAGTGACGAATCACGGTGCACAATGTAGCGATCCGATGGCATGGTGTGGCTACGGCGAATGCTCGGTGAACGTCATCTGCCACCGTGTGTAGTGAAAACAGTAAAATTCGGTGGCGGTGGTGTTATGGTGTGATCGCGTTTTTCATGGAGGGGGCTTGCATCCCCTGTTGTTTTGCGTGGCACTATCAAAGCACAGGTCTACATTGATGTTTTAAGCACCTTCTTGCTTCCCACTGTTGAAGAGCAGTTCGGGGATGGCAACAGCATCTTTCAACACGATCGAGCACCTGTTCATAATGCACGGCCTGTGGTGGAGTGGTTACACGACAATAACATCCCTGTAATGGACTGACCTGCACAGAGTCCTGACCTGAACCCTACAGAACACCTCTGGGATGTTTTGGAACGCCGATTCGTGCCAGGCCTCACCGACCGACATCGATACCTCTCCTCAGTGCAGCACTCCGTAAAGGAAGGGCTGCCATTCCCCAAGGAACCTTCCAGCAGCTGATTGAACGTATGCCTGCGAGAGTGGAAGCTGTCATCGAGGCTAAGGGTGGGGCAAGACCATATTGAATTATAGCATTATCGATGCAGGGCGCCACGAACTTGTAGTTCATTTTCAGCCAAGTGTCTGGATACTTTTCATCACATTATGTATTCTTGAGCACTGCTCGAATGTTTAGGATCCCTACCAGGTCGGATTGAAGAAAGACATCGAAGCAATTCAGAGGAGGGCTGCAAGATTTGTTAACGGTAGGTTCGAACAACATGTAAGTGTTACGGAGACGCTTCGGCAACTGCAACGGGAATCCCTGGAGAGAAGGCCACGTTCTTTTCGAGTAACGCTATTGAGAAAATGTAGAGAACCCGCATTTGAAGCTGACTGCCGCCAACATACATTGAGCGTAAGGACCACGAAGATAAGATACGAGAAATTAGGGCTGCTATGGAGGCATACAGACAGTCGTTTCTCCCTCGTTCTATTTGCGAGTGGAACAGGAAAGGAAATAACAAGTAGTGATACAGGGTACCCTCTGCCAAGCACCGTACGGTGGCTTGCGGAATATCTATGTAGATGTAGATGTTTTGGAGGGTGCCGTGACCTCGAAGCATGGACTGTTAAAGAATTGCGTCTCATTGTGTCCAGCGATGAACTGAGTTTCTGCACAGCCCGTGATTATCATCGTTGGCGAGTGTGGAGGCATCCTGTGCAGAGGTCCCATTCTTGCATGTTTTTCGCCATTTGCAACAGCGTTATTCCTGGAGTCATGATGTGGGGAGCCATGGGGTATGACTTCAGGTCACGACTGTCAGTATATCACGTACATCCTGCGTCATCATGTGTTATCTCGCATGAGACAGTATCGCAGTGCCATTTTTCATCTGTACAATACTCTTCCATCATGACGCGTGTCTCTGTGAACTGTCTGCCTGATATTGAGGCACCTCTGTAGGTGCTGTTACAACGTGCGAAACTACTGTATGAATATCTCCCTCGCATAGTCCACCCATTACACACATCCTTCATTCTTTGCACCCTGCTTCTGTGACAGTAAAATTGACTCACACACATCACATGTGCTTAAATATCTTATGAAAAGTTTTCCCCACAATATTAAATGTTCAAATGTGTGTGAAACCTTATGGGACTTAACTACTAAGGTCATCAGTCTCTAAGCTTACACACTACTTAACCTGAATTATCCGAAGAACAAACACACACACCCATGCCCGAGGGAGGGCTCGAACCTCCGCCGGGACCAGCCGCACAGTCCATGACTGCAGCGCCTGAGACCGCTCGGCTAGTCCCACGCGGCCCACAATATTACAAAAATGCTAAACCACTGGACCGATTGCAACCAAACTTGGTACACACATCCCTTACTGTCACACAGCAATCACTGTGGGGCTGATACCTACCTACCCTTCGTAGTTCAAGAGATATGGCGTCATAAATAATGAGAAGCATAAAAAATTACCGCATCATGCGTGATGTTTAAATTTATTATTTCTATGCTACTAATTCTATTCGCAATAAATTTGGCAGACAGTATCCACACACGGTGCTAAATTCGCCCACACAATTATATCATAGTACTACCCATAGTTCAGGAGTATAAGGTTATGAAACGTCCCCTTAGAAAAATTAATGAATTAATGTGCTGATAAACATCTTACGTTATTTGATTTTCAAACAGCTGAGCAGAACTGAACGTACTCAGACATTTCTCTCTTTACTTATTCTGATCAACACGAAACTGACACACAATATTTTTAGCACAACGCAATCTGACTCTCAATAATCCCTACAAAAGAATGGCCCTGACTAACAATAACCTATACCTTTCATAAGTCACTTACCTCACAAAAATCTTCGTTACTCGAACTACTGCAATACAGCGAGCGCCAATACAGCCAGCTAAATAAAAGATTCTAGCTACTGAAGGCGCAAACTACTGATAGGCATAGTTAGCAAATGAAAGATTTTGATAGAGAACAAACAATGTATTTACCTTTATATAAGTTCATGACGTCCAGTCTTACAAATTTACTGTCTCTGATGGACACACGTCCAGATCATCCGCTCTCAAAACTCTGCCATCTCTCTCCCCGCAATCACCACTGCTGGCGGCTCACCTCCAACTGCCCAACGCTACGCGCTGTTCGCATCCAACTGCCCACCACTACAATAGCGAATATTCCAACAATGCCAACCAGCCACAGATTGCACGCAGCACAGCCAGTGATTTTCATATAGAGCGCTACATGGCATTACCAACATAAAAACCTAAGCAGCCTACTTACAAGGTCACAAACACTGACATACATGAAAAAATACAGCATCATTCGTGACGCTTTAATACATTTATCCAGTACTATTAATACACGTCTACAGTCGCGGCAACTTAAGGAAAACCCTGACACCTGGCAGCGCTTTTGACAGCGTTCAACTGCGAAGCGCAATTGTTGTAGTCCAAAACAAAAGCCGTCTGTAGAGCTGTCAGGAGGCATTACCAAAGAGACGTTTACAGAATCGCATTGTAGATACGCGAAGACGCTGCATCCAAAATACAGAAATTGTTTCATAGGCCGGCCGAAGTGGCCGAGCGGTTCTAGGCGCTACAGTCTGGAACCGCGCAACCGCTACGGTCGCAGGTTCGAATCCTGCCTCGGGCATGGATGTGTGTGATGTCCTTAGGTTAGTTAGGTTTAAGTAGTTCTAAGTTCTAGGGGACTGATGACCACAGCAGTTAAGTCCCATAGTGCTCAGAGCCATTTGAACCATTGTTTCATAATTTGAATGATGTTTTCACGAATACATGAAAATGAAATGTTTTCGATATTATAGTACAAAAACAGCTCATTTTTTTGTTTTTGTTTGTAATAGAACAGTGGCAAAATGAATATCCGGGCAATGTCCGGTTTGACAGCTAGTTGTTATTATATTTACTGGCAGTGGTGAGACACAAAGCACTGGCAGCTAGAATTCTTCCAGTTTCTGCCAGATGGAAGTAAGGAGACCAACAGTTATGTGATTTACAAACAGTGGCCATAAATATAGTGGGCATAGGGGTGCAGCGTGTGGATGAAGCAAGTTCTGCTAAGGAGAGGAGTGGTGCAGAAAAAACTTGCTTTGTAGCAAGTGTTTGTCCTCAATGTGGTTCAAATCGAATGGCTCTGAGCACTATGGGACTTAACTGCTGTGGTCATCAGTCCCCTAGAACTTAGAACTACTTAAACCTAACTAACCTAAGGACATCACACACATCCATGCCCGAGGCAGGATTCGAACCTGCGACCGTAGCGGTCACGCGGCTCCAGACTGTAGCGCCTAGAACCGCGCGGCCACTCCGGTCGGCCCTCAATATGGTTAGTTAGCTTTCTTTTCTGAGAAGGAGTTGTCGGTAGCACTCGCCATGCCCTGAAAATTGCTTCATCATTCTATAAAAAAAAAGATAGAAGCAAGCTGTACCAGTTGTCACATTGACTCGACAGTTCGTAGCTTAACGAAACAGCTGAAAACACTAAATGTCGGCCGCGCGGAGTAGCCGCCGGAGTCTGGGAGCCCTGTCACGGTCCTTGCGGCTCCCCCCGTTGGAGGGCATGGGTGTGTGTGTGTGTCTGTGTGTGTGTGTGTGTGTGTGAGAGAGAGAGAGAGTGTTGTCAATAGCGTAAGTTAGTTTAAGTTAGATTAAGAAGTGTGTAGGCTTAGGGACCGATGACCTCAGAGTTTGGTCCCATAAGACCTTAGCACAAATTTCCAATTTTACTAAATGTCGTTTATTATTCGTCACTTTAAAATTAAATTGTTCAAAAAAAATTCTTTCTCAGTTTAAAATTTAGTTAGGCGGTGATGACGGTGGGAGGAGAGGCGGGATTAATAGCTAATGGTCTCAGAAAGGATGGGAACCACTGGTTTAGGAAATAAAATGGCGGAACGTCTTCACGCGAATCGGACAGTATCCAGATAACTGTCGAGCTCAGCTGAGCTATAATCTGTGTCCCCTATGTTGCCTCGGTCACAGAGCTGCGGTTCGGCGTTTGTCAGCTGTCGGCTTCCCGATAACGGGGAATGAAACCCGGCGCATGCGCACCACGACCCTGTTGGCAGTAGCACAGCAGTTGGGCGAGGAACACTGTGTGCCGTGTAGCGTCGCGTCGTGGAGTGGAAGCGGCCGCACGGATCAGACCGGCGAGTTACGTATACACAGGTATGTCGCCACTATTTTTGCCTTAATGTCCACCGCCAACTCTCGTGAGGGCGCCCCAGAAGCGCCTTATATTGTACTGTGGCAGACACCACAGCTACCCAACCAGACATTGGTCACTTTTTGACCAAAATGCTAAGTAACCGTGTGTTTGACGCTTACGATGCTTTGAAGTACAATTTTGTAAGAACTGTATCTCTTCAGTGCGTACTATTCGCGACAGAGGGACTTGACGGGGGAAAGTAGAATTCACGAATATAAATAGTTCTACTCTCTGTTGGGTTTCCCGCTTTGACGAAGAGGTATATCTAGCACTGAACTCTTAGTCCGTGTAGTGTGCCAACTAATTTTGTGATTGCATGGCATATTTTGTGTGTATTATCACACATTCTGATGATCGCGTCGCCACCCTCGTGTCTACACCCGTCAGCGTTTACTGTTGTTCATGTGGAATTGTACGAAAATTTTCGATGTGTTTGCGAATCGTATAACTGAAGCGGGACATGGATACCAGCCTGGTACTCACGTATTCGGTTGTGGGAAAACGACTAAAGGCCACATCCAGTCTGGCCAGCACACCGACCGCCGTCGTTCATCCGCCGGTCGGATCGGATCCGGGGCCGGCGCGCTTCCCCGAATCTTGGAAGTGGCGTGCTAACGTGTGCTGCCATCTGGACAGCACATCCCTTTCTCGGGTTATCTTCACGAAATACGCTCTAGAGTTCATATCAGAGTTTGCAGGGACGTATTCAAGGCTGAAAACCAACTCTCACATTGGAGCTTGTTAACTGTAATGTAACTCCGTCTTCAGGCCACGAGTGGCCTACCGGGACCATCCGACCGCCGTGTCATCCTCAATGGAGGATGCGTATAGGAGGGGCGAGGGGTCAGCACACCGCTCTCCCAGTCGTCATGGTGGTTTTCTTTGATCGGAGCGCTACCGTTATGTCGTGCAGCTCCTCAATTCGCATCACGAGGCTGAGTGCACCCCGAAAAATGACAACAGCGTATGGCGGCCTGGTTGGTCACCCATTCAAGTGCCGACCACGCCCGACAGCGCTTAACTTCGGTGATCTCACGGGCACCGGTGTAGCCACTGAGGCAAGGCCGTTGCCAACTGTAATGTAAGATATGGCAAAAATTTTTGAACAGGATACCATAACGCTTTCCATTGCGTTCAATAGTAAAGGTATAATAATTGTACCTCATTAAAGTTATACCAGATTTTTTGACCCTACCAAAAAATTCTCTCTGCGTTGCGGACTGAGTTATCTTTCCTTTCAATTTTATATCCTTTTATAATCTTTTCTGGGGACCAAAATAAGGTGGAAAAAGTTGTAGTAAATACTTCGAAATGAGAAATGTATCATCAGTTTCTAACACAAGGAATGAATTAGGAATGGACTCATTTCACCCAGCAATTCTAAGAGCGAATGCTGAGGTACAAAACAAGACCAATTAAATTCAAACGGTCGATCATCGCTGAGCAACGATAAAAAATTTATGATCCTGGGAAAGCTCCAACACAAGCCGCCACTGCAGCGTACTGTTTTATTGCTTTAGACGAACCCAGCCGGTTTCTCACGAATTCTTATAGCTCGAGCGCTTATCAGCGCCGATAACTCGATTCATTCTGTGTGGCCGAGATACCCACGTTGTCGTTAGATGAGTGGAGATGAAAGATTGCTTAGTAACCGGGCAAAATTTGATGAAGTGCTTTCACCTCAGAAGCTGCATTAAATTGATGTCTCAAGCGCTGCGACAAGTCCTCGGACTGAATATGTCACCATCCGATACCGAGGCCTCACAAAAGCTTTAAGGGGACCACACCGTGCTTCAGGTCGAAAAAAATCGATTTTATATTTTCATCATATTTCGATAGATTAAGGTTTTATTTAAGTGCTCTGAAAGGGATTTTGCTGAAAAAAAATTTTTCGAGCATTTAAAGAGCTTTTTCCTACCACGTTTGTTTATGTGCCATGCCCACTTTTCTGCATATATTTTAGATCTATATATCCCCTACATTGCACGTTAGGGATTTTTTTTTACTCCCGAGTGTGTTGGCTATTCTTGGAATGCAACGGTCGGTATTCTTTTGTTTCTGCTGTTTGTAAACAACACGCTTTCAAACACGCGGTTAGTTATGTTCAAGTGTGTTTGCGAGTAGTTGTTATACTTACGTTTGCAGTGCTTGTTTACAAATGTACTGACCTCTTTCACAGCTATTTATATAGAAGCTCCTGCAAGTAAGCCTATACCTAACGTCCTCTACTGATGATAAGCCATGTCAGGATTGTGTCCATCAGGAGAGAATTCGTGGTGCAAATACAATAGGGCTCATGCAACTGGAACATCTTAATCTCACCAGCATTCTCTTCTTGCTGTTGTTATTACAGCAATTAAACCTATTTTCAGAGACTTAGCTCATCCTGACCTTCTAAGGAAATGTCTGCATGGGCAGAAACAGAACCCAAATGAATGTTCAACAGCATAATTTGGAACCGCCTTCCTAAAACAGCATTTGTAGGCATGCATACAATGAAACTAGGAGTTCATGGTGCTGTTATTACATTCAATTGTGGTAATATTGGAAAGTATTGAGTACTAAAAAAGCTGGGAATTAATCCTGGTGAAAATATGATCACTGGGCTGCAACATTGTGATAAAATGAGGATAGCCAATGCAGATAGGTCTGCAGCAAATATGGCCAAGAATGCAAGACAAACATCCAGGAAGGTGAAAAAGAAGCTGGAAAACCTGCTAGAGGCCAAAGAAGGGCCATTATATGTAGCTGGACAGTTTTAATTAACTGTAAGTAACAAATTTCAAAAGTTTTTTCTTTAAAGTCAATTTCCCGCAAACTAAAATTTTCAGTACATATGCCCCATTACATCAGAAACTATCATAGATAAATGAATGAAATTTTCAGAGACTCTGCATAACATAAAAAGCCACCTCTGGTACTACATTCATAAATATTCCCCCATTAGGAAGTTCACAAAAAATATTTTCTGCAGAAAAACTTAATATTTTTTGTTAATAAATTTAAAAAATTATTTCTTAAAAACTATAAAATGGATAAAGTCGGTTTTAGTACAGTTGACTCTATTGGCATCATGTAACATACAGCAAAAATATTAAGGTTCTGCATCAAATAATTTTCTTCAGAAAAGGGTGAAATACTTGCCTAAATTAACATGGGTTAGATAGGCAGGGTGGTGGTCCTCTTAAGAACTACCGAACCGCAGACCAGGCGCGGCTGTATGAGAAGGTCCACTGAGAGAATCTGGACTGTGATTTCAGTGGGGGTCCGGGTACTATTAGCCTCGTACTGCCGTGTTCGTGCCACTGTTTGTTTTCCGGCAGAATATTGTTTTTCACTCTGTGCCATTAACAATCGTTAAAAGGTAAAGAGACAGTGTGATGCCACACCTGCAGATTTCATTGTAGACGTTACACAAGTCGGTAGATGTCTCATCAGATATTCCATTCCCACCCTGAATGATATACCACGATACATCAGTGGCATTCGCTGAAAACAACCACAGTTGTGCGAAAGGACAACGATAAAATGAAAAATATCTATGGTGAATACGACGATGAAATAAAATAGCCTTCTTCGGAGTTCTCAAAGCTTGATGTTACCCGGAGATTACAAAGCGTGTTGTTTCGGGATACCCGTCTTACTTTACTACGAGGTGGCAAAAGTCGCCTTCCATGTGTTGAGGACATAGATGCCTTTCTCGGTACTGATACATTGCCACTAGACCTAGCAACCTGCTACTTTGGTCGAGACACGGGAGTCGTATTCAGGAAACAATATCATACGCACTGCAATGGCTTATAACTTAAGTAGTTCTAAGTAATTAATTCAAAACAGTATCCTATGCACTGTTGAAATATAGGGTGTTTTAAAAAGAATATACGTATTTCGAAAGCATATACCTATTAAACTATGAATCTTGGGGCACATACATACGAATCTCTCAAGTTGAGATTACAGGTCTTCAATATGTCCTCCACCAGCGACACGAACAATATCACATCGATACTCGAATTCCTCCCATACTCGGATAAGCATGTCCATCGTCACTGATGCTATGAGGGTACGGATCGGATTTTTCAAATGGTTCAAATATCTCTGAGCACTATGTGACTTAACATCTGAGGTCATCAGTCCCCTAGAACTTAGAACTACTTAAACCTAACTAACCTATGAATATCACACATATCCATGCCCGAGGCAGGATTCGAACCTGAGACCGTAGCAGTCGCGCGATTCCACACTGAAGCGCCTACAACCGCTCGGCTACCGCGGCAGGCTCGGATTTTTCAACTCTTCTAGGTTCTGTGGTAGTGTTGATGCATAAACGTTGTCCTTAATGAAATCCCAAAGCAAGAAGTCACAGGACTTCATATCCGGTGACAGTGAATGCCAGATGAGAAGAGCTAATACGCCGGCTGTTTGCTCGGTTAGGTTTCATTCAGATGTTCACACACTCGGCGACTCCAGCGACCCGTTCAGCCTCGGAAACAACCAATTTCGTAACATAGCAAGATGCTGCTGACTGTTAGCCAATTTCCATCACAGAAGAAAGGGCCACAAACAGGTGAGTGGGATATCGCACCCAACTCATTGACTTTGGTGAATCTCGTACATATTCAGAGTGTGCATGTTCGTTCTGTAGGTCTCAAATTTTAACATTGTGTTTGTTTATTTTCCCACTAAGGTGGAAAGTTGCTTCATCGCTGAACACATTGTGTTGTTAAAAAGGGTTGTCATTGTCAGTAACATTCTGAAGCTCGTCATAAAATGCCACACGTTTGTGTTTGTCGTCAAGACGTAGAGTCTGTAACAGTTGTACCTTGTACGGCTTCATAACCAACCGACGCCTCAAAACACGACTGTTGTTGTACGCAGCTGTAACTTCCGACCGCCATGACGAGTTGATTTTGTAGGAGTGCGTTGGAAAGAGATTTGAATTCTTGCGATATTATCGTCGGAAGCAAGAGGATGGCCAGCACTCTTTCCTTTAAATACACATCCCGTGTCTACAAACTGTCCATCCATTCGGAGGATCAGTTTGGTACCTCAACCTGAAGATCTTTGTACTCTATTCGCGGCATTATATTTCGAAATCTCGAGAATACAAAATTATTTCTCATGCGGAGCAGTCATTTTGCAGCATATGGCGGTAATCAACCAAACAGAAGACAACCGCCATCTAGCGGTAGTCAATATAAACTAGACAACATATTCGTTACTCTAATAACCGAGCCGCATCGCAGCTATCGGCAGTTTTGACAACATAATACTTTTCAATACGTATATTCCTTTTGAAACACCTTGTGCTTTACCAGAATGTATGAGGGAAATGGAGTATAGCATGCAGGTGGTTTGCAATACGGCACGAGGATCAAAAGTAGTGGTCTAAGACATGTTTCACTTGAACCTGACATACAAGGACCATCTCGCATTTTTATCAGAATTTTGATCACAGACAGTATCTAAGTTCTGAAAGGAATCAATCAAGATTCCCTATCTAAAATCAGAAAAGTATCGTACCAACTAATTATCACAGCGTTGCACTCATTAGTTACCTGAGAAGATCTGAGAAGGGATGATCAGTGACCAAGAACCCAAAGTGCTTCTGTGTCGCCCGCAGTGTGGTTTCGGTAGGTTCACCCCATCGTCCATAACCTGACTCCCCAGAAACCAGAAAGCCGGTTTGCGCATGCAGTCAGATTTCCCAAGGAAAAGATCTCGCGCTACAATTCTGAAGAAAATTTTGCGTTTATATTTGGCAGTTCGCTCTTCGACCAGCGTTCTCACATAAACGCTGTTCTCATTGTAGTTCTCTGTTATCGTTTTTGCAATAGCTGTCGTTACAAATTTGTTATTATGCATTTATTCATTTGCTGTTTTCTTTTAATCTGCACCTAGATTCTAAAACAAATACTATGTTGCACGCAAAACTGTATCCACAAAAAGTTTTAAAGGTAGAAGTATATTCCAGCATTATGCTATTTTACGAAGAAAAATAAAAAAGAGGAGGAGATAGGGTGAATCGAGAGAGAGGTAAAAAGAGAAGAAGAGTAATTGCTTGTAATTATCAATATAGCTCCATAGACATGAACTTGTTCTCTTCAGGGTCGATTTTGCGACATCTTGCTCATTATCTAATCTTGCTACCACAGCTCGACAGCCGCAGCTGACGTCAGGTAGAATTGCGAGTGGATGCCACAGATTGAAATTGTGCGTTTAGTGTTTCAATTTTAATAGTGCACGTCATATTTTTAATAAATACAAAAATTAGACTCTTAGTTTTAAAAAAATCGCTAAACTAAGCTGGTCTCATCTTCATGGTAAACTCACTCAGAACTTGAAGGATATCTGTAGGCCCTGAAAGCTTAAGTGCTTGACCGATTTGTTGATTTACGTGGTCTTGATTGATGACTGGACTACAGCTGTACTATATATAGTTTTCCATGATCATTATGTCGACAGCGAAGGCATTAGATTGGCCCCAAGGGGCTTTATGTCAGGCACTACAGCAGCCTCCGCGCAGAGACCGAGAAGCCAGACCCGCCGCTCTGTAGATTCTCGTTGTTTGACATGCGTATTATTTTCGGTCGATCCTGGAGTCACCAGAGTTAGGTCTGGTACCTCGACCATCAGAAGATCGTATGTTGCTAAATTACAAAAGACTACATGGAGTTTTTGGCGTCCGAGTAAAGGATCTGGAGGTTTCAACTGAGTGTTAGAGTAAATATCCAAGTTGATAACTAACGAAGCGCACTCTATTTTTAAACCTAGATGTTTCACGTTTTCTGCAATTTTCAACGAGCATTTTGACTTTGTAATTATTTACGCTGGTGGGTCCGAGCAAAGTAACGCAGTAAACTGCTCAACAGTTTTCCTTGATACTGATTTTTGGATTAGCTTTTCAGACGAATTTACAGTCTTGACCGTATATCTCTTCCGATCCTAGATGCGTTGATGCTAATATAGTCAATGGAAGAATTTTCTCTGAATTCCTATGCACACTTGAGGCAATCCAGCAAACGTAAATTCTCCACAATTTCAATGTTTGGATACAAGACACTCTAAACGCATTACAACGCCAGGAAAGGTAGTGTTGTTCTGTTGAACCTTGAGGTGCAATTAGAGGCCAGATAAATGAGGGAAAGACACTGCATCAAGGGACGATCGATTGCAAAGGAACACTTTGTACTGTTATGCACCGCTATCATGAGTCAGTTAGAGAACATGTGTTTGTACGTAAAAAAAGTAGAAAGTCGACTGTGTTTTAGGCAAATATAGAAAGTGATTGGAACGGTTTTTAATGTACGTTCGGCGTGTATGCCCTGTCTTTTATTTTCTGTAGTGGCAAACCATTCACATATTTTAGTCATTTCTTGCCTTTTAACGTTAGCTTCATATCGATTTGCGTTGCTATTGTTATTTCTTTCTTTCTTTAACATATTTCATTACATTTTAACATTACATGTTCGTAGCTTAACTTAAAATGTTATCTGTAAAATTTTAGAGCAAACACTGATTTAATGGATCCTTTGTCTTCCGGGCAATAATACATCAAGACATTTACAAATGAATGTTAAAATTATGGGTACGTGCAGTATCCTTTTGAGACATAATCTAGTAATATCCCAGTGATTTTATGAATTATGGCGTATCCAGTTTCTTCAAAATGTGTCACGAGCGGAATTCATTTTGCCCTGTCGATAACAGTTCATTTGCTCACCGTAGAAGCCTGAATACATTTGTGTTGACAGCGAGGATATCTGCTCTTCCGCCTCGATGCACGCTTGTGCGCGAGTGTCTTGAACACCCGACACGTAATAGGCCGCAGATATCAGTCTTCTGGCAGTGAGCCAGTTTCAATGGGCGTGGCTATCAGGAACGGACACGTAGCTTGTCGCAACAGCAGCTGTTCTTGCAACTCTCTGACACACAGCGCATTCGTCTCATCCGTCACGCCAGCGCTCAGTTCCGTCGAACATCCTGTCTGCGTGGATGTTATTACAGGCGGGACGCTAGTTTCAGCATCGGAGGGAACCACTGGTGCCTTCTTCGAGATAAGCGCACGGCATTCCATCGGAATGACTAAGAGATAAATCACAGTAAACACGCACGAGTTTGGCCGAACTGGAATCCTCGACACAGTCGCACGTAACAGTACGCTTCTGATTTAGTGTGCCCTACGCACTTGGTAGCGACTCCTATTCGTAATGAGCAGGTAAAAGTCGTTGGCAGCCTTCCAAAACTTATGTTTCATGACGTTTCTCCAAAATCATTTCAACAAAATGTTGGGACATTTACGTCGTGGCGGTTTATAAGCTCTAACCTTTGTCACTTTATGGCTTTCTTTGGTCATCCGGCACGTTCCCTGACTCGTGGAGGGAGGCGATTTTGGTTCCCCTCCTCAAACCGGGGAAGGACCGAATGCATCCCAGTAGTTATCGGAGTATTGCTTTGACGAGCTGTGTTGGGAAGACATTGGAACGCATGGTCAACCGTCGCCTGGTTTGGCTGCTCGAGACCAGGCAGCTCCTTAGCCACTCTCAGTGTGGCTTTCGGAGATGTCGTTCAACTATAGACAACTTGACCCTGCTTGAGGCGGCCATCCAGCAGGCCTTCCTACGTAACCAGCATTGTCTAGGTGTATTCTTTGACATTAATAAGGCGTATGACACTACTTGGCGCCGCCTTATCCTCAATCAACTCCATCAGTGGGGCTTCCGTGGCCGTCTCCCCATCTTCATTCGGTCCTTTCTTTCCCGCCGCCTCTTTCGATATCGGATTGGTAATGTGCTATCTGATTTGTACGTGCAGGAGAATGGTGTTCCTCAGGGAAGCGTTTTAAGTGTCACCCTATTTGCCATCGCCATTAACAGTGTCACGTCCACTATCCGGAGTCCTGCCCAGTGCGCCTTGTTTGTGGACGATTTTGCTGTTTTCTGTTCTTCCTCCAGTCTTGTCACTGCTAGTCGGCAGCTGCAGCTTACGATAAAACGATTAGAGGCATGGACTGCGAAGACGGGTTTTACCTTTTCTGCAGACAAATGTGTGTGTGTCCATTTTAATCGTTCTCGACGTGCTTTTACCTCCCCTGAATTGCGTCTGAGGGACACCATTCTTCCTTTTAGAGACACTGTGAGGTTCCTGGGCCTCACTTTTGATTCCAAGTTGTCGTGGTTGCCGCACCTTAAAGACCTCAAGGTGCGGGCCCTGAAGGCGCTGAATATTTTGAAGTGTCTGAGCCATCGGTCCTGGGGAGCAGATCGGGCGCGTCTGCTGCAGTTTTATAGGGCTTTCGTCCGGTCGCGTCTTGACTATGGATGCACTGTGTATGGGTCAGCGAGGCCTTCGTATCTGAAGATTCTTGACGCAGTACACCATGAGGGTATCAGGCTGGCCACTGGTGCCTTCAGTACCAGTCCCATCCCCAGCCTGTGTGCTGAGGCAGGGGAACCGCCGCTCGCCATCCGGCGGAAACTGCTCATGGTGCGACGGGTGTGTCAATTCCTTGCCTGTCCTACCTCCCCTGCATACCTAACTGTTGCCCGACCGCCTATGGAACGTCTCTTTTCCAGTCGTCCAAGGGCAACGAGACCATTTGGGATTCGTGCCAAGCATTTGCTTGAGTCCCTTGGTGTGGAGCGTTTGCCACCCCAACTCCAGGGTTTTACCCGCCTGCCTCCCTGGTTGCTCCAGAGGCCCAGCGTCCTTTTAGACTTGTCAGAGTACCGGAGGAGATGCACTCATGCGTTTGTTTTTACCTCCTTATTTTACGATATTTTAAACCAGCATGCCGACCATGTACCAGTATTTACGGATGGCTCTAAACAGGGGGACTCTGTCAGTTGTGCTGTTGTTTTCCCTGATCGAGTCGTCAAGTTACGGCTTCCTGCGGCGTTTACCATCTTTGATGCCGAATTGTTTGCGATCTTGCGGTCATTGGAGCAGATGAGATGTGCTCCCAGTTTCAAGTTTATCATCTGTTCTGACTCCCTGAGTGCCCTTCAGACCATGAAACACTTGTACCCAGCGGATACGGTCGTCCAGAACATCCATGATGCCTTACTCCACCTGCAACGGCAGGGGAAGGAAGTTTCTTTCTGCTGGGTGCCGGGGCACGTGGGTATTAGGGGAAACGAACTGGCGGATGTGGCTGCCAAAGATGCATGTTCCCTCCCTCACGTTGTTGAATGTGCCGTCCCTCTCCATGCTGTTACCTCCCTCCTGCGTTTTCGTGTTATGCGTCAATGGGAAGAGGAGTGGCTGGCAGTCGGTAAAAATAAGCTGCGTCTGGTCAAGGCCACCACGCGGCCATGGCGTACGTCCTACCAGTCATGCAGGCGGGATGAGGTTCTCCTCACTCGCCTCCGCATCGGGCACAGTCCCTTAACGCACGGTTTTTTACTCCGGCGGGAGGACCCCCCAATCTGCAGTGCTTGTGGCGTCCAGATTACTGTCCGCCACATTTTACTTGACTGTCCTTTATTCTCCGACCAGAGGGCGGTGGTTTCCTTGCCACCGGATTTGCTCTCTATTTTGCAAGACGACGCAACGACTGTGGTTAAGATCTTATGGTTTTGTGTCCTGTCCAATTTGTTGCCTCGGATTTTAGGGAGAGGATTTTAATGTGCTGCTGGGTGACTGGCTCACCCAGGGTTAGGTAAGAGGTCCGCCAGTCACGATTACTTACTTGTTTCACTTCGATTTCTGTTCTCTTTTCCTTGTGTCTCCTTTCCTTTTTTAGTGCGCTTCTTCTCCTCTTGTTTTGCCTCTGTGTGTGAGGATTTGTAACTGCGTCAGGTCGGTGTCTTTTAGCCGTTCTCCTTGTTCGCTGTCCGTCTTCGTCCCTTCACCGCATGTGTTCCTGTTTCTATGCGTTTGGGCGCTGATGACCACGCTGTTTAGCGCCCGAAAACCTCAAACAACACACACACACTCTTTACCAACGAGTAAATATTGACTGCCGTAACGCAACAATCTTTGAGACTGTGTGCAAAAAACTGTGTGTAGAAACAGTTATTTCATAGTGTATTCCGTCTACATCTATATCTACATCCATACTCCGCAAGCCACATGAAGGTGTGTGGAGGAGGGTACCTTGAGTACCTCTGTCGGTTCTCCCTTCTATTCCAGTCTCGTATTGTTCGTGGAAAGGAGGATTGTCGGTATGCCTCTGTGTGGGCTCTAATCTCTCTGATTTTATCCTCATGGTCTCTTCGCGAGATGTACGTAGGAGGGAGCAATATACTCCTCGGTGAAGGTATGTTCTCGAAACTTCTACAAAAGCCCGTACCGAGCTACTGAGCGTCTCTCCTGCAAAGTCTTCCGCTGGAGTTTATCTATCATCTCCGTAACGCTTTCGCGATTACTAAATGATCCTGTAACGAAGCGCGCTGCTCTCCGTTGGATCTTCTCTATATCTTCTATCAACCCTATCTGGTACGGATACCACACTGCTGAGCAGTATTCAAGAAGTGGGCGAGCAAGTGTACTGTAACCTACTTCCTTTGTTTTCAGACTGCATTTCCTTAGGATTCTTCCAATGAATCTCAGTCAGGCATCTGCTTTACTGGCGATTAATTTTATATGGTCATTCCATTTTAAATCACTCCTAATGCGTACTCCCAGATAATTTATGGAATTAACTGCTTCCAGTTGCTGACCTGCTATATTGTAGCTAAATAATATGAGATCTTTCTTTCTATGTATTCGCAGCACATTACACTTGTCTACATTGAGATTCAATTGCCATTCCCTGCACCATGCGTCAATTCGCTGCAGATCCTCCTGCATTTCAGTACAATTTTCCATTGTTAAAACCTCTCGATATACCACAGCATCATCCGTAAAAAGCTCAGTGAACTTCCGATGTTTTCCACAAGGTCATTTATGTATACTGTGAATAGCAACGGTCCTACGACACTCCCCTGCGGCACACCTGAAATCACTCTTACTTCGGAAGACTTCTCTCCATTGAGAATGACATGCTGCGTTCTGTTATCCAGGAACTCTTCAATCCAATCACACAATCGATCGTATCGGCCTGTCGTAAGCGATACTGTCACAACATACGGATTACCAAAAGAAGTCTTTCCTCTTCTGCACTTCATCATTTAGGCAAAATGCCTGTTGAATTATTTCTTACGATATTTTTTTTTTTTTTTTTTTTTTTTTTTGCTACTCTGGTTATTAATCAGTTTCAGTATTAAAGTTAAATTTTCAGAATTAGTCTGTGATTTAGCTCACAAATCTATACAGAAGATCCAGGTGAGGTAGCAGCTCCTGTGAACACAGATTAGAGGGACTCCTCAGTCTGCTATACCGGCCTGAGTACTGAAGCTCTCGTAGCGGAGGCGTGAACTAGTGTTGACCCTGTAGCAGGCTCGTTCGCAGCGTCCGATATTCCTATTAAGCCCGTGCCATCGTAACTGAAACCTTGATCACTGATTCATAAAAAAGTACCCGATGTAATTTGAGTCTCACCAGCAGCCTTTTATTGGACTCCGTCCTCTTGACAATTCATTTCCACTCAATTAAAATGTAATGGTAAAAGACTATTAATCGCTCGTTATCAACTCTCTTCACAACTTATCCGCACTGACAAGAGAGAAAACCCACAACTCTGTTCGACACCTGGATATGTCATAATAATTAATACCAAAGAATAACCAGCACGCAGATCGCATTTATACACACATCAAAAAAAATTTTTGCATCACTCCGGTTCCCAGAACTGTTGAAGATAGAAGCTGTCTGTGGATATTGTATCAGAGACACAGTTCCTTTGACTGTTCAGGGATGTCACTAAACCCACCCAAAGATGTAAACAACCATGCATGAGCAGCGCCTATTATACGGAGGAGGTCCGACAGACGATCAGTTCCAGTCGTTCCACCAGGAGGAGGTGCATGGCTCGTGTTGTCTGTGGTTCAATCGGTTCGATAGCGTCCACATTGTTACTTTGTGCCAGGAAGGGTTCTCAACAAGGGAAGTGTCAACGCGTCTCGGAGTGAACCAAAGCGATGTTGTTCGGACATGGAGGAGATACAGAGAGACAGGAACTGTCGATGACAGGCCTCGCTCAGGCCGCCCAAGGGCTACTACTGCAGTGGATGACCACTTCCTACGGATTACGGCTCGGAGGAACCCTTACAGCAACGCCACCATGTTGAATAATGCTTTTCGTGCTGCAACAAGACGTCGTGTTACGACTCAAACTGTGCACAGTATGCTGCATGATGCGCAACTTCACTCCCGACGTCCGTGGCGAGGTCCATCTTTGCAATCGCGACACCATGCAGCGCGGCACAGATAGGCACAACAACATGCCCAACGGACCGCTCAGGACTGACATCAAGTTCTCTTCACCGATGAGTGTCGCATATGCCTTCAACCAGACAATCGTCGGAGACGTGTTTGGAGGCAACCTGGTCAGGCTGAATGCCTTAGACACACTGTCCAGCGAGTTCAGCAAGGTGGAGGTTCCCTGCTGTTTTGGGGTGGTATTATGTGGGGCCGACGTACGCCGCTGGTGGTCATGGAAGGCGCCGTAACGGCTGTACGATACCTGAATGCCATCCTCCGACCAATAGTGCAACCATATCGGCAGCATATTGGCGAGGCATTCTTCATGGACGGCAATTCGCGTCCCTATCGTGCACGTCTTATGAATGACTTCATTCAGGATAACGACATCGCCCGACTGTAGTGGCCAGTATGTTCTCCAGACATGAACCCTATCGGACATGCCTGGGATAGATTGAAAAGGGCTGTTTACGGTCGACATGACATATCAGTCACTCTGAGGTATCTACGCCGAATCGCCGTTGAGGAGTGGGACAATCTGAACCAACAGTGCCTTGACGAACTTGTGGATAGTATGCCATGACGAATACAGTCACGTATCAATGCAAGAGGACGTACTACTGGGTATTAGAGGTACCGGTGTGTACAGAAATCTGGACCACCACCTCTGAAGGTCTCGCTGTATGGTGGTACAACATGCAATGTGTGGTTTTCGTTAGCAATAGAAAGGGCGGAAATGATGTTTATGTTGACTCTACTCCAATTTTCTACACAAATTCCGGATCTCTCGGAACCGAGGTGGTGCAAAACTTTTTTTGATATGTGTAGTTACGTTATGATACTCATATAATAGTTGGTCAAACAGTGGCGTACTGCCAATATACAGGGTGAGGCATAATACTGAGCGACTTTAAAAAGCGCGCGAATCAAGCTGTGTTTGAGAGAGGTCGAGGGGATAGCGTCAGTTACGTTTGGCGCGAAATAGCATTTAGTGATAATGGAGCTCTGGACCCCACACCATCGTGCGTACGCTGTCAAAGCATTTTATCAAAACGGTAGTTCGTACCAGCTCGCACGTCGTGCATTCCGCAATCAATTCAGTATTAATCGCAATCGGTTGGTGCCATCTGCCTGTGCGATTAAAAAGTTGGTTGAGAACTTTGAGGAGACGGCGTCAACGACAAAGAAGATAACCGGGAGACCAAAAACTGTGCGCACACCTGAAAACATGTAATGTGTTAAGATTTGCCACTGCAAGAAGCCTTCGTCGCTCGGCTCGCCGACGCAGCGCTACATTTGGGATTTCAAATAGAACAGAAGAAGAATTCTACACCAAGTTGTGCACTTTCACCCGTACAAAATCCAAATGGTTCAGGCCCTTAGGGACCCAATGCCAGTTCTGCGTAGAATTTTTGGACATGATAAATCAAGACGACGACATGGTAACCCGTTTGTGGATGAGTGATGAAGCTCACTTCCATCTCTCCGGTTATGTGAACAAGCAGAAATCTCGATTTTAGAGTGACGTAATTCCTAAAGCAATGCATCAGCCACCACTGCAATCCGCAAATGTCAGTGTGTGGTGCGCCACGTCTTCATTAGGGATCATAGGGCCTACTTTTCTTGAAGATGGCCGTGGCAATGCTGTAACAGTGACTTCGCAGAGATACGTAGATATGTTGGAAAACTTTTTTACTCCATAACTTGCACACTACGAAGTGAACGATGAGAGTTTTTCCAGCAGGACGGAGCAACTTCCCACATTGCTCGAGTAAGCATGAATATTGTCAATCTTTTGTTTCCAAATCATATATCTCCCGAAATGGGGATATTTCATGCCTCTCGTTCACTGAACCTCACAATGGGTGACCTTTTCTTGTGCGGTTATCTGAAAAGCAAAGTTTACCAAGGTAACCCTCCTCGGACAATTGAATCCGTGGAAGAGAGGATCCGACTACACCATCAGTACTGCGCAGTGTGATGAGTCACTTCAAGGTCCGGCTGGAGGAATGTGTGCGTCTAAGCGGACGCCATCTTATCGGAGTTATCTTCAAAAATTAACCGATGTTTTACTATTACAAAAACTGCTTTTTTCACATGTATTTCAAGATAATGAAATAAATAAATTTAACGAACTATTTTTACTTAACAGCCTTTTAAAAATCGCTCTTTATTATCATAATGAGATTTTCACTCTGCAGCGGAGTGTACGCTGATATGAAACTTCCTGGCAGATTAAAACTGTGTGCCGGACCGAGACTCGAACTCGGGACCTTTGCCTTTCGAGGGCAAGCTGAGCTGAGCTACTCAAGCACGACTCACGCCTCGTCCTCACAGCTTTACTTCTGCCAGTACCTCGTCTCCTACCTTCCAAACTTTAGAGAAGCTAGCCTTCAAACCATGCATAACTAGCACTCCTGAAAGAAAGGATATTGTGGAGACATGGCTTTGCCACAGCCTGGGGGATGTTTCCAGAATGAGATTTTTTTTTTTTTTTTTTTTTTTTTTAGATCTCATTTTGTTCGCTTTTGTTCGTTGTATCTGGTCGGGGCGGACGTCGTAAGACATCCGTTTAAGTTAGTGGTTGATCGATTAACTCAGTTTTTTTTATTACAGAGGGCTGTTAACTCTCCGACCGAACACGCTGAGCTACCGTGCCGGCCCCAACTGAACTAACACGACTCACACCCCGTCCTCACAGCTTTATTATGCCTGACCCTGTACATTATTGTCACGATTAATGGTTTGACGCCGGCCGGAGTGGCCGAGCGGTTCTAGGCGCTTCGGTCCGGAACCGCGCGACCGCTACGGTCGCAGGTTCGAATCCCGCCTCAGGCATGGATGTGTGTGATGTCCTTAGGTTAGTTAGGTTTAAGTAGTTCTAAGTTCTAAGGGACTGATGACCTCAGATGTTAAGTCCCATAGTGCTCAGAGCCATTTTGAATGGTTTGACACAGAAATACTGAACTGTCAGACCAGACAAGAAAAGATGATACTATACTGTTCCAGAGAAGAAGAAAAGGAAGAAAATTTTACAAGCAATTATAGGTGCCCTCTGATTAGGTTACTAGCCTTTAGCAAAGCAAGTCTTGTGGGTATGTGATAGAGCTGCCACTTTGAGGCCTCAAGATCTGTCTAGTTTTATTTTAGACTTTCTTTTTCTAGAAGAGTTGCTTTCTTGACAGTCTCCGACTCTCATCTGTCCCGGATTTAATCCCCTTCATCAACTAAGTAGGATTGCCTCTTCCGCCGTCACAGCTACTGAGGTCTTCGTTGTAACCCTCACAAGGGGCCATTACTAGGTACAGTCACCCGGAGTCAGGTGAATCAAGGTTTTTTAACGAGGTGTTACCGCTCCCCCTCCTGCTTTCTCAATCACTTGGGACCGGCTCTGGCGGAGTTTCAGAAGAAGTCTAAGAAGAGGTCTAAATGAAACAAATTGGCCAGGCGCGAGTGGGACTCGCGTTGTGAGGGTAAACTTCATTAGCCATATGTACAGACAATTCATCGATCCAGGGAATCGAGAGTCTCGACGATTTTTACCTGCTATCGAGATTGAGACTGGCAAAATATCGATCCCAGGAATTCCAAGGCTGTCGAGAATGTTGCAATTTTAAGTTGGAAGTCTGACAACAAATGAAAAAAGAAATATTTTTGTGTGATATAATTACAGATTAACAATTTACGGATTTTTCCTTTACTTGTACTGTGGAATCTCGCTTCTTGGCAAATTGCATGATTCTAGGGAACGGGAAGTACCCTACAGGTTTTGATGAGTGAGTTTACATAAATGGCCACATCTTTTGACTGCATTGGTTTAGAATCTTGACATTTCTGCAGCATGAATGTACTATAGATCTTAGTATGTGACATAAATTTCAACTTGATATGCCTATCCGTTCTTGAGAAAAAAAGACATGTTAACACGTGAACAGACAGACAGTCGGTCGGATAAAGTATGATAAAAATATTTCTTTGGTATTATATATTTACAAATTAACAATTCTAGTATTTCTCTCCTTATTGCTACTGTCAAAGCTTGCTGTTCGCCAATTTTCATGCTACTGGGTAAACGGGAAGCATCCTATACGGTTTGATGAGACAGTTTGCGAATATCAAAATATGTAACATAAATGGCCGTATCTTTTGACTGCATGGACTAAGAAGCTTACATTTATTACACTGTCAAGAGATTATAGGCCTTTGTGTGTGACATAAACCTCAACCTGATATCTCTATCCGTTCCTAGGAAAAAGGGGACGTAACAGATGAACGGACAGACAATCAGATAACAAATGTAAGCACTACGTCTTCAGGCCAAGGGTGGCCTCCTGGAACCATCCGACTGCCGTGTCATCCTCGGTGGAGGATGCGTATAGGAGGGGCGTGGGGTCAGCACACCGCTCTCCCGGTCGTAAGATGGTATTCTTGACCGAAGCCCTACTACTCGGTCGAGTAGCTCCTCAATTGGCATCACGAGGCTGAGTGCACCCCGAAAAATGGCAACAGCGCATGGCGGCCTGGATGGTCACCCATCCAAGTGCCGACCACGCCCGACAGCGCTTAACTTCGGTGATCTCACGGGAACTGGTGTATCCACTGCGGCAAGGCCGTTGCCATCAGATAACAAATGACAAAACAATTTTTTCCATGCGAGATAATTACAGAGACATAGTTACAGACAGATGACGAATGACTAAAAAAATTTTTCGTGTGAGATAATTACAGATTAACAGTTTTCGGATTTTTTTTCCTTTACTTGTTCCCTATGTTCTTGATTCTTGCCAAATTTCATGGTTCTAGGTCAACAGGGTTTCGATGAGTGAGTTTGAATAGCAAAGTATGTGACATAAATGACCGTATCTTTCGATTGCATTGACTTAGGAACTTACATTTATTACAGTACCAAGATACATTAGACCTTAGTATGTGACATGAGTGTCAACTTGATGTGTCTACCCGTTCCCGAGATAAGGTGTCTTAACAGTTAGACTGACGGACAACAAAGTGATCCTATAAGTATAAGAGTTCCGCTTTTACAGATCGAGGTACGGAACTCTAAAAATTGACGGCCTTATCCATTATTCAAACTCCTGTAACTACAGGTGTGTGTTTTCTGTTCTGTGTATCCACAACACATTAAAACTATTATACTGTAGGTTGTTTAGCCAACAAGGCCGAAGAACATCAGAGGATGAAGTTTCCCGACAGTTAGTGTGACGTGCACGTACCGCCTGTGTTCGACTTTTGAGTTCCGTGGTACTTCACTGTTTTAGCTTGTGACTAAAGGCGACTACACAAGTAGCTTTGTTATCCTTAATTCGATAGAACATCGAGTTGTGTTGTAATTTAAAACAATTCCTTGCTCTGCTTGTGTATATGTAGCGTTTTTATTTTATTTGTCGTATGCCGTGTACAGAGGTAATCAACCTCCTACATTCAAATATATATTTAAAAAAACATTTATATACTAAGAATTATACATCACTGGCAAAACAAGACATGAATAATAAATAATACACTGAAGCCCCAAAGAGACTGGTATAGGCACGTTTCAAACACAGAGAGATGCAAACAGGCAGAATACGGCTGGGATCGGCAACGCCTTTACAGGACAACAAATGTCTGGTGCAGTTGTTACATCGGTTACTGCTGCTACAATGGCAGTTCATCAAGATTTAAGGGAGTTTGAACGTAGTGTTATAGTCGGCGCTCGAGCGATGGGACATAGCACCTCCGAGGTAGCGATGAAGTGGGGATTTTCCCATACGTCCATTTCACGAGTGTACCGTGAATATCAGGAATCCGGTAAAACATCAAATCTCCGACATCGCTGTGGCCAGAAGAATATCCTGCAAGAACGGGAACAACGACGACTGAAGAGAACCGTTCAACGTGACAGAAGTGCAACCCTTCCGCAAATTGCTGCAGATTTCAATGCTGGGTCATCAAAAAGCGTCAGCGTGCCAACCATTCAACGAAACATAATCGATATGGGCTGTCGGAGCCCACTCGTGTACTCTTGATGACTGCACGACACAAAGCTTTACGCCTAGCGCGGGCCCGTCAAAACCGACATTGGACTGTTGATGACTGGAAACACATTGCCTGGTCAGACAAGTCTTGCTTCAAATTGTTTTGAGCGGATGGACGTATATGGCTATGGAACAGTCTCATGAATCCATGGGCGTTGCATGTCAGCACGGGACTGTTCAGGCTGGAGGAGGCTCTGAAATGGTGTAGGGCGTGTGAAGTTGGAGCGATATGGGACGAATGAAACGTCTAGATACGACTCTGACAGGTGACACGTGCGTGAGCATCCTGTCTGATCACCTGCATCCATTCATGTCCATTGTGCATTCCGAAGTCCAGAACTGCTGCAGAGAGGCAATAATAATTTAATAAACGACAAACTTTCTCCTTTTATCATTTTGTGGGGCTGTCAGCGAGAAAATGTTTCATAAAGATTTGAAATTACGTGTAACGTTTGTTGGAAGTCGCTAAGTGGTTGCATTGTCAAATACTTTTTGATACCGTTCCTCACAGGCGGCTATTAATCTAATTACGTGCATATGGAGTCTCGTCTCAGTTGTGTGAATGGATTCGTGATTTCCTCTCAGAGAGGTCACCGTTCGTAGTGATAGACGGTAAATCATCGAGTAGAACGGAGGTGATAGCTGGCGTTCCGCAAGATAGTGTCATAGTCCCTCTGCTGTTCCTGATTTACGTAAATGATGTAGGCGATATTCTGAGCAGCCCCCTTAGTTTTTGCAGATGACACTGTAATTTTCCGTCTAGTACAATCATCAGACGATCAATTCCAAGTACAAAATGATCTAGAGAGAATTTCTGTATGGTGTGAAAAGTGGCAATTGGCACTAAACAAAGAAAAGTGCGAGGTCATCCACATGGGTACCAAAAGAAATCCGATAAATTTTGGGTATACTATGAATCGCACAAATCTAAGGGTTGTCAATTCGACTAAATACGTAGGAATTACAATTACGAGCAACTTAAATTGGAAAGACCGCATAGATAATATTGTGGGGAAGGTGAAACAAAGGCTACGCTTTGTTGGCAGAAAGCTTAGAAGATGCGACAAACCCACTAAAGAGACAGCCTACATTACACTTGTCCGTCCTCTGCTGGGATATTGCTGCTCGGTATGGGATCCTTAGCAGGTAGGATTGACGGAGGACATCGAAAAAGTGCAAAGAAGGGCAGCTCGTTTCGTGTTATCGCGCAATATGATATGATACGCGAGTTGGGGTGACAGTCACTGGAAACAAAGGCGGTTTTCTTTGCGGCGAGATCTATTTACGAAATTTCAATCGCCAACGTTCTCTTCTGAATGCGAAAATATTTTGTTGACAACCACCTATGTAGGGAGAAATGATCATCATAATAAAATAAGAGAAATCAGAGCTCGAACGGAAAGATTTAAGTGTTCCTTTTTCCCACACGCCATTCGAGAATGGAATGATAGAGAATTGGTATGAAAATGGTTCGATGAATGCTCAGTCAGGCACTTAAGTGTACATTGCAGAGTAACCATGTAGATGTAAATGTGGATGTACGGGGTGAACATAATCTTGGTAATTTGCGCGCCATCATTTACACTGCCTTAAGATCTGTCAATAACTGTATTAGATATTAGAAACCAAATTTTTGTTGCCCTGGACGCTTTTAGAAAGGTAACCTGGAACTCAGACTGTGCCCCGCATCAGCCGTTTACTGATACACTGGTGAGCCAAAACTTTATGACATCCTAGTTAAAAGCGTTTTGGTCCACTTCTGGAACGCAGTTCAGCAATGATTCTGCGTGCCGTGGATTCGACGAGTACTTGACAGGTTTCCAGAGGTGTGTGGCAGCAGATGCCAACGCACAGGTCACACACCTTCCGTAATTTACGGGCGGTTTCTTTGTGGGCGCGAAGCTGGCGCCCGATAGCGTCGCAGTTGGGTTTCATTGGATTCAGATAAGCCGAATTTTATGGCCAAAACATCAGCATGAGTGCACTATCATGCTCCTCAAACCGTTGCAGGACGATTTTGGCCTTGTGATACGGACAGTCAGCTATCCAGAAAATATATGTGCACACGCCGGCAACTGAATCCGACGTGGAAATGACAGACTTTTTCCCTACTCCGCTCTTAGTGTACTCGGTATAAGATTTGGTAGCGATAAAGGGTTACGACTGACTGAGTCACATAATTTGATATTTCACACTTTCTTATGGTAGTGATAAAGGGTTACGACTGACTGAGTCACATAATTTGATATTTCACACTTTCTTGTGGTAGCGATAAAGGGTTACGACTGACTGAGTCACGTAATTTGATATTTCACACAGCTGAGTAAACACCTGCACCTGCAGGGCATCACAGAGAAAAATTATCACATCGCTTCCACACAGCTGCGAAGCAAGATTAGACTAACAGTACAGCATGCGCAGAAGCATTTAGGTGTTAATAACCCTGGCTTCGGTGTGGGGAGGCGGAGGGGTGAAGTGGACTGCGGTAGTCGTCGTGGGGTTGTGGACCACTGCGGCTGCGGCGGAGACGGAGCCTCTCCGTCGTTTCTAGGCCCCCGGTTAACATACAATACAATACAATAGGTGTTAATTTTTCTGTAACTGACTGGAGCCGGAAGAAACGCTAATAAGTGATACTATGAGAAGCACCCCCTGCTGTGTACTTACCGTGGTTTGCAGAGGATGTAGATGTACATGTTTGTGAAACTCTCTGAGTGACTTCAAATCGTCTCTGACGAACTTAACAAGACCTAAAGAAGTGAAAGCCAAGGCTGCGAATCTGAATTAGTAGCTAGAGCATTGTTTTCCAACCCGCGGCCAGCGGGCGGCGTTCGGCCCAAAGCAATTATCAATGCAGCCCAAGAAATGAGCGTGTATTACACAAACCTCCTCGTTCTTATTAACCAACCAATCCGTCAGAAGCACTGGTCTGTTATCTTACGGCTCTTTAGTTGCAACTGCGAAATCAGAGACTTAGAGACGCATAATGTAACCAATTTCTGTAAATACAAGGAAATTCTGTGGTACTTCTGTAGAACTCAGGTTGTTGTTGTTGTTGTTGTCTTCAGTCCTGAGATTGGTTTGATGCAGCTCTCCATGCTACTCTATCATGTGCAAGCCTCTTCATCTCCAAGTACTTACTGCAACCTACATCCTTCTGAATCTGCTTAGTGTATTCATCTCTTGGTTTCCCTCTACGATTTTTACCCTCCACGCTGCCCTCCAATGCTAAATTTGTGATCCCTTGATGCCTCAGAACATGTCCTACCAACCGGTCCCTTCTTCTTGTCAAGTTGTGCCACAAACTACTATTCTCCCCAATTCTATTCATTACCTCCTCATTAGTTATGTGATCTATCCATCTAATCTTCAGCATTCTTCTGTAGCACCACATTTCGTAAGTTTCTATTCTCTTCTTGTCCAAACTATTTATCGTCCACGTTTCACTTCCATACATGGCTACAATCCATACAAATACTTTCAGAAACGACTTCCTGACACTTAAATCTATACTCGATGTTAACAAATTTCTCTTCTTCAGAAACGCTTTCCTTGCCATTGCCAGTCTACATTTTATATCCTCTCTACTTCGACCATCATCAGTTATTTTGCTCCCCAAATAGCAAAACTCCTTTACTTCTTTAAGTGCCTCATTTCCTAATCTAATTCCCTCAGCATTACCCGACTTAATTCGACTACATTCCATTATCCTCGTTTTGCTTTTGTTGATGTTCATCTTATATCCTCCTTTCAAGACACTGTCCATTCCGTTCAACTGCTCTTCCAAGTCCTTTGCTGTCTCTGACAGAATTACAATGTCATCGGCGAACCTCAAAGTTTTTATTTCTTTTCCATGGATTTTAATACCTACTCCGAATCTTTCTTTTGTTTCCTTTACTGCTTGCTCAATATACAGATTGAATAACATCAGGGACAGGCTACAGCCCTGTCTCACTCCCTTCCCAACCGCTGCTTCCCTTTCATGCCTCTCGACTCTTATAACTGCCATCTGGTTCCTGTACAAATTATAAATAGCCTTTCGCTCTCTGTATTTTACCCCTGCCACCTTTAGAATTTGAAAGAGAGTATTCCAGTCAACATTGTCAAAAGCTTTCTCTAAGTCTACAAATGCTAGAAATGTAGGTTTACCTTTCCTTAATCTATTTTCTAAGATAATTCGCAGGGTCAGTATTGCCTCACGTGTTCCAACATTTCTGCGGAATCCAAACTGATCTTCGCCGAGGTCGGCTTCTACCAGTTTTTCCATTCGTCTGTAGAGAATTCGCGTTAGTATTTTGCAGCTGTGACTTATTAAACTGATAGTTCGGTAATTTTCACATCTGTCAACACCTGCTTTCTTTGAGATTGGAATTATTACATTCTTCTTGAAGTCTGAGGGTATTTCGCCTGTCTCATACATCTTGCTCACCAGATGGTAGAGTTCTGTCAGGACTGGCTCTCCCAAGGCCGTCAGTAGTTCCAATGGAATGTTGTCTACTCCCGGGGCCTTTGTTTCGACTCAGGTCTTTCAGTGCTCTGTCAAACTCTTCACGCAGTATCGTATCTCCCATTTCATCTTCATCTACATCCTCTTCCATTTCCATAATATTGTCCTCAAGTACATCGCCCTAGTATAGACCCTCTATATACTCCTTCCACCTTTCTGCTTTCCCCTCTTTGCTTAGAACTGGGTTTCCATCTGAGCTCTTGATATTCATAGAAGTGGCTCTCTTTTCTCCAAAGGTCTCTTTAATTTTCCTGTAGGCAGTATCTATCTTACCCCTAGTGAGATAAGTCTCTACATCCTTACATTTGTCCTCTAGCCATCCCTGCTTAGCCATTCTGCACTTCCTGTCGATCTCATTTCTGAGACGTTTGTATTCCTTTTTGCCTGCTTCGTTTACTGAGTTTTTATATTTTCTCCTTTCATCGATTAAATTCAATATTTCTTCTGTTACCCAAGGATTTCTACTAGCCCTCGTCTTTTTACCTACTCGATCCTCTGCTACCTTCACTATTTCATCCCTCAAAGCTACCCATTCTTCTTCTACCGTATTTCTTTCTCCCATTCCTGTCAATTGTTCGCTTACGCTCACCCTCAAACTCTCTAGAACCACTGGTTCTTTCAGTTTATCCAGGTCCCATGTCCTTAAATTCCCACCTTTTTGCAGTTTCTTCAGTTTTAATCTACAGTTCATAACCAATAGATTGTGGTCAAAGTCCACATCTACCCCTGGAAATGTCTTACAATTTAAAACTTGGTTCCTAAATCTCTGTCTTACCATTATATAATCTATCTGATACCTTCTAGTACTCAGGTAAGGAACCTTTTTCATCGTAGTTCTGATCACTACAAGTCGGTAGACATTGGTAGCCTTCACGTGTATTGCAATTACTGCCAATGTTTGGTATGTAACAGGACCGTAAATGTGTTACAACAGGTTTAATGTGATATATCGTTTTCGTTGCTACAAAAAGGGGCACATTAGAACATGATCGTCTCTATACTGGGGTTTCACGATATATTTTTACTTTCTTGTGAAATTTCTAACAAAGGAGATGTTCGGTACAAATCAAAATGTGTCGTGATGGCAGGAGCTGCTTCCCTTGCCATTTGCCGCCCTGCAGCTGTCATCATGCCCATTCCTTTAATAACCCACCCACAGTGGAGACAATTTTTTATAAAGTGGTCGGTAACTGTCGGAAATCTGACGCGAATTTATTAAAGAACGCTTAGACAGAGTGGAAGATACAATTCCCCTGACGAGAAAGGAGATATTTTTCAAATTTGGAATATCTCATCAAACTTGTCAGGAGAACTGATGAACTTGAGAAATCTATTGAAAAAAATATGAAAAGTAAAACTTGAAGTTTCAGATTTTATTCAGAAGCAATTTGATGCTACTGATACGGCCCAATTTGCATGTTTATTAGAGTTATTAACGACTAATATTGTGTTTATGAAGAAATAGCTTTATTAATACCATTAGAAAGACATGACAACACTAATACACTCCTGGAAATTGAAATAAGAACGCCGTGAATTCATTGTCCCAGGAAGGGGAAACTTTATTGACACATTCCTGGGGTCAGATACATCACATGATCACACTGACAGAACCACAGGCACATAGACACAGGCAACAGAGCATGCACAATGTCGGCACTAGTACAGTGTATATCCACCTTTCGCAGCAATGCAGGCTGCTATTCTCCCATGGAGACGATCGTAAAGATGCTGGATGTAGTCCTGTGGAACGGCTTGCCATGCCATTTCCACCTGGCGCCTCAGTTGGACCAGCGTTCGTGCTGGACGTGCAGACCGCGTGAGACGACGCTTCATCCAGTCCCAAACATGCTCAATGGGGGACAGATCCGGAGATCTTGCTGGCCAGGGTAGTTGACTTACACCTTCTAAAGCACGTTGGGTGGCATGGGATACATGCGGACGTGCATTATCCTGTTGGAACAGCAAGTTCCCTTGCCGGTCTAGGAATGGTAGAACGATGGGTTCGATGACGGTTTGGATGTACCGTGCACTATTCAGTGTCCCCTCGACGATCACCAGTGGTGTACGGCCAGTGTAGGAGATCGCTCCCCACACCATGATGTTCTGTGTGCCTCGGTCGTATGCAGTCCTGATTGTGGCGCTCACCTGCACGGCGCCACACACGCATACGACCATCATTGGCACCAAGGCAGAAGCGACTCTCATCGCTGAAGACGACACGTCTCCATTCGTCCCTCCATTCACGCCTGTCGCGACACCACTGGAGGCGGGCTGCACGATGTTGGGGCGTGAGCGGAAGACGGCCTAACGGTGTGCGGGACCGTAGCCCAGCTTCATGGAGACGGTTGCGAATGGACCTCGCCGATACCGCAGGAGCAACAGTGTCCCTAATTTGCTGGTAAGTGGCGGTGCGGTCCCCTACGGCACTGCGTAGGATCCTACGGTCTTGGCGTGCATCCGTGCGTCGCTGCGGTCCGGTCCCAGGTCGACAGGCACGTGCACCTTCCGCCGACCACTGGCGACAACATCGATGTACTGTAGAGACCTCACGCCCCACGTGTTGAGCAATTCGGCGGTACGTCCACCCGGCCTCCCGCATGCCCACTATACGCCGTCGCTCAAAGTCCGTCAACTGCACATACGGTTCACGTCCACGCTGTCGCGGCATGCTACCAGTGTTAAAGACTGCGATGGAGCTCCGTATGCCACGGCAAACTGGCTGACACTGACGGCGGCGGTGCACAAATGCTGCGCAGCTAGCGCCATTCGACGGCCAACACCGCGGTTCCTGGTGTGTCCGCTGTGCCGTGCGTGTGATCATTGCTTGTACAGCCCTCTCGCAGTGTCCGGAGCAAGTATGGTGGGTCTGACACACCGGTGTCAATGTGTTCTTTTTTCCATTTCCAGGAGTGTAGATTTATATGAAGAGGTGGAGAAAAAGCGGTTTTCATTGTCTCTTGCCAATATATCTGCCGTAGTTAGGGATTGTGCCCCAGCTATGATAGCTAGAAAAGAAGAGCTTGTAAAATTAATAGAAGATGATGCTATTAATGGCGGAAACTTATCTCATGAAATAACATTGCATAATACACCAAAAAAATTTATGCGCAAAAGCTTTAAAAAGTATCACGTTATACAAATCGTCGTCAAGACTGTGAATTTTATGAGAGATCAAAAAATCACCAGTTCCAGGAATTCATCGCAAATTAGGATGCTCAGGATGGTAATATCGTATGTTTTACAGAAGTAAGGTAGCTCAGTCGAGGCCAGATGTTAAAAAGATTTTATAGCATAATTAAAATAGGAGAAATCAGAGCTCGAACGGAAATATTTAGGTGTTCCTTTTTCCGCCGGCCGGTGTGGCCGAGCGCCTAGCTTCGGTCTCGAACCGCGCGACCGCTACGGTCGCAGGTTCGAATCCTGCTTCGGGCATGTATGTGTGTGATGTACTTAGGTTAGTTAGGTTTAAGTAGTTCTAAGGGACTGATAACCTCAGATGTTAAGTCCCACACTGCTCAGAGCCATTTGATTTTTGTTCCTTTTTCCCAAGCGCCATTCGAGAGTGGAATGGTAGAGAAGTAGTATGAAAATGGTTCAATGAGCCCTCTGCCAGGCACTTAAGTGTGAATTCCAGAGTAACCATGTAGATGTAGATGTAATGAAATCAATCGTTCATAATATCAAAAGCAAAATCTGTGCCGGAATTTAACAGTGCCAGCTGGGTGGCAGATTCAGTATTTTTGGTAGATTTGACTGCTCATTTAGGTGGCTCAAACTGGTGTCTTCACGGTAGAAACCACCTTATCAGTGCAATGTTTCAAATAATAAACGCATTACAAATGAAACTGACTTTGTGGCAAGCACAAGCAAATGCAAACTTTTTTTTTTTCTCATTTCAGTATATTGGCCGACCATAATCCTAAAGACTGAATGGAACACTCAGCCATACTTTTCGATATGATGCAGAAATCTGAAAATCAATTTCAGGGTTTTCGAAAGAACAATGAAAATTTTTATATTTATACGACACCCTTTACGAACGATATAGATACGTTGCCAGATCTTCTGACCGAATACATGGAGATCTGTTGTTGTGTCCTGACTACTCGTCGAACATGGGGTGCGTAGGAAACCTGTTTTCTCGGATCGCTAGACAACAATTCAAGCAAACCGTATTAATGAATTTTTAATACAGTAAGGTAAATGACAATACTTAAATTTGAGAGTTTACAACGATGTGTCGCAAGCAAAGAACGACAGACAAAATACACAACTCCTAATACAAGTGAAACAATACAGTTCCTAAATCGCTGATGTAGTGCCCGTAGAACGGCTAGTCTTCAACTGGGTCGCGACCTGCGGGCGCGGCGCTTATGTTCTCTTGGTGTAGATGCCGCTGCTGTCTCATTGTCGTCCTAGAGAGGGGTCGGGCAGCGTACTATTGGCTGACGTTTTCTTCACAGACCTCTCTGCTGTAATATACCTGGCCGGCGAGCCGGCGCTTGACGTTACGCCGGAACCTTCCTCCCCCCCCCCCCCCCCCCTCCCCGCAAAGGCTCGGACCGTCGTCATCTAGGGGGCTCGACCACGGCGGGGATGCAGGAATGTGGGTGCTGCGCTGGACCGGAAGCTGCGGCTGCAAGGGACGCCAGGCTTTCGGTCGTACCCCGCCATCCAGTCTTCCCTCTGGCGGAAACGTCCCCCGGAAAACGACCAGAACGGTATGCGTCCACCTCCTGAGGCCCATTATAAGATGTAGAAGGCGTCGGCTGCTGCGGAATGGGCGGATCCAGCTCCATAGGTAGGACGAGAGGAGGCGGAGGAGACGAAGTCTCCGTCTACATGGGGACGTCCCGTGGTGTCGTGATGACACCCTCTGATGGCTGCTGTGGCCGCTGTCCTCGGGATCCGTGCATCTGGGGGAAGAGACACGGAAGGGTCACCGTGCGCATGAGAGTGGCGAATTTGATTGTGATGTTGGCACTGAAACGAGATACATGCATGCGCCAAGTCGACGAAGGATCTCGCCTCGCGCCCACCGTCTGCTGCCGCTAAAAACCCTCAAAAACACATCAAGCAGCGTGAAGCGATACTTGCGTCCTTCCTTCGGCGCCGGATGCTGAGGAAGGTGGGGCAGGTGGAGCAGTGTCCGATGGCGGCGGCCGTGGAGCAATTCCGCCGGCGATGGTCCATCTAGTGGATGCGAACGATAGGAGGCGAGAAACAGTTGCAGTGCTTCTTCATCCCTGGTGTGTGCGGTGCGAAGTTTGGCCTTCTGCTGCTTGAAGGTTCTGACAAAACGTTCCGCTTCGCCGTTTGACTGTGGTTGGAACGGTGCACAGAATGTTTCAAACCTATGTGACGTGAACTGAGGGCCGTTGTCCGACACAATTACTTCAGGTAAACCTTCGGGGCAAAAAATAGAGGACAACACCTGAATTGTGCTACGTGATGTTGTCGTGTTCACTGGCACAGCAAAAGGAAACTTCCTTTAAGTGTCTACCATAATCAACCAACGAGTGTTCCAAAAAGATTCCTCAAAGCCTATGTGCACACGTTGCAACGGCGATTGCGACTTAGGCCAAGCAGAGAATTTTTGTGGCGGAGCTGACTGTGACGTCATCTGTTATAATTGGGTGCCGGCCGAAGTGGCCGAGCGGTTCTAGGCGCTACAGTCTGGAACCGCGCGAGCGCTACGGTCGCAGGTTCGAATCCTGCCTCGGGTATGGATGTGCGTGATGTCCTTAGGTTAGTTAGGTTTAAGTATTTCTAAGTTCTAGGGGACTGATGACCTAAGAAGTTAAGTCCCATAGTGCTCAGAGCCATTTGAACCATATAATTGGGTGTCCACGCCCTGCCAAGTACAGTGTCGCTTCGCCGGCTGTTCCATACGAACAATCCCCCAGCGTCCTTGGTGAAGTAACTGCAATACTTCTTTTGCAAAGCTTCGGGGATTCACACACGTGACTGTCCACTCTCATTTGGAACAAGAATCACACCTTGCCGTATAGCGAGTCTATGACGACGTGCGAAGTATCAGCGCACTATAGTGTCCTTTATGCTATGCAATGAGCGAGGGCAAGATGTAGGGATGTATTGTAGCAAAAAGTTCAAATCTGAATCAGCTTCCATGGCCTGTACAATTTTCCTATAGTTCAGAGGAAAGGACTGAAGCAATTCAGAATCCTGAGCATCGATCATCGATGTGACAACAAGATGTAAGAGAAACGTCAAAGTCTTCATCAGGGCCAATCGGAAGACATGAAAGTGCGTCCGCATTACCATGTTTAGCTTTCGGACGATACACAATCTCGTACTGGTTTTAAGACAACAACAAAGCCCATCGTTGCAACTTTTGGGCGGTACGTACAGGAACCAGCTTCGTCGGATGTAACAAGGACTGCAATGGTTGTGATCCGTTACTAGATGGAATTTTCTGCAATACAAATAGTGGTGGAATTTGATGACACCATACATAGTAGCCAATGCTTCTTTCTCTATTTATGAGTAGTTACACTGACAAGGGGAGGCCGCCAATTGTGAAATTCAGATTCGATTCATACTGCGCATAATAAAAGCTCATGACCAGAGGTGTAATGTGGCAAAGCACCAAGATGCACTTCTCAGCCGTTGTCGAGAAAATCGACAGTTAAAAGAAACCGTTGCGGTGAAATACTTTCTTCGATTAACAGTTTTCTACAGCGTCGTGGCGCAGTGGTAAGCGCTCGGGTTCGTAATCCAAAGGTCGCCGGATCGAATCTCGCGCCATGCAACTTTTTTTTTTTTTTAGTATTTGTTTTTGTAATTCAAATGTATATATATATATATATATATATATATATATATATATATAATTCCCAGCAATCAGTTGCAACAATTATGCATATTATAAGTTGTTGAAAGTCGTTTGTCGTGGAAAAACTGACGACTTCGAACATCATTATGTTTTCCGCAAACAAAGTTGTATTTCACAAATGTTATTAATTGTCTTCATAATGTTAACCACGTATAATAAACGGAAGACGTAGAAACGATATTCCGAAACGAATACGTATAGCGTAAGTCAAACGTTCCAATTAGAATAGAGACCCCACGAACACAAATTTGCTGTGGCAGGTATGAAATATAAACTCTGTTACTCGCTCGTTACACTTGAAGGACAGATGTTGAATGGGCCGAAACGAGCCGCCGCATAACAGCGTAGTAGCCTGCTAACTTCGAAAGAAGGTAGATGCGGTCCCTAGCGCAACTTATAACATCGTCGAAAATCAGTGCGGACGTGAAAACTTTGGTACACCCTGTTAAACAAACGGAAAAATGGAGGTGGTGCAATTGGAGAGCGATCCGCCTTCACCAACATGCATAAGCAATTCATTAATAGTATATATATATATATATATATATATATATATATATTTGAATTACAAAAAACTAATAAAAAAAAATTGCATGGTGCGAGATTCGATCCGGCGACCTTCTCATTACGAACCCGAGCGCTTACCGCTGCGCCACGACGCTGTTGAAAATCATTAATCGTAGAGAGTATTTCACCACAACGGTATCTTTTAACTCGATTTTCTCGACAACGGCTGAGAAGTGCATCTTGGTGCTTTGCCACATTACACCTCTGGCCATGAGCTTTTATTATGCGCAGTATGAATCGAATCTGAATTTCACAATTGGCGGCCTCCCCTTGTGAGCTTTGGACAACATGTTTGATGCGAAAGCATAGGCCTGTCTTTATCACCAGTTCTATGCTACAGCACTGCACCGCTTCTGTAAGAGGAAGCGTCAAATTGGAACATAATCGATTTGTCAGGATCAGAGTGAACTAAGCAGCCATCACAGAACTATGCATCTTTAAGTTTTTGAAAAGCTTCTTGGCACTCAGCTGTCCAAATAAAGGGGACACACTTGCGACGAAAGCGATCCAAGGGAGCTGCGATTTGTGCAGCATTCGGTATGAAACGAATATAATAGTTCATTTTCCCTAAAACTGACTGCAATTCTGTGATATTGCGAGGAACTGGCAAGTCTAGTACGGCTAACAAATGCGACTGAAGAGGAAGTACACCTTGACTGTCTATTGACATGACCAAGATACTGCAAGTCTAGTACGGCTAACGAATGCGACTGAAGAGGAAGTACACCTTGACTGTTTATTGACATGACCAAGATACTGCAACTCATGTTTAAAAAAAAATCGCACTTGTCCAGTCTACACTTCAGTCCTGCATCAGATAACACACGAAACAAAGCACTCAAATTTGCAATGTTTTCTTCAGGTATACGACCTGCTACGATAATGTCGTCCAAATAGTTTGAACAGTTTGGTACTTGAGCAGTCAGCTGTTCCAAATACCATTGGAAAATGGCGGGTGCGGAAGCACAGCCAAAAGGCAAATGCAAATATTTAAACAGGCCCAAATGGGTGTTCACAGCACACACTTTTTGAGATTCTTCATCTAGTGGTATTTGAAGATAAGCGTCGCGCAAATCAGTTTTAGAAAAGTAGCGACCAGCGCCTAATCTGTCCATGTGATCCTCTGGGCGTGGCAATGGGTAAGTATCAATCACGGTTTGTGGGTTGACTGTAAACTTAAGAGTCAACACTAGGCAAATGCGACTTGAAGGTTTGGGGAGCAAAACCAGTGGATTTGCCCGTTGACTAGCTTGTATGGGCACAATAGCTCCGCTATCTTGCAATTCTTTAAGTTCAGCCGCCACTTTGTCCCGTAATGCAATGGGAACAGTTCTGGCCGGGCAAAATTTCGGCTGAGCGTTTTCTTTCATAGTAATATGCGCGACAATATTGTTAGCTTTGCCTAAACCTTCCGGGAACTCTTTCAGCGAGCTAGCTACACGGTCTTTTGCATTGAATGCAGACACTGACAACACATTGTCCTGAATGTTGAAGCCAAACAAATCAAATGAATCAAGTGACTGTAGCAACATAAAAGTCACTGCTCGCGTATGCGAGCGATACATGGCAGGCAAAGTACATTTTCCGAGAATGGGAATGTCTTGTCCATTATAAGCCCTCAGGTGCGTGCTAGTTCGACATGTGTGAGGAGCCTAACAATTCATTTGTGTTACGATTCAGCAACATTACAGAGGCACCCGTGTACAACTGAAATTTCACACGTTTTCCACAAAGAAGCAAATGAACAAAAAGTTTGTTTGATAGGAGTAGCACTGAAGAAACTGGTCACTTGCTAGTTTTGCTAATGCCTGCAACAGTCTTGGAATACAATGCATTGATCACATGGGCCTTGTGACTCGATTTTTGGGAGTGGGAAGAATTGGCTAAATGGCTCTGAGCACTATGGGACTTAACTGCTATGGTCATCAGTCCCCTAGAACCTAGAACTACTTAAACCTAACTAACCTAAGGACATCACACACATCCATGCCCGAGGCAGGATTCGAACCTGCGACCGTAGCGGTCACGCGGTTCCAGACTGTAGCGCCGAGAACCGCACGGCCACTACGGCCGGCGGGCAGAATTCCTATGTTTGTTCTGTTGTAAACATATGGATTATACATACCATTTATTACGACAAACGTTAACACTGTGCTTGCCTGGGTGGGCAGTGTTGGCGTTTGTTCCGTGAATAGCACCGAGGGCATGACTTAATTCTGTTCGCCTGTGTAGAGAGCTGTTAAGCGGCGTGGAGACTTGTTTACGTGGCCTGTCGCGCGCAAGCTGTCGCTGCCTAATGGACCAATCGGGAGCAAGGGGCGACGCGACCCGACAAATTGTTGGCTGCCCAAACTTATCGGTCCACACAGCACCTGAATAGTATTGATCTAGTATTTTCACTACGTGCTGAAATGATGGATCGGACTGTCTCAAAATCCGTTCTTTAAGTTTGACGTCAGTTACACTGAACACGATCGCATCATGCAACATAACATCTGAAAACAAAGCACCACAAGCACATTTGAACTTGCATTTCCTCGTCAGCCCTGCAAATTTGTTACCCACTCGTGGTAAGTTTGTTCTGTCTGTTTCTTGCAATTAAAGAATTAATACCTAGCTGCTACCACATTCACTTGTTGGTCATAATCGTTATTTCGCGAATCTACAACCTTTTCATAGAAAATTTCACTCAGAGTGGCGTTAGGGAATAACTTCTGAACGAGTCTAAACACTGCACTTCCCACCGTGGACAATAAATAGGGGAGTTTCACTGTACCTGGTACCTTGTGAGCAATTACGTGGGCTTCAAGCTGTTTCAGCCACTCGAGCTATTCCTCTTCTTGTTCACGAAACTGGCGAAAAGGCGGTACAGCATCTGTTACCTAATTTGTTTTTTCAAAGCATTGTCACATTATCATATTGGTCAGATCATTGAGAGCTTAAGCAAGGCGGTAAGCAGCACTTCGCAGTGAACGACGAGCCATTCACACAGAGAGAATAGTAGGACTCTGTAATAGAACCGTTGATGTTCACACTGTCACTTCTGTATGTTTTAGTTATTTACAGCATGTGTTTATTTTAAAAGAACCAGTACCGCTTTAGATGATCAATAATGTCTCTGAATGCATTTTTTGAAAGAAAAAATCATGTAAAAATTGTGTAAATTAAAAAGATGCAATAAAGCAATGAGTGAATGACCCTACGAAGTATTTCCGATCGAAAATACACAGGGAAAATATACATTTAGGAACTGTCGAGAACGTCACAATATTTATGGAGAACAGACAGACACAACAATTGCGTTGGCATCCGTAGAATACCATAGCTATAACGAGCAGATGTGCCGGCTAAAAGAAACGTTGGAAAAAAAGTGATTTCACCTCACTAAGTGATTGGATAATGATAACTAAAATGGAAACATAGGTGGAACTTCACAGCGTTGTTGACAATATAAGCTCGGAAAGAGTGCGAAATCTCACAAGAAGACGAGGAAAAACAGCTGTTATCTTAAATGTACCTGCAGGTACGATATGACGTAAAATAGTGCAGGATCGTTAACTACGAAAATACGGCACAGCAGTATAGAATATTTTCCGGTGCAAATCTGTCACCAACTGAGAACTTGAGATGTATAAGACAGAGGTGCTCCATATGATAAATCGTAATGTTATAACTCAAATGTGTCATCTTCAAATACCGTCTCATGCTGAGGTATAATTAAAATTATTACCAACAAGTCAAGTAGTCAGTTCAAATCCTGCTGGTGAGTTAAATTTTCGTTGTCAGACTTAGGCCGGAAACCGGGGAAGATTAGTAGCTGTACAGTTCCTAATCAAGGGACTCCTCTTTGGTGACCTGGGTTTCATTTTTAAACATCTCTGCAATGTCTCATGGATGTGGCACCATTGTGGTGACCTACCCACCTGATGGAGATGCTAAGCTCGATCACCCCACTGGGGCTATTCCAGAGAATTTAGCTATCTGCCGCCAATCGATTTCACCCTATCCCTTCCCTCCCACCGTCAACAACACAAAAACGATTCAGAATAATTACTTGTCAGCATCAAAAGTCGACGATGTCACACTGCATCATAAAAGTAGTCACGAAATGATGCAGTCATACAATAAATAGAACACAGTCATAGAATGAATAGAACGAGTTATCTAGTGCTGGAATAATGGGTTTCCTAGGCAAATAAATTATTGAAAACGAAATATCTAAAAGAAGTTAGATAAAGAGATGTCAAGTGAAAACCGTATCAGAAAGCATACGCGATTACATGTAAAGGTAGATCTCCTTCACCTCTGAAGTCCCAGCTGTTTGCTAGACACTTTAGGAAAACTTATGGAAAAACTGTTATTAGGAGACTGCAGGAACAAAGACTGCTGTATGGAATCAGGTCTCACCAATTTCGTTTTATAATGAAGAAAGGAAGCAAGAGTACAGTTTAACATGTAGACGACGACGAAGTCATTAGAGATAGAACACAAGTTTAAATTAGGAAAGGAAATATGCCACGCCCTTTAAAGGAAACGCCCCTGTATTCACGTTAAGCGATTTGGGGAACTCAGGGAAACAGTAAATCTGGATGGCTGGATGGTTGTCCTCTCGAATACAAATCCAGAGTCTCACCATTTCGCCACCCCTCTCGGTAGTTCATTTTTAGAAAAGGGAAGTAAACACACGAGTCTGAAAGTGAGGCAACAGCTGTAGCGACAAATTTCCATTCAAATATGTAGCGGTCATAATGACAGATGTTGCTGAGGCGTTGATAAAATTTTGGTGGCCACAGCTATCTTCCAGTTGAGGTAGTTGGATAGTATTTAGCCACTATTTAATTGACTGAAATACTCTGATCAGGTCTGGGAGGAAACACTTACATGTCTACGTCAACACTTAAATCAAAATATTTCTGAAGGCTATCACAGGCATCCATCTGTTGTCCTTTTCTCTGCGATATGATGTTGGGTCCGTTTCTAGGAAAGTTAGAAGTAATGTATGTCAGTCAGAGGTCTAATGGCAAATGTTGTTTTATGATCTTTAAGAATGGTAGCTCCGGAAGCAATCTGGAAACAGTTGTTACGCAGTTCTTAAGTAGGTTCGTGATTGCTAAAAAGTAGTTCAGTTAACAGTGGGACCTCCAAAAGATAAATATTTTGTTAAAAGGCCACATTTTAATACTTTTGTATCACAAAGCTATTTTAACTACTATTGTGAGCTACTGTGCAAGTTTCTGAGCTCATATGCTGCTAGCATAAGCAATAACCAGATTACAAAAGAGGACTACTTTGTCAGGGCCTTCCGGCACCGTATCTGTGGGGGTACTTCAAGTGGTGCATGGAATTTGTTCACTTGTCCTACAAATACGAAAGAAAGCATTCGTTTTACGGTTGGAGAGAAATAACTGTTACCAAGATCAGAATCTCATAGGAGAGTTGGACAAAGACTGAAAACAATTCAGAAATAGGATCTTCTTAAGTGTGCTATCCATACTGATGTAGACGAAGAATCAGATTTATTTCCTAACGTCCTATGCAGTTCTCACGGAGCCGTTAGCCTGCAGCTGTAGACCAGGGTGCCACTGAATGACTGTGAGGACTCCCTGATGTGATAACGATTGTGGAGATAGACATTTATAGTGTTTATTTATTTTTCCTAAAAGGGGACGTTTTTACTGGCTTGGCATAAAGCTTTCCCTTTTCTCTTCTATCATGGTCATTGATGCTACAGCTTTTATTTGTGCCTTCTAAATTCTTTCTTATTTACAAATTTTTTCTGTATACATACAGGGAAGTGGGAGGATTGACAACTTTTCAAAGAGGGGTTTGCAAGAATGTGTTCGTTGGACATGGTGCACTGCTCTTACAATTCTTTTCTCAGTGAAGAAAGTGACTCAACTAGGCCTCAGAATATAATTCCATACAATAGGATGTTGTGGAATTGGGCAAAGAAGACAATTCGGACAGTGCAAAAACTTGTTTTAACAGATAGTAAACGTAAACTACAACATATATTACTTAGGGTTCCATTTATTTTGCTTACATGTGTATGCAATTTGAAGTCATCTTGAAACTATATACCTAAAACCTTTGTTTCCAAAAATTATGTAATTTTGTTGATTTTGAGCGGTTCTAGGCGCGCAGTCCGGAAACGCGCGACTGCTACGGTCGCAGGTTCGAATCCTGCCTCGGGCATGGATGTGTGTGATGTCCTTAGGTTAGTTAGGTTTAAGTAGTTCTAAGTTCTAGGGGACTGATGACCACAGATGTTAAGTCCCATAGTGCTCAGAGCCCATTTTTTTGTTGACTTTGAATGTCACACTGGTGCTGCATGCATAACCTTTTTAATATAAATTTAGAAATGTTGTTTTTTAGTTTTCATTGGCAGCTTATTCCCCTCAAAACATCCATTAAGTCGTAAGTGTACGACAAGCAAAGCTCGGGACGTCCATTAACCTCAAAAACAGAAGAAAACATGCAAAAAATGACAAAAGTTGTTGGTTCAAGCAGGTCAGTAACTATTAGAGAGGTTACCAAAGAACGTAGCATCTCGTAAGGATCTGTACAAAGTATTTTAACCGATAATTTTCAACTGGGACGAATGAATGCAAAATTTTTTCCCAGACTCTTGAGTGATGAACAGTAGGAATATCGTGTCAGTTTGCACGGAGCTGAACGATCGTTTTCATTACGATCAGGACTTCATGACGAAAATTGTAACTGGAGGTTGGTCTATAGGTATGACTCGGAGACGAAAATTCAGAGTTCCCAAGGGAAAACCAGTGACTCTGCTCGGCCTAAAAAGGCACGTCAGTCGAAATCGAATATCAAAGTCATGTCCATTTTTTATATTGAGGGCACAATACGATCAGAGTTCGTTCCAAGGGGAACAGCTTCAAATACTGAATTTTACTAGGGCGAGCTGCAATGTTCGCGAAACGATGTACGAAGAAAGAGACCAGAAAAAGGAGCCAATGGCTTCCTTCTTCACCACAACAGTGTGCCATGTCACACCTCGCTTTTGATTCACGGGGGTTTGGCCGGAAAAAGTGTTCCTGTCTGTCCACATCCGCCTTACTCACCAGATAACACCATGCGACCCCTGGCTCTTCCCAAAAATTAAAACTGACCTTAAACGAACACGTTTTGGCACCATTCCTGTCACTGAGAGGGCCACAACAGAGAAGCTGAACGCCCTTCCAAAAGAAGCTTTCCAGAAATTCTTCCAGTCTTGGATTCAACGTTGTGATAGGTGCAGTGCTATCGAAGGACAGTACTTTGGAGGAGATTCCACTTGTTTATCGATTTGCTTGTAATGACGTTATTCACCCTATTTTTTATCACAGCTCATATTTCACCAATATAGTTCATTTAAGTACTATTTTTCAATAATACTTTATTTTTATTAATTCATATTATCAATATTTGCTAAATACGTGTAGTAAAATCTGCAGAAAGGTGTTTTTAAAACAGGTGGATGGGAGAGGTCGCAGCTTTGGCAGTTCAGTCACTGGTAATGGATCAGCTCACTATGGCTCTGCGTTGGGTGAAAGGTGACCTATTGCAGTAAATATAATACAAGTAAATAAACAACAAAAATTATACTAAACTGTATACATACTCTTCCCAACCACAAGGATTCCTCTTCAGTTTTGTACTAAAGTGTTCTTTAGGGTCTCCCAGTCAACAACGATATACTATTGAACTTGCGGAGTCTTGTAACATAGGAATCAAGGGAGAGGATCTTGTTTGGTGGCCGGTATCCTCTATCTACAACACAACTGCACACATGTATTAACAGGGATCTTTATTTATTTAAACAGATAGCTGCTACTTAACTTTTATGGAGTCCATGCATTGTGGTACAAGCTCGTCAATATTAGTCCACATTAGCCTCACTGCTGGTGAAATACAAGTCCTGCTATGCAATGAATGACAGACGCCAAACTGGAGTGTGAGTTGGTGCATCAGTGACTGAGCTAGTGACTGAGTGACTGCACTAGTCACTGAGACTGAGACTGGGGCTGAGACCGAGCCATCCAGTCAGTGGTGGCGATCTGAATACTTTCGGTTGAGAGGGCGTTGGTGGCGTGTTATAGCGAGTCTGTCTTTGGCCTCTCTCCTGCGCTTGATCCAGCACGTACTATCATTCTTCTTGCTACATCTTTTCCGACCGGTGTGCTGGCGACAGCTTACACCAGCACACTGCTCCCCCCCCCCTCTCCCCTCCCATGAAAAGAAGAAAGAAGTAGTGTAGGGAGGTTGCGAATGACAATGGGGAGGGAGGTAGGATGCTGGACATAGAGATGAGCTTTGAGCCGTGGCTGTGGAGGACGGCGTACTCCCAACCATGCCCTGCCATCTAGCTTGTCAGGCAACAGGAACATCCTGTGGAAAACTGCTGCCAGGACGTACATCCAGGACTGGGGGCATGTCCTGGGGCAATCATGGTGACAGTGACGGTGATGGCGAGTCCAGATACATTGGGTCACCGAGTGGGGGCGGTGGGGCGAGGGCACCTCATCCATCCGCTCCTCCTGGGGTGCCCTGGTGGCACCAGTGGGTCTCTGCGAAGGCCGCGCAGTGCTGTGAGGCTGTGGATCTGGGAGGAAAAATGCAGCAGAATCACAAGGCAAATGACATGCACGAATTTGGTTCTGGTGGTGGCGCTGCAACCATCGGCACCTGCAATCAAGTACATAAAAGAGCCAATGCGTTTCTGGATGATACATCTTTCCCACCGCCTGCGGTTGCCATAAACCCTGAAAAGAACCAGATCGCGTGGCGCAGAGCGATACTTGCGGAACACTGCGGTGGGTGTAGCAAGTGTAGCAGCATCCGACGGCAGAAGCCGTGCAGAAGTTCCGCCGGCGATGGTCCGTCTCGTGGGGGGGGCGATGGGAGGCGAGAAAGAGTTGCAGCGCCTGTTCCTGCGTGTGGGTGGTATGAAGCTTGGCCATCTGTTGCTTAAAAGTGCATACGAAGAATTATGTTTCTCCATCGGACTGGGGGTGAAACGGAACACTTGTTAGATGAAGAATGCGATTTTGTTCACAAAACTGAAGTGAACTGTGTTCCTTTGTCCGACACAAGTACTTCTTGCAAACCTTCTATGAAAAATATGGGCAACGTTTGAATGGTGCTACGTAATGTGGTAGAAGCTATAGGCACCGCAAATGACAACCTGCTTAAAGAGTCTACCACTACGAGCCAACGAGTGTTCCAAAACGGTCCTGCAAAGTCAATGTGCACTCGTTGGAATTCACTCGAAAAAACTTACGCCGTGATTGTCTTTCAATGTAATATGCGCTACTAAGTTATTAGCTTTTCCCATTCCTTCTGAAAATAGTTCAGGAAATTCTTTAAGCAAGCTAGCGACACTGTTTTTTGGTGCAAAAGCTGATATGGAAAGCACATTCTCCAAACAAATCAAAGCATCTAAACTGAAACTGTTCTCACTGTCTCTTCATTTAAACACAGTAAAATTCACTGTTCGACTGTGAGATTTGTTACTGGCAGGTATAATGAATTATCCTCCTCTAACAGTACCCTTTTTTTATAGAAATAACCGATACTATGAATACTATCGATTCTTGCACAGGTTAAAATTATCTCAGCTGTTTCACTAAAATATTTCAAGCTAAAATGTATCTAAAAAAAGAAATTAATGTGTTACAATCGATATGTTCTAACAGTTAAAATTACTCTTCCTTTAAGAATAACTGAAATTACAAAATTTCTGGTATACCTAAAATTCATATTATTAATTGTGCAATCAAACACTGATTATTAAATTTGTTGCTCGATTTACTTACGAAATAATGCTATAATTTGGTAAAGATCCCTCTCCTGTTGAAAAAGTTTGTAAACTCTTTAGCTTTGTAAACTCTTTGGAAATTGTGAGTACTGCAGAATGTAAGTAGTAGTGGGCATGCCTCAGATGGAAGAAGACTCTTTATAAGTTTGTCACCAACAATGTAATTATTGGTTGTTTGAATGTGGAAATTATAAAGTCGGTGTGCTTTAGAAGAATGCGATAGAATAAAAAGATATTCATAGCACCAGGCAACACTTCAACAACACCAACGTCAATGTCAAATCAAAATTTTCCAGCAGCAAGAACGTACTCCTGTCTAGATACAACAAGATTTTGAGCCAGCAACAACAACAACACAACCAAGATAAATAAAAATTTCTTCTTTTGTAATCTTACTGCTCTCGAAGTTTTCGAAATTTGTGCAAAGAACGAGAATGAGAATTTTAATGGTGATGTGTAGTAGGGTCAGATTACACAAACTACATTGTCCAAGCACTGGAATCTCCTGTCCGTTGTAAGCAATGAGGTGCTTGCTAGCTTTAGAAGGTGTGGTGAACCTGACTGTTCATACATGGCACGTGCACCTGTGTCTAACTGAAAGTTCACACGACGGCCAGCAATTCGTAATGCGACAAATAGTTTATTAGAACGTTGTTGCACAGCACTAGGGCGAGAAGGAGACACAACCTTAATTTTACTTTTGTCAGAACCTATTGTAGGTTTAGAGAATACAGCATACACTGCATGTGCACGAACCTGTTTTCTCTGGGAGCGGGCAAAATTGGCGTTTTTGTGCCATTGCAAACAAACTGCTTGGGCATGGCCTCTTTTTCCCCTTGTATAACACGTTGCATTACATGGTGGGCAATGCTGTCCTTTATGGCGAGCAAAAAATCTAGGGCAAGAGTTCACTAAATTCACATGTCTACGTGACTGTCCACGCGGCTCTTTGTTGTGGCTGCTTGGGGCAGTTGCGAACAAGGGGCGACTCGACCCGGCAAATTGGGTCCTGGTCAAACTTATCGGCTGCTTTGGCTTCTGAATCATATTTCTCTAAGTTTGCAACACTTGGGGAAGTGATGGATTGGAGTACTTTAATATCTGTTCCCTAATTCTACAATTTAGGACGTTGAATGTCATAGCATCCCAAATCATTAAATCACTGTAAAAGATGGCACAGCTACACTTAAATTTACACTTCAGAGTCATGCCCATTACTTCTGTGTATCACTGATGGTACATCTGTTCCGGTTTTTTCTGCAAACGAAAGAACTGATATTTGGTAGCAGCTACTTGGACTTGCCGGTCACAGTACTGAGTTAATGCAGGTGTCGGTCATAGGCGATTTCATCAGGAGGTGCGGTTCGGAATAGTTTTTGTGTTAACCTGAACACTGGGGCCCCACAATCAAAAGAAAGTATTGTAGGTTTACAGTACCTTGAACATGATGAACTCGACAATGCTCTTGCAACTCAGTTAGGCATTCGAGCCATTCCTCTTCTGTGTCATTAAATTGCCGGAACGGTAGTATGCTGGTGGGTGGCACTTGGGCTGGTTGGTTGGACGGTTGTGCGGCCGGCGCAGATTGTGCAGCCAGTAGGGCAGCAATTTGTTGGTTCTGAAACTGAAAAACTTGTGTTAGATCCATCACATCGGGCGTTTCTGGCTGTGGTGCGGGGCAGGGAGTGGAGGGGGCTATGCGTTATAGCAAAAAGCAAGCAAAGCCTCTGAAAAGAGAAATTTGATTAGCTTTGCGGCACTCCTCCTGGTGTACATGCAAGAACACAACAACAATTGAGCAAATAAAAATGAGCACTCCTGCAAGCTAAAATACAAGAGAAGCAAGCAAAATCTTTGGCGAAGTTGATTAAATTCGATCTGCGCTGAATTATCCTCATCGACACTGTTGTATTCTCGTAGCCTCTGTTCTGTTTTCGCCACCGTTGTTGTATTATCGTAGCCAGTGTTGAGTCTTGTACCACTGGAATCAAGGAGGAGGATACTGGCCACCAAACAACATCCTTTCCCTTGATTCTAGTGGTACAATATTCAACAGTGCCGATGGTGAATATAACAGAACTTTGTAGAGAAGCATATTCTAGTGTAGGTTTTATGCAATGGAAGCCAGTTCCAGTAAATTTCTGTGTGTGTGATCACCTTAGCAAAAAATCGACATTTCATTCGTATCGAACTGTTGCAACCAAAGCGATATGTGTCATTTGTCATGGTAACTGTGTTTACCTTTGCCATGCTGTTCTCTCATTTGTCACTTTTATGAAGAACATCAGAAGACTAGGTGAGACATGAATTCACATTATTGATCAGAATATTCAGTTTTTATTGGTCGTCAATTAGAAGCTACTGTCCCAAGTAACACTGCTTCCTCGCATCTAAATGGCACCTGGGATGTTGGGCAACTTTATCTTTCAGTTCTTGATGGCTGTTACATGCAATCCTTCTAAAATACTCACTATGGCTGGCTACACTAATCTTGAAGCTTTCCTGCAATGCTGCTGCTTCCAACGAACTTTCTCTTCTGCTCCTTTCTTGGATGGTCGTACACCTGAAAATAGATAGGCTGGACAAATTAGAAAAATACTTTGCATTTGAATCAAGCCGCAGTTTTGAAAATACAACAGTTAGGGTTTCTCCATTTGTGGCAACACTTCCCAGATAATGTTGCAGGCTTTAAAATTCCTGTGACACCCTTCAAAAATGAGCAGTGAAATACATTAAATGTAATATATTCAAGCCAAGTGATCCGGCAAACAATAATACACCATAATCTGATAAGTGCATTACTAAATTACGTCGAAAACAAAACTTACCACTGAATAATTAGTACATGGGAAATCCTGCCTTGGAATTGAATGGTGCTATTTGTGCCTCATTACATAATGTTTGGGAAATTTGAACACACGGGCGTTGTTTCCTGTTGTGTGATATACACTGAGGCGCCAAAGAAACTGGTAAAGTATGCGTAACCAAATACAGAGATACGTAAAAAGACAGAATACGGCGCCGCAGTCGGCAGCGCCTATCGAAGACAAGTGTCTGACGCAGTTTTTGGATCGGTTACTGCTGCTATAATGGCAGGTCATCACGATTTAAGTGAGTTTGAACGTGGCGTTATCACCGGCACACGAGCGATGGAACGCAGCATCTCCGAAGTAGCCATGAAGAGAGGATTTTCCCATACGACCATTTCATGATTGTACCGTGAATATCAGGAATCCAGTAAAGCATCTGACATCTCCGCGGCTGGAAAAAGTCCTGCAAGGAAGACGACTGAAGAGAATCGTTCAACGTGCCAGAATTGCAACCCTTCAACAAATTGATGCATATTGCAATGTTGGGCCATCAACAAGCTTGTGAATCGTTCAATGAAACATCATTGATATGGGCATTCAGAGCTGAAGGCCCACACATGTACCCTTGATGACTGCACGACACAAAGCTTTACGCCTCACCTGGGCCCATCAACACCGACATTGTGCTCTTGATAACAGGAAACATGTTGCCTCGTCGGACGAGTCTTGTTTCAAATTGTGTCGAACAGATGGACGTGTACGTGTATGGAGACAACCTCATGAATCAATGAACCCTGCATGTCAGCAGTGGACTGTTCAAGCTGGTGAAGTCTCTGTAATGGTGAGGGGCATGTGCAGTTGGAGTGATATGGGACCCCTGATACATCTAGATACGAATCTGACAGGTGAAACATACGTAAGCATCCTGTCTGATCACTTGCATTGCTGAAGTCAACAATTATTTGTTCTATAGTGCAGTAAAAATATTTTATGGAGTTGGGAATTTTCTGTAATATTGCCAAGTTGTTTGATTGTGTAGCTCATAAAAGTCTCCGGATAATAAAGTGGTTGTTCATTATTTTGCTGCAGGATTTTTTTATTGTTGTTGAGAAATTTGCTGTGTGGTTATAAGTAAACTGATGGTGTTCTAACTTTATACATCGCAGGACGCTGAAACATAGTAGGTATGTGGAGTGTGCTAAAAACGTAGTTCCACTTTCTGCCACCAGGTGAAAACATAGTGCTGAAAGCAGTCAGAATGTGAAATGTTACCTGTTTTGATGTCAGTATGCTGTTTGACAGTTGGCATTGCATGTCGATTTCGTTTGTGAAGTGACTGTTTTGTTGTAGAGGGTTAGGAAGGTTGAAGTTTTCCTTACAAAACGCAATGGCTATTGAGAGAAAGACCTTTTACTGCTGGTAAAGTTGTTTTATGAGAACAGTAATATCGCCGACAGAAACAGCTGTGAAGAGGCCGCATTTTAACAAATGGGCTAAAGAATATGATCAAGAAATTTGAAGAAACAGGTGAATTAGATGGTGCAGCAGGGAGAGGAAGGCGGCCCATTTCCATGGCAGTTGTTGATGAAGTTTCTGTAGCTAGGTCTGGCCATGCAGCACATGCCTCAAACTCTGCATCAGTACTTGAGCTGTCACAGCAATTGTCTCTCCCCTGGTCAATAGTTCAAAAGATTTTGCGGCACATTTTACACTGGTATCCCTACAAAATTGAGAATGTGCACCAAAAGAAGCCCCAAGATACAACACTTTGACTTTGCCCTTCCTTATTTGGCACACATGGAAAAGGATGAAGTGTGGCCGGGGAACGTTCTCTGAACAGACAAGGCACATTTTACTCTGTACAGTGCCATGTCTACACAGAACTGTTGCATAAGGGGTTTTATTCCACTACATGCTATGCAGGATCATCCACTACACTCAATGTACGTGATTTTGTGTTGTGGTTTCACAAGCTCCTTCATTATCAGTCTGTTTTTCTTTGAGGAGATGGCACCTTGTCAGCCTGATAGGTGTGAATTGCCATATGCACATTATAGGGGTCACCTTGTGCAACAAGTGATTCCAGCTTTGCAAGAACTCACTGCGTCCACACCCATAGGAATGGACCTAAAATTGAGACCTGAGGAACACCAAAATGTATATTTCTTATTCTTGACTGTCTCTTCTCCATATTTCTCCATTACTATACATAATTTCTCTACACCCTTGTCTACCTTTCAAATATACTTCCAGCAATTGCACGAGTTTTCCTGTGACAACACTCATCTCAATTTTTGATAAGAGCACGTCATGATGTACTCTATGAAAAGCTTTTGAGAGCCCCAGGAACATTCCTACTGCTTGGGACTATTGATGGATTTTTTTCAGGTGCTGGGTGGAGCCAACGTCTTCAATCTCTTCTGAAAGTATGCTTGAAGTCAACTAATACACTGATGGGAAAAAAAATCAAAAAACCGAGGAGGAGTTGTGTGACATAAACGAAAAGTGGTAGGCATGTTTCTACATCTGAAAGATGATGTCTATTCAGATTTCGCACGAGTCTCATATGAGTGGCGCTAGTACTGCCAGTATGAGGATGTAGACTAGGTTTGCTTTAAACACGCACTGTAGTGGTTGTGAGCGTTAGTTGCCTTTGAGCTTGGAAGTGGTGAGTTGAAGTTAGTCAAGAATGCCTTTAAGGCAACAAAGACGTAATTATCAACACCCATCTGAGTTTGAACGAGGTTGTGTAATTGCAGAACGACTAGGCAGGAATGTAGCCACTGTACATTATTGCTGGCGGCGATGGTCACGACAAGACCAAGCTCTGGACAGCCATGTGGCACTGCTGAGAACAAAGACCATCGTGTTTGTCATATGGCTTTGGCATATCGTACTGCTTTTGCAGCAGCAATTTGAGCATACGTTTGCATCACAGTGACACAACGAGCTGTTAGAAATCGGTTACGTCAAGGTCAGCACTGAACCAGATTCCCTGTATCATGCATTCCATTGACACCAAACAATGACCATTTGCGACTTCAGTGATGTCAATTGAGAGGTCAGTGGAGGGCAGAGTGGAGATCTGATGTTTTTTTCTGAGGAAAGCTGGTTCTGCTTCAGTGCCAGTGACAGCCATCTGTCGGTTAGGTAGAGGCCAGTCGAAGGCCTGCAAACAACTTGTCTGGGTGCTAGACAAACTGGACTTACTCTTGGAGCTATGATCTCGGATGTGATTTTGTATGAAAGCAGGAGCACTTTCATGGATATCCCATACTCCCTTGACTGCAGATTTGTACACCAGTCTGGTGATTTGAGCTGTTATGCTGCCATTCATGAACAGCATTCCAGGTGAAGTTTTACAACAGGACGACACTTGCCCACATACCTCTGTTGTAACCCAACGTTCTCTGCAGTGTGTCGACATGTTGCCTTGGCCTGCTCAATTACCAGATATGCCTCCAATCGAGCACATATGGGACATCATCAGACAACAACTATTCATCATCCACAATACAACATAAATTGCCCCGGTATTCATCTACATCTACATCCATACCCCGCAAGCCACCTGACGGTGTGTGGCGGAGGGTACCTTGAGTACCTCTATCAGTTCTCCATTTTATTCCAGTCTATTATTGTTCGGGGAAAGAAAGATTGTCGGTAAGCCTCTGCGTGGGCTCAAATCTCTCTGATTTTATCCTCATGGTTTCTTCGCGAGATGTACGTAGGAGGGAGCAATATACTGCTTGACTCCTCAGTGAAGGTATGTTCTCAAAACTTAAATAAAAGCCCGTACCGAGATACTGAGCGTCTCTCTCACAGTCTTCCACTTGAGTTTATCATCTCCGTAACACTTTGGCGATTACTAAATGATCCTGTAATGAAGTGCACTGCTTTCCGTTGGATCTTCTCTATATCTTCTACCAACCCTATCTGGTATGGATCCCACACTGCTGAGCAGTATTCAAGAAGTGGGCGAGCAAGCGTACTGTAACCTACTTCCTTCGTTTTCAGATTGCATTTCCTTAGGATTCTTCCAATGAATCTCAGTCTGGCATTTCAGTACAATTTTCCACTGTTACAACCTCTCGATATACTGCAGCAGCATCCGCAAAAAGTGAACCTCTGATGTTATCCACAGGTCATTTATATATGCTGTGAATGTCCTACGACACTCCCCCGAGGCACACTTGAAATCACTCTTACTGCAGAAGACTTCTCTCCATTGAGAATGACATGCTGCGTTCTGTTATCTATGAACTCTTCAATCCAATCACGCAATTAGTCTGATAGTCCATGTGCTCTTACTTTGTTCATTAAACGAGTGTTGTTGTTGTTGTTGTTGTTGTTGTGGTCTTCAGTCCTGAGACTGGTTTGATGCAGCTCTCCATGCTACTCTATCCTGTGCAAGCTTCTACCAGTACCTACAACCTACATCCTTCTGAATCTGCTTAGTGTATTCATCTCTTGGTCTCCCTCTACGATTTTTACCCTCCACGCTGCCCTCCAATGCTAAATTTGTGATCCCTTGATGCCTCAAAACATGTCCTACCAACCGATCCCTTCTTCTAGTCAAGTTGTGCCACAAACTTCTCTTCTCCCCAATCCTATTCAATACCTCCTCATTAGTTACGTGATCTACCCATCTTATCTTCAGCATTCTTCTGTAGCACCACATTTCGAAAGCTTCTATTCTCTTCTTGTCCAAACTGGTTATCGTCCATGTTTCACTTCCATACATGGCTACACTCCATACAAATACTTTCAGAAACGACTTCCTGACACTTAAATCTATACTCGATGTTAACAAATTCCTCTTCTTCAGAAACGATTTCCTTGCCATTGCCAGTCTACGTTTTATATCCTCTCTACTTCGACCATCATCAGTTATATTACTCCCTAAATAGCAAAACTCCTTTACTACTTTAAGTGTCTCATTTCCTAATCTAATACCCTCAGCATCACCCGATTTAATTTGACTACATTCCATTATCCTCGTTTTGCTTTTGTTGATGTTCATCTTATATCCTCCTTTCAAGACACTGTCCATTCCGTTCAACTGCTCTTCCAAGTCCTTTGCTGTCTCTGACAGAATTACAATGTCATCGGCGAACCTCAAAGTTTTTACTTCTTCTCCATGAATTTTAATACCTACTCCGAATTTTTCTTTTGTTTCCTTTACTGCTTGCTCAATATACAGATTGAATAACATGGGGGAGGGGCTACAACCCTGTCTCACTCCTTTCCCAACCACTGCTTCCCTTTCATGCCCCTCGACTCTTATAACTGCCATCTGGTTTCTGTACAAATTGTAAATAGCCTTTCGCTCCCTGTATTTTACCCCTTCCCCCTTCAGAATTTGAAAGAGAGTATTCCAGTTAACGTTGTCAAAAGCTTTCTCTAAGTCTACAAATGCTAGAAACGTAGGTTTGCCTTTTCTTAATCTTTCTTCTAAGATAAGTCATAAGGTTAGTATTGCCTCACGTGTTCCAACATTTCTACGGAATCCAAACTGATCTTCCCCGAGGTCCCCTTCTACCAGTTTTTCCATTCGTCTGTGAAGAATTCGCGTTAGTATTTTGCAGCTGTGACTTATTAAACTGAGAGTTCGGTAATTTTCACATCTGTCAACACCTGCTTTCTTTGGGATTGGAATTATTATATTCTTCTTGAAGTCTGTGGGTATTTCGCCTGTCTCATACATCTTGCTCACCAGATGGTAGAGTTTTGTCATGACTGGCTCTCCCAAGGCCATCAGTAGTTCTAATGGAATGTTGTCTACTCCCGGGGCCTTGTTTCGACTCTGATCTTTCAGTGCTCTGTCAAACTCTTCACGCAGTATCGTATCTCCCATTTCATCTTCATCTACATTCTCTTCCATTTCCATAATATTGTCCTCAAGTACATCGCCCTTGTATAAACCCTCTATATACTCCTTCCACCTTTCTGCCTTCCCTTCTTTGCTTAGAACTGGGTTGCCATCTGAGCTCTTGATATTCATACAAGTGGTTCTCTTCTCTCCAAAGGTCTCTTTAATTTTCCTATAGGCAGTATCTATCTTACCCCTAGTGAGACAAGCCTCTACATCCTTACATTTGTCCTCTAGCCATCCCTGCTTAGCCATTTTGCACTTCCTGTCGATCTCATTTTTGAGACGTTTGTATTCCTTTTTGCCTGCTTCATTTACTGCATTTTTATATTTTCTCCTTTCATCAATTAAATTCAATATTTCTTCTGTTACCCAAGGATTTCTATTAGCCCTCGTCTTTTTACCTACTTGATCCTCTGCTGCCTTCACTACTTCATCCCTCAGAGCTACCCATTCTTCTTCTACTGTATTTCTTTCCCCCATTCCTGTCAATTGTTCCCTTATGCTCTCCCTGAAACTCTGTACAACCTCTGGTTCTTTCAGTTTATCCAGGTCCCATCTCCTTAAATTCCCACCTTTTTGCAGTTTCTTCAGTTTCAATCTGCAGTTCATAACCAATAGATTGTGGTCAGACTCCACATCTGCCCCTGGAAATGTCTTACAATTTAAAACCTGGTTCCTATATCTCTGTCTTACCATTATGTAATCTATCTGATACCTTTTAATATCTCCAGGAATATTCCCGGTATACAACCTTCTTTCATGATTCTTGAACCAAGTGTTAGTTATGATTAAATTATGCTCTGTGCAAAATTCTACAAGGCGGCTTCCTCTTTCATTTCTTCCCCGCAATCCATATTCACCTACTATGTTTCCTTCTCTCCCTTTTCCTACTGACGAATTCCAGTCACCCATGACTATTAAATTTTCGTCTCCCTTCACTACCTGAATAATTTCTTTTATCTCATCATACATTTCATCAATTTCTTCATCATCTGCAGAGCTAGTTGGCATATAAACTTGTACTACTGTAGTAGGCATGGGCTTTGTGTCTGTCTTGGCCACAATAATGCGTTCACTATGCTGTTTGTAGTAGCTAACCCGCACTCCTATTTTTTTATTCATTATTAAACCTACTCCTGCATTACCCCTATTTGATTTTGTGTTTATAACCCTGTAATCACCTGACCAAAAGTCTTGTTCCTCCTGCCACCGAACGCCACTAATTCCCACTATATCTAACTTTAACCTATCCATTTCCCTTTTTAAATATTCTAACCTACCTGCCCGATTAAGGGATCTGACATTCCACGCTCCGATCCGTAGAATGCCAGTTTTCTTTCTCCTGATAACGACGTCCTCTTGAGTAGTCCCCGCCCGGAGATCCGAATGGGAGACTATTTTACCTCCGGAATATTTTACCCAAGAGGACGCCATCATCATTTAATCATACAGTAAAGCTGCATGTCCTCGGGAGAAATTACGGCTGTAGTTTCCCCTTGCTTTCAGCCGTTCGCAGTACCAGCACAGCAAGGCCGTTTTGGTTAATGTTACAAGGCCAGATCAGTCAATCATCCAAACTGTTGCCCCTGCAACTACTGAAAAGGCTGCTGCCCCTCTTCAGGAACCACATGTTTGTCTGGCCTCTCAACAGATACCCCTCCATTGTGGTTACACCTACGGTACGGCCATCTGTATCGCTGAGGCACGCAAGCCTCCCCACCAACGGCAAGGTCCATGGTTCATGGGGGGGGAACTGTATCAAACGCCTTGTGGCCGTCAAGAAACACGGCATCTACCTGGGAACCCGTGTCTATGGCCCTCTGAGTCTCGTAGACGAATAGTGCGAGCAGGGTTTCACATGATCGTCTTTTTTTCAAAACCCATACAGATTCCTACAGAGTAGATTTCTAGTCTCCAGAAAAGTCATTATCCTAGAACATAATACGTGTTCCACAATTCTACAACTGATCGATGTTAGAGATATAGGTCTATAGTTCTGCACATCTGTTCGCCGTCCCTTCTTGAAAACGGGGATGATGTGTCCCCTTTTGCAATCTTTTGGAACGCTACGCTCTTCTAGAGACCTACAGTACACTGCTGGAAGAAGGGGGCAAGTTCCTTCGAGCACTCTGTGTAAAATCGAACTGGTATCCCATCAGATCCAGATGGCATTCCTCTTTTGAGCGATTTTGTTTTTCTATCCCTCTGTCATCTATTTCGATATCTACCTTTTTTTCATCTGTGCGACAATCTAGAGAAGGAACTACAGTGCAGTCTTCCTCTGTGAAGCAGCTTTGGAAAAAGACGTTTAGTAGTTCGGCCTTTAGTCTGTCATCCTCTGTTTAGTACCATTTTGGTCACAGAGTGTCTGGACATTTTGTTTTAATCCACCTACAGCTTTGACATAAGACCAAAATTTATTAGGATTTTCTGCCAAGTCAGTACATAGAACTTTACTTTCGAATTCATTGAACGCCTCTCGCATAGCCCTCCTCACACTACATTTCGCTTCGTGTAATTTTTGTTTGTCTGCTACGCTTTGGCTATGTTTATGTTTGCTGCGAAGTTTCCTCTGCAGTTTTATAACTCGGTTGTTGTTCCACGGCGGCTCTTTTCCATCTCTTACGATCTTGCTTGGCACATAAAAACTCCCAAGCAGCAGTAGTATTCCTTGAACAACCAAGTGCAACAGGCTTTAAACTCCATCCCACAAAATGACATCCAGCACCTCTAAGACATAATGCATGCACGTTTTTGCACTAGCATTCAACATTCTGGCAGTTACACTGGTCATTAATGTACCAGCATTTCACATTTGCAATGGCTTATATCGTGCTTACATTACACTGCAATGTTGCTCACTTGAATATGTTACCCAGAAAATTTAATCCCAAACCTTCATTATTCTATATTAATTATTTTTATTTACAAGAGGTCACACCCATCTACAAGAAAGGGTAGTAGAAGTGGTCCACAAAACTACTGTCCAATATCCTTGAAACTGATTTGTTGTAGAATCTTAGAACAAATTCTGATCTCAAACATAGTATTGAAAAAATTACCTCCTCAATCCCAACTAGCATGGATTTAAAAAATGTCAATCATTTGAAACCCAACTCACACTTTTTCTGACATGATGTACTGAAAACTTTGTATCAAGGCAGTCAGGTAGATACAGTATGTTTTGATTTCTGAAAAGCGTTTGACTCAGAGCCACACCTACGCCTATTGTCAAAAGTTCGATCACATGGGCTGTCAAGTTAAATTTGTGACTGGACTGAGGACTTTTTGGTAGGGAGGACACAGCATGTTATCTTGGATGGAGAGTCGTCATCAGATGTAGAAGTAAGTTCAGGTGTGCCACATGGAAGTGTGTAGGGACCCTTGCTGTTCATGTTGTATATTAATGACCTTGCAGACTTTTTGCAGAACATGGTTGGTTGCTTTGTTGGGGGAAGGAGACCAGACAGCGAGGTCATCGGTCTCATCAGATTAGGGAAGGATGGGGAAGGAAGTCGGCCGTGCCCTTTGAAAGGAACCATCCCGGCATTTGCCTGGAGCGATTTAGGGAAATCACGGAAAACCTAAATCAGGATGGCCGGAGGCAGGATTGAACCGTCGTCCTCCCGAATGCGAGACCAGTGTCTAACCACTGCGCCACCTCACTCGGTGCAGAACATGCAGTTATCTATGATGAAGTACTATCTGAAAGAAACTGCATAAATATTCAGTCAGATCTTAATAAGATTTCAAAGTGGTGCAAAGATTGGTAATTTGCTTTAAATGTTAGGAAACATAAAATTGTGCCCTTCACAAAATGAAAAAAACGTAGTGTCCTATGGCTGTAATATCAATGAGACGCTATTGGAATTGGACAACTCATTCAAATACCTGGCTGTATCACTTTGTAGGGATATGAAATGGATTGATCACATAGGCTCAGTTGTGCATAAAGCAGGTGTTAGACTTTCATTTATTGATAGTATACTGGGGAAGTGCAATTACTCTACAAAGGAGATTGCTTACAAATTAATTATGTGACCTATTCTAGAATATTGCTCAAATGTGTGGGACCTGTACCAAACAGAAGTAACAGAGGATATTGAACGTATACAGAAAATGGCAGCATGATTGGTCACAGGTTTGTTTGATCCATGGGAGAGTGTCACAGATGCATTGAAGGAAATGAACTGGAAGACTCTTGGAGATATAAGTAAACTATCCTGAGAAAGTCTACTAACAAAGTTTCAAGAACCAGCTTTAAATGATGATTCTAGAGATATAATACAATGCCCTACACATTGCTCACATAGGGATTGTGAGGATAAGGTTAGAATAATTACTGCATGCACAGATGCATTCAAGCAATCATTCATTCTGTGCTCTATACTTGAATGGAATGGAGAAGAAATACTAGTAACTGGTAAGTGCAGCATACTCTCTGTCATACACCTCATGGGTGGTTTGCAGAGTACAGATATCTTTGCAGAGTTGTGGAACATACAATTATTTTTATAACATCTATGGATTTATAATTTCATTTATGAAGAAATATGTAGTTTATGTCTGTCCAAATGTTTATTAGAGTAATGTGTAAAAGTTTGAAATGAATTAGTCAAGCAGTTTACAAGATTTTTGGAAACAATGTTTCCTCCTTATATATTATACACTTATATCTTATAAAATTAAAAATATATAGAGCCTATGCCTGTCTGAATGTTTATTAGAGCACTGTGTAAATATCTAACGAAAAGCGGTTGTGAACAACATTACACACTGTCCTTTCTGTACTTGTATATAGTAGTGTGGGTATATACATTTATATACCATGTTTTTGTTGTAGTCTTTAGCCCAAAGACTGGTTTGATGCAGTTATCCATGCTACTCTATCCTGTGCAATCCTCTTCATCTCCAAGTAACTACTGCAACCAACATTCTTCTGAAACTACTCTTGCTGTACTCATTTATTGGTCTACCTCTATGATTCCCCACCTCCCCCTCCTTCCCCCCTACCCATCCACACTTCCCTCCAATACTGTTTATTGCCTATGTTTCACTTCCAGACATGGCTATATTCTATACAAATAGTTTCAGACAAGATTTCCTAACTCTTAAATCTACAGGGTGACAGTTATTGAACTATAAGAAATAAAATCATCATGACTTCTGAAGAGTTTGTGTTCGGATGTTCAAGCTGCATGGTTGGCTGCAGGGCATGATGGCAATTAGTATGCACATGGTTTGGTTTAATTCAGCAATGAAGCCCTCTTTCGTTTGGATAGGTTTGTCAATGAGCAAAACTGTCACATTTGGGGGACTGATAATCCACATTTCATGATTGGGAAGTCTCTTCACCCTCAACGGGTGACTGTGTGGTGTGCAATGTCCTGTCACAGAATATTCGGTGCAATATTCCTTGATGGCACGGTGACTACTGAATGGTACGTGAAGGTTTGAGAGATGATTTCATCCCCGTTATCCAAAGTAACCATGATTTCGACAAGATGTGAATCATGCAAGATGGAGCTTGACCCCATCAAAGCAGGAGAATGTTTGATATCCTGGGGGAGCACTTCATGGACCCAGACACCACTGGCATGAGCCTTGATTGGCACAATATTCTCCGGATCTGAAAACCTGTGTCTCCTTTTTGTGGAGCAGTGTCAAAGACAAGGTGTACAGAAACAACCCTAAAACCATTGCTGAGATGAAAACAGCCATTCAGGAGGTCACTGATAGCATCAATGTTCAAAAACTTCAGTTGTTCATGCAGAATTTCACTACTTGTCTGCGTCACATCATTTCCAATGATGGCAAGCATATTGAACATGTCATAAATTAAATCTGAGTCTCTATAGTGATGTTTACATGCTGGATAAAGTGTGTGCCTGTCATAATTTGTAACTAATTTATGTCTTTTCATATAATTCAATAACTGACACCCTGCATATTCTGTGTTAACAGATTTCTTTTCTTCAGAAACGTTTTTCCTGCATTGCCAGACTACATTTTATATTTTCTCTATTTTGCTGCCAAATAGCAGACTTCATTTTCTATTCTAACGGCTACCCTGTCCTTGATGTTACCCCATAGAAAATATCCAATGATGTGATGTCAGGGGAATGTGGAGACCAATTCATAGGTGCACTTCATCCAATCCAGAAAACTGGAAATGTTGTATTTAGAGTTTTTCGAACATCCAGCGACCAGTGAGGTGGAGCACCATCTTGCTGAAACCAAACGTTTGGTTGCAAGTCTTCAACCTGGAGAAAGACAATGATCTCTAGCATCTGTAGGTATATCATTCCTGTGACAGTTGTTTCAGCAAAGAAGAATGGTCCAATTATCTTGTCACACATGAGGCCATACCAAACATTCACTTTTGGGCTATCTCGTAGCTTTTCCTTGACACTGTGTGGATTCTGCAACCCCCAAATTCGAGTGTTATGCTTGTTCACAGTCTAGAGACATGGAATGTGGCATCATCAGAAAACATTACACTTGACAGGAACACATGATTCTGGCTGATTCGGTTAAGCATTTCACATGCAAATTTGTATCATCATTGCTTGTTATCAGGCTTTTATGGCCTGCTCTATCTGCACCTCATATGAATACAGACACAACAGCTTTCTGAGGATTTTATGAACAGTTGCATGAGGCATCTGAAGTTCTTATGAAGCTTGACAACCTGATTTTCATGAAGTTCGCAAGAATGTTTGGCAGATATTCTCAGCTTATTCTTCAGAGACCCGCCAACCTCCTCCATGTCCCTTTGCAATGCTGCCAGATTTCAGAAACCAACTGTGTCATGCTTTTGTGCCCTTGGCATCTGGTGCTGCTTTCCTGTAAACGCCAAGAAACTGCCTTTGCACCATCACAAGGGATTTAAATTCTTCATACCAAAGCACTGTTTGTGCCTTCTCCTGAACTGACACCATTTCCACTTCTGCACCAGATATTGAAAAATTTAGGCAGCAACTTTAATTTCTTCTGCACCCAAAGGACAAGTCAGACCTGAAATGAAGAAAGATTTACTATTTTCAAATTACCTCACAAAATAGGGAATTTTGGTGTAGATACCTTGTGTAAACAATCTGAAACCTTCCAGTGTCTCCAGGTATCTTAGAGTATACAGCCTTCTTTCATGATTCTTAAACAAAGTGTTAGCAATGCTATGCTTTGTGCAAAATTCTACCAGGTGGCTTCCACTTTCCCCCAGTCCATATTCACCACTACTTTTCCTTCATTTCCTTTTGCTACTATTGAATTCCAGTCCACCATCACTATTAAATGTTCATCTCCCTTAACATCTGAATAATTTCTTTTATCTCATCATACATTTCTCCAGTCACTTCACCATCTGCAGAACTAGTTGTCATATAAACTGGTACTACTGTGGTAGCTGTGGGCCCCATGCCTCTCTTGGCTACGATAATGTGTTCACTCCAGTAACTTACCCACATTCCTACTTTCTTGTTCATTATTAAACCTACTCCTGCCTTACCCCTATTTTATTTTGGATTTATAATCCTGTATTCATCTTACTAGAAGTAAGGTGCACCTCCACCCAACTTCACTAATTCCCACTATATTTAACTTTAATGTATCCATTTTCCTTTTTAAATTTTCTAACCTCCCTGTCTGATAAATAGATCTAACATTCCACGCTCTGATATGTTGTTTGTTTTGTATATATTAAAAATTTTTCAGCCTATGTAATAGACTATCAAGTAAAATTCTGAAATAAATTGGTCAAGAACTTATTGAGACTTTTGCTAATATTGTCATTCTATATATCCCTTAAAACCCACATCCTTTCGTCTTTCCCTCTCCTTCCCTCTTTCCTGATGAAGCAACCGTTCGTTGCGAAAGCTTGAATTTTGTGTGTATGTTTGTGTGTCTATCGACCTCTCACAAAAATTTGTGTCCAGTGAGTACATCCAGCAGAAAGAGGACATTAAAGAGTGGAAATCTGGCAACACTATAACCACATGCATGGTAACTATCTCTGTCAGTACATATTAGTTGTGCTGTACAGTTGATGCAGTGGATAGTGTTTTGGGTTAGCATGCCGGAGGTCGATCCTGGGCTGAGGTGTATGTTTTTTATTTGGTAAATGTAGTCCAGGTGGTAGGGTATGTGGCATCTTAATTGTCAACAGTGATTGCAGCTGGTCTTCTAGAAAACATTTGCACTTACATACTACAATCGGAGAAATGGAGGATTGGTCAGCTTTGAAAGATGCCCTTTCCACATTGTGGGAGTGAATTTATTCACACCACTTCATATACCAGATGCAAAATCTGTTTTCTCTGTACACTCCTCCAATGGTCCCATGGATTAGTACCAACTATTATTCTTGCCTTGTTCAGGTCCATTACATTTCGTTAGGGCCTTACGTTACCAGTAGGACTGGCAATGTGCTTTGCGAATAATGTCCAAACTTGGTTACTATTTGTATGTGTTATCACCATGGTCCCACTAATTATGCCTTTCGACATTGAAACTGGTAACTGCATGCTGTTTAGTAAGTATCTCGATGCATTGTTATTATTATTATTATTCAATCGATGGGATTGTGGAAACATCATGTCTATTACCATTAGGGAAACATGTAGTTCAAAACCGAACATTTCACAATTAGCAGTGTTGGGATGAATCAAGCAGAGCAATATCTGTCAGAACGGTAATGCACTTTAGGTGGAACAGTGTGCAGGACTGACAGCATGGTTTTACTGTATGCACTGTCCATCAGACAGGGACTAGTTGCAAGTGGAGTAACACGCCTGTGACAGTCTCCAGTGTACGTGTGTGCATGTATCGAATTTTCTCATTGTAAACCTCCAAACTAGTGTGGTAGATATATGGCATACACAAACGATGAATATGTGGACATGCTTCTGGACCTTGGTGTATCTGATAACCAGGCTGGTGTTGCCACTCAAGAATATGCTGCTAAATATCCTCGTTGACGTAATCCGGATAAAAATGTATTTCGTTGTCTGGAGCTGCACCTCTGGGAGTCAGGTTCTCTCCTTCCACCATCATGTGACAGTGGTCGTCCACAGACTTGCCGTACTCCTGCTACTGAGGAAGCTATTCTGGAGGTCATATGCCAAGAACCTCAGCGAAGTACACGTAGCGTAGCAAGGCAGCTGTATGTCAGGCAAGGCATGGTCATTAACGTGCCGCATGAGCATGGGCTACACCATATCATTATGCTTTCATGCAACACCTGCATCCTGCAGATTTCCATCAGCGGATGCAATTCTGTGAATGGTTCCAACAACAACAGGAAGCCAACGATGACTTCATGAACACCATAATATGGTCAGATGAAGCAGCATTCACTCGTGAGGGTGTCTTCAAAATTCACAATGCCCACCATTGGTGTGAGGTTAACCTGCATGTCACCCGCGACTGTGGATATCAAGTTCGCTTTGGTATCAACATCTGGGCCAGAATATTGGATGACAGGTGTTTGGGCCCCTACATGTTGCCTGACCAGTTGACTGCACAAAGGTATCATGTGTTCCTCTCAAACTATCTACCTGATGTGCTGGAAGATGTTCCAACATGTTTGGCAGAGGATATGGTTCCAACATGATGGTACACCTTCACACTCTCGATTTAATGTGCGACAGTGGTCAGACAAAACATTTCCAGGGAAATGGCTTGGAAGTGGAGGTCAAGTTGTATGGCCACCGGCTTCACCGGAAGTAAATCCCGGGATTTCTTCCTGTGGGGACACTTGTACTCTACTCTGCTGACAAATTTGAAGGAATTGGTAGCAAGTGTTCATGCTACTCTTGTTATTGTGGATACAGCGTTGCTGTGAAGGGTCCAATGCTGTATGATCCAGCGGGTTGCACAATGTTTGGGTTTACAGGAGGTCGCTTTGAGCATCTGTTGTTCTGATTACAACGTATTCTGCTGTGAAGGTCATGCAGTCATTAAAAGGGACATTTTTACTGTCACTGGTTGCTAATGTGCAAGATCTTAGTGCTCATATTACATGTAGTCTAAATGTCATGTGCTGTGCTATCATCTTTAGCATCTCGAAATTGATATTGTTTTTGTAGTTTATTCTGTCCTCTGACAGGTCATTTTTCTCAACTTTCTATTTCTCATTTGTCTAACCACATATTTGTTATGTTCAGCATTACAAGAAACATAAAAAACAGCAACTGCTCCCCTTTATATATTGTATACAAATTTATATACTATGTATACTGGAAACATATTGAACTTATGTCTGTCAGAATGTTTATTAGAGCATTGTGTAAATATCTGATATAAATCAGTCAAGAACTTTTTGCAGTCTTTGCTAACAACCTTTCCTTGTTGTATGATGTATGTATTACATATATTAAAAGTATATAGTCTGTGTCTGTTCAAATTATTATTAGTGTCATGTAAAAATTTGAGCTAAATTGGTCAGTAACTTATCCAGATTTTTGGTAACAACATTAAGTGATGACTTGTATATGTATTTACATATATAATATATATTAAAAAGTATGTGACCCATGCCCATCCATACTTCTATTAGATTGAATTAAATTGGTCAAGAACTTTTAGAGATTTTTAGTCTAGAAATTAAACGCCAACTTGTCTTTATACTGTAGTATGGATGCTACATGTACTTTACGAAAATTTTGTTGCAAGAACAGTTTTATTTTTAATCTCTTCAGTGTGTTTTCTCAATGATATTTCAGTTGTGTTTCATATTTTTAAAAGATGAAGGTAGAGTGGTGCAACATGAAATAAAGTACAGTATTTAAAATTGTGAGTAGGCATAAAATGCTGTGCATAATCATCCTATCATTACAATGATTAAGTTTGTGGTTAATAGATTCACATTTACCCATAAGCTGTGTAACAATAAAATACCACGAACTACAATGAGCTTCACTGTGCTGCTATTTCCAGACACTGTTCATGTGGTAAAGGTAGTTGCACTCTGGCAGAAATTTTCAGAGACAACACTGGCTTTGTATGCATGTGTTCACTCTTTGTCTGAAAGAAAGCCATTTTGTACCTATTGTATGTGCCTCTACGCTCAATACCTCTTGCATCTGGGAATTCTATCTGAACTGATTTTTATTTGATCTTGTTGATTACATATTATACAAATAATGTACTAGTAATACAGGACATGTGAAGATGGGTGTTTTATACAGGGTGTTTCATAATTTATGTAACATACTTCTAGTGGTTGTCGAATGGGAGATAGAAGATAAAGTTTTATGTAGGAACTCATATCTGGAAATGTCATCCAACGATACTACCACCTCTGAAAGTTGCCTATCCTACAGTCTTAGCAACAACAGTACCAGTACAGGGACACGTACCTCAAATTGACACATTTATCCTTCTCCATCATCCTTGAAAGTTTGTAACATCATCACAGAATCACACTTTATGTACATACATTTAGAGGCACCAGCGCATATAACTTTGCCGAACTGAAGCGTTGTTGGACGACATTTCCAGAAATGGGTTCCTAAGTAAAATGTGATCTATTACACCTCCCCCACAACCTCTAGAAATGTGTAACATGAACTGTGAAACACCCTGTGTATTGTGTGAGTGATAAAAAGCAGTTGCTTGCATATAATACCACAACCTGCAATTTACTGGTGTACATTTAAATGAATGCTTGAAATAGTAGAATAATTGAAAATACACATTTGTATCCTACTGACATAAATAAATTTAAATTGTATCATTATAAGTGAAATTGAAATACAAAATTTTGTCATAATGGCATAAGTAAAAGTATCACATTTGTCCTTTTAAGTGTGTGTTTTACCTAAGTGGTTTCCTACGTTTTAATACTAAAGGATGCATAATAACATTAAAAATTCATTCATTTTATAAGAAATTTGACTATGATGAATGATTTTATTTCCTTTGAAATATATGCACATTATTAATTTCCTTTTTTATATTGGCAAATAGCTTATTGTATTGTTTTATACCTGACTCACTAGCTCCTTTGTGGACTACCATGAGAGCTGCAGAGCCTTGTTGGTAATTTTTCACCTATCCTGTGTCACGATTGTGAATGTCACAATTTGTTTGAAATAATTCCCTGCTGTTGGCTACATCAGCGATATGTACGCAAGTGCGATCATATTCCATCGTACATGGAGCAGAAACAGTGTATTATTAGGAGTGCCTACAGTTCGGTTTTTGTATCCAGTCAAGATCCACCTGCTAGTCCTAATCTGGTGCCAATCTCACACTTTTGAGTAATATTCTAAAATGGGTCAGACAAGTGTTTTGTATGCAGTCTCGTTTGCAGACTGATTTCATTTTCCTAGTATTCTACCAATATAGTAGTAGTAGTAGTAGTAGTAGTAGTGGTAGCTTTAATCATCCACAGATCTCTTTTTACAAGAATGTAGAACATGTCAAAGTATTTACAAGTTTAGACCAATTTAAAATAAGCTAATTCATACACACATACATTTACAGACCTCTAGTTAGAGACAATCATTAATTTACTCCTGGTATACTTTTTCCCCAAATAACTTATTAAATAATGTAATGCCACACTGTTCACTCATATCTCACTATCATTCGCTGCACACACTATACACACATTGTTTCATAACACTTCACTCACTACACACACACACACACACACACACACACACACACACACACACACACTGGTGATCTCTGGGCCATTTTCCACAACTTCCCATTTGCTATCCTGAAAAACTGAGTCAGCATCTCTCTATAATGAGTGAGATGTTGAGCTCAGAAATAGGAAGAGGTGTTAGTATTGTACAATGCATAGGTTGGGGGTAAGTTTTTCTAGAAAAGGAAAAAAGAAGGGGGGAAAACAGTGTGAAGGTGTTATGTGGAATTTTGGATGTTTTATAATCATTATTATTATTTATTTGTATAACATTTTTTTTACCAACCCCTACTGTTTTATCTAAGTAATCCTTCAATGTATAAAATGTATTGCATAACAGGTATTTTTAGCCACCTTTTTAAATAAGTGTATTTTTACAATTTCTTTAATCGCCTTTGGTAATTTATTGTACAGTTTTATTCCTTGGTAAAAAATGCTGTTTTATGTTTATTTTTTCTTGGCAAATACAAGTTGAGTCTAGCTCTTGTTTCATGGTCATGGAACTGTTTGTACAGTAATTACCAATGTTATTTTTTATGTTTACAATTGACTGGTAAATGTCTTCACACAGAGCAGTTAAAACCCCAGTTTTTTGAACAGATCTTTACAATGAGCTCAAATACCATTTTTGATTATGATTCTTTTCTGGAGTTTGAAAACTGTGTTCATATTTTGTGCATTTGTTCCCCCAAAAAGAATGTCATAGCTAAAAACTGAGTGTACATATGAATAGTCTGTAACTAAAAGATACTGAATGTTACACACTGATGAAAGGATTCTAAGGGCATAACATGCTGATGACATTCTGTTTGCAAATACCTTTGTGTGTTCACACCACTTCAACTGAGAATCAATATTCATTCCTAGAAATTTTGCATTTGTTACACAGTCTGTATAGGTGCCATCTACATTTAATTTAACATTGTAATTTTCCCTCTTCAAACTGAAATTCATGGCATTAGTTTTCTTTATGTTCAATGTCACTTTATTGGTTATTGACCAATCGTAAACTTCCTTGAGAGCTTCATTTGCTTTCTCTGCAATGAACTGCAGTCTGCCACCTACCTGATTTATGACAAACTATGTGATCATTCCATTATCCCATCAAACTGTTACACCCTCATATTTGCATGAACTGAATCAGTCTGCTGTGACTCATTGATATTGTAGTCATAGGGTACTATGTTCTTTCATTTTGTAAAATCCTCAACAAGAATTTTGGTGCATACTGTGTACATCCATAAACTGTACCTCAACTGTGAAATACTTAGGGGGAGAAGTTGGCTGGGGGCCACCTTTGGTCTCTTCCCAGAGTTCCTGGAACTGGCACGGACAGTACCAGTCTACAAAAATAATCCCAGTTTTGGCTAAAAGTTATGGAGTCTGTGATAACCAGATACAAAGTTACTTTGAAGACAATAAACTCTTCCAGGACACAGTATGGCTTTCACAAAGGAAAGTCGGTGGTTACAAAAGCACAGGACTTAATTATAAAGAAAAGACATGGGTTTCAGGACAGAGAAAGTGTGATACATACACTCTGTGATCTCAGCAAGGCATTTGGCTGCATCTCACACAAGATACTCCTTGGTAAGCTAAAATTTTATGGTATTGGAGGTGTTGTTCCGGCAGCTCTTCAATCGTATCTTCAGACTCAAAAGCAAGTAGTGTCAGCCTCTGGAGCAATCTTCCATAAACAAACACTGGAACATGGTGTACCACAGGGATCTACCATAAGACCTTTTATGTTCCTTATTTATGTCAATGATGTAGGTTTTAACAACCCCATGTTAAAGTTTGGTGATGACATCATCCTTTCTCCAAAGGGAAAACTGTGGTACAAGCAACAGATGTATTCTCTGAAAACATCACAGTTGGTCATAAAAAATAAAACCTAAATTAACAAATAAAACAACCTGTTGTGTGTGTGTGTGTGTGTGTGTGTGTGTGTGTGTGTGTGTGTGTGTGTGTGTGTGTGTGTGTGTGGGCGCGCGCGCGCGCACGCTCCAAGCTCCCATGTGTAATACACCTTCTGAGGAGATTAGAAGGTGTATTAATTGACCAATACCTTATAACAGTGTAGTAGGATTTCATAGCTACATTAATTTCAGCCTGCTCTTATGGGGGGACACTTCAGGTTGCAAGTATGTGTTAACGCTAAAACAAAACAGACACTTTCAGGATCATCACTCCTAGAAAAAGGTTGGAGCACTACAAGCCCATGTTCACTTGGCTAGGAGTAATTAGTTTTCAACCAATATGTATTTGTATGCCTCACTAATGTCAAAGACAAATAGGAGGCTTTCAGTATGAGGCAGGAAATACAGAAGGGACAAGAGGAACATTGAAGTATCAGCAGTCAACAGTCTGGAATGTTCAACGCACTGCCTTGAGAAGTATGTTGTCAGCTGCCAGGATTATTCAAAAGGAAAATTACAAAGGACTTGAAATTGTACCCTTTATACTCTATTGGAGAATTTTTCAACAGTGACTGGACAACACAACATTGTTTTCATTTGTTACATTTGTCCTTATTGTATACAGTTTTTTATATGTTATATGAAAAACTGTAAACAGGCCACGTGTCTATGTAATTTTGACACACTCCATTCAGTTGCGACTGATAAATGATGCAGATTTAGTATACTGTGTACATTAAGTGGCAATGAAAGCAGACTGGAAACACATGATACAAAAATATACTTCTTTAGAGAGACCTTCTCTAAATTTTTTATTTATTTATTTTTTTTATGTACACAAGAAAAAGTTTAATTGTAAATATGATGAGGCTGCACTTTAGCAGTTTTCCTGAAAATCACATTTTGTTGGCCACACACAACATCCTTTATTTGTTACAACACTCCTCTATTACGTCTCTGGCATCATAGTAGGCCAATTCCTTAGCTTTGTAAAATTAATTCTTTACCAGTTAGATGACGATCAGTTTGCCCGGAAAGGTAAAGGCAATTCTGATATTGTGTTTGATAATGGAAACAAGGCTAATGAAAAATCAAGACATTTTAATAAGATTTGTCAACCTGGAAAAAGCGTTTGACAATGTAAAATGAAGCAAGATAAATTTTGAGAAAACTAGGGGTAAGCTACAGGGATAAACAGGCAATATACAATATGTACAAGAGCCAAGAGAAAATAATAAGAATGGATGACCAGGAATGAGGTGCTCAGATTAAAAAGGTTGTAAGACAGGGATGTACTCTTTCGCCCCTACTCTTCAAACTGTACATTGAAGAAGCAATGATGGAAAGAAAAGAAAGGTTCAGGAGTGGGATTAAAATTCAAGGTGAAAGGAAATCAGTGTTACGATTTACTGATGACATTGCTATCCTGAGTGAATGTGAAGAAGAATTACATGATCTGCTGAGTGGAATGGGTAATATAATGAGTACACAGTATGGGCTGAGAGAAAATTGAAGAAAGGCGAAAGTAATGAGAAGTAGCAGAAATGAGAACAGTGAGAAACTTAATATTAGGATTAATTGTCATGACAGATGGGGTAAGGAGGACATCAAAAGCAGACTAGCACTGCAAAAGGGGCAGAAGTCTATTAGTATCAAACACAGGCTTTAATCTGAGAAAGAAATTTCTAAGAAAGTAAGTTTGGAGCACAGCGGTCCATGGTAGAGAAATATGGAGTATGGAAAAACCAGAACAGAAGAGAATCAAAGCATCCGAGACGTGATGCTACTTACGAATGTTGAAAATTAGGTAGACTGATAAGGTAAGGAATGAGGAGGTTCTACAGAGAATTGGAGAGGAAAGGAATATGTGGAAAACACTGACAAAGGAAAGGATTATAAGACATCTGTTAAGACAGCTATGGTACTAGAGAGAGCTGTAGAAGGCAAAAACCGTTGAGGAAGACAGAGATTGGAATACACCCAGCACATAATTGAGAACGTAGGCTACATGTGCTACTCTGAGATGAAGAGGTTGGCACATTGGCACAGGAGAGGAATTCGTGACTGGGAAAAAAAGAAAGAAAACCAACGTTATTCTATACAATTGTTTTATGAATGTTAATTTATTTTTATACTCTATTGAGGGTTGTTGCCACTAACGCACTGGCTTGAAACAACTCCGGTACGTTTTCTTCGAAACCACATGGTTGCAATATGAACCATTTCATATATGTAAGAAAAAATCAGTAAATTAAACGATTTCGACTCTTTATGTCATTCACCGCGAAATGCGCCTCATTCATCTTTTGCAATTAAAGTATGTCATTAAAATGAATGTAAAGGCAGTCGAATGTAACTGTCTGTTTATAAGTACTTTAGGAGGCGTTCACTCATTCTTTAATCATTTTTACTCCAATCACGTACAACAGTATTCAATGAGCAATAGGCAGTCGGCAACTCCAGTCACCGTGTGACGTAACTACGCCACCCATAGAAAAAAATAGTTATCACGATATTTACTAGTAAAATGTATGAATTGGACTTTAGGCTGATGTCCTAGTGAAAACAAATTTCACATAAATGTTACTGTTAGTAAGAACTGCCACAGCCAATGCTGCACGTAACGAGCACTCCTATTTTCAGAATCCGTGTGTGAACTTGAACCTGCTTGTGTTTATTATGCGTCAGTAACATGGCGAACGCAGGCAGCTGATAAAGTGACAGTGAAGAGGCCCAGAAGCGTTCGCTTTCTGTTGATGGAATAATGTGTCACTACGTCACGGGGGCGTAACTGAAGCGGGTTTTCTGTGCCACCGTGTTTCACGTAAGTATATTTAAGTGTAAATAGCGCGTTGCCCAAGATTTGTACTTTATTTGCTAACACAGTGCTAATTGTTACTAATCACCTACTGTTAATTTCCGCTATGATGATTTGTACATGTATTGTTAACCAGTTTAATGTACCATGATGCAGACATTGTTTGATGTTCCATTAATTGATATGTGGTCTGTGTCTATGTAGTTTTACAGACCATCCCAATGGCTACTGAACCGAAAGAAGTAGCCACAGAAAATGCTACAACGAAGTCTGATACAAAGATTTGCGGTGTTTGTGGTGACAAAGCCTTAGGATACAATTTTGGTGCAGTTACCTGTGAATCGTGCAAAGCATTTTTCAGGAGAAACGCTCCGAAAAATAAGGTAAATTCGCAAGTTATTCCTTTATTGCTATGTAGTACAACTACTGTAACACAGTATGAAGCCTATGTCAGTATCCGTGTATAATAAACTACTGTAAGTACGTGAAAGTACAGAAAAAATAGTTAATGCTTCTTAGGTCCGTGTTGCAAAGCGTAATGTGATTATCATGTAAACAGAGCGAATAACGCAATGTATGTGCAAAATTCGATGTATAGAATAGTAAATTATAATTCTACATAAATAGAAATTTCATTGTCACTCGTTTTCAGGAATTTAGATGCCCTTTTAATGAGAACTGCGAAATAACAATAGTCACAAGAAGGTTCTGTCAGCGCTGTAGATTAAAGAAATGTTTTGCAGTTGGAATGAGGAAAGATTATATAATGTCAGAGGAAGATAAAGTAATGAAACGACAGAAGATAGAACAAAATAGAGCCCGGAAACGTCCATTCACTTCAAATCAAAATAAATTCAAACCAGAACCTTCTCAAGACTCGTTCGAGTATGTTGATCATGGTGTGTCACTGCTGTCTCCAGAGAGTTCGTCGCATTCGAAAGACGGTGGACCTGAGGGAAGCCCACCTCCCGCAAAGATGTGGATTGGCAGCCCATCTGATGAGAGGCTACAACTTTCACCTTTGAGGAGCCAGCATGTAGCTGAACCTTATCCATCCCCAAGTTCAGCAACAAGTGCATCTAGCCCAACATCACCTCCAGAAAATACTACTATTAATGGTTCAAGAACACCTGACATGCTTTGTGATTCAGAGAGCAGACATGCAGATAGCAATAGTGGTGTAGTGCATCAGTCCCCTCAATCTCACAGACTTTCGTCATCACAAGCAGTGTACAAAAACTCTTTGAAAAATATTGGAAGAAATAAGGAAATGCCATTGTTATCCTCTCTTATAAATAACCACAAGGTGGATGAACTACTGTCAAAACAATATGCAGCGTCCGCTCCATCCACAGTTACACCAAACAACAAAAATGTGAAGAGACGTGAGTCGGGTGAGTGGAGAAATCGAGAACAAGATCATTACCATGAACATGAAAAAATCTGGAAAGCGAGTGGAGCCTCATCAATATCAGAAGCTGCTAAAGAAATCTTACAGGATGTACAGAGGTAATATTTCTTATACCTAAAACAGATATTTACAATTTTAGTGTTAAGTAAGTAGTTCTTTTTAGCGTTCTAAGCAGTCATGTAATTCAGTTGAAAACTCTATATTTCAGAGTACCAGGTATCCCAAATTCTTATCCATCATCAAATTCATATGCATCAATACTCAGTGAAGCGATTAAATTGGAATTTGAAGCCTATAGTTCACTGGCAAAGACCCACCAAAATTCTCGTGAACTTAATGATGCTGAAAGAGCCAAGCTAAATGAGCTCATAGTTGCCAACAAGGCACTGCATGATCCACTGGATGATGATATTTCTGCTCTGGTGGGAGATGATTGCAGATTTAAGGTTAGTTTGAAGTTTTTTTGTATCACCACGTAACTTACATAAATTCTATAAGTATTTTTTGTTGTTTTATTACTGCAAGCATGTTAGTACCTTTGGTATTTCACATGGAATTTTCTGCTGCCTGTAAAAGATGGAAGCACCTGTTTAATAACTGTTACTTACACTTAAAGATGACTTTTCACAGACATCAATAACATTCTGATATTTGTTCAATATCTTGTTCCACAACAGGTGACTAACTTCTTAAAATTAAGATTTTACTTATGTGTTTGTATGTTATTGGTGGGGTTTTGCACACTTGGAAATAAGATAATCAAAATTAAATATCAAAGCCTACAAAGTAAACCAATCAGTGCTTCAGATACTGTTGCAACAATTTGCTGTTAACAATTATTGCTTTATCTTCATCCACATAAAGAAAGGATACCAGAAAATGTAGAAGTTTGAATTACACTGAAAAAATTACTAAAAATTCTCCAAAATTGGATTTTACAGTTGAGTGAACAATAATAGATTTTGGAGATGACTAAAAAAGATTTAAAATATCCAGTGTAGCAGGAAAAATACTCCAAAGGAACCAAAAGACCTAATTTTATTTTCCCATGAGATAGTCGAAGCTTAGAGAGTTATTTTGGAAAAAAAATGTATTACTGGGACCAAACCTTTTCCTTTACATGACGTTCAGTGTAATGCTAAAATGTTTGTTTATTTTTTTCCCCAAAATAAATAACAAATTAGAAAGTATGTTTTTTTGTGCCTTGGTGGGTTTACTCAAAGATGTTAGATGAATCTGTTTATTCATTATATTTCAGAATAGGTACTTAATCCCCAAATACTCCAGAGACTGGACGATCAAAATACTGTAATTTATTTTAAAAATGTTAGCAGTGTCATTTTGTAACATTGCAGTAAAAGTGTCATAACTTTCAAGCTTTAACAGATTATAAAATTAAAATGCAGAGGGATAAAATCTTAAAATTCGGTATGGTTACTTATATCTGTAGGGAAAAATAAATAAGCCAAGTTTCACCCAAATCTGAGATGGTGGATGGAAAATTATCGTATTTTATTTACTTGATCTCGCTGCCTTAAACAATTTTTCCTTTCACAAAAATCATTTTGGTGCAACACCATTATTACAGTATCATTACAAGACATCCATCATGCTGCAAGCCTGAGACAAAATAATCGCTACACTGTCATTGCACACACTGCAGGCACCTGCTGCTGACTTCCGGACCAAAAGTGCTGCTATGCCTCTTTGCTGCACTCCTTTCAATATGATCAGAAAACTGATTCCAGGATCACAACATGCTATCATGTGTCATGCACATCACCATGTCCTTGTTTCAGTCTCCCTGGAAAACTGAGCTAGCATACCCTCATGATCAGTGAGATGTTGAATTCGGAAGAATGATAAGATATTACTATCATGCACTCCAGATGTTTGGACATGATACTCCTGCAAAAGCCCCACACTATTGTCGTGTGACAAGGTGTTGTAGTCATCCCCTTACATTATTAACCACTATTCTGAATCCACTAAGCTGTCCTTGATTGCATGGTATGCATTAATTGTGAGCAATGTTTTGGTAACCTTTTTAAAGAGATGTGTTTGAGTAATTTCTTCCATCTTCTCGAGCAATTTACAATACAACTTTGTTCCCTCATAGAAAATGCTGTTTAGAGCTTTTTGGTTGTTTTTCCCTGCTAACTGTAAATCCAAACTGGCTTTAGTCAGTGATTATGTATAGAATTATTAGTAAAGTACTTAATAATGTTTTCCCGATATGTACAACTCACTTAGTGCTGTAAAGATAACCAACTGAGCTACCCAAGCACGACTCACGCCCCATCCTCACAGCTTTAATTCTGCCAGTACCTCATCTCCTACCTTCCAAACTTAACAGAAGCTCTCCTGCGAACCTTGCAGAACTAGCACTCCTGAAAGAAAGGATATTGCAGAGACATGGCTTAGCCACAGCCTTAGGGATGTTTCCAGAATGAGATTTCCACTCTGCAGTGGAGTGTATGCTGTGAGGACAGGGTGTGAGTCGTGCTTGGGTAGCTCAGTTGGTAGAGCACTTTCCCTCGAAAGGCAAAGGTCCCTAGTTCGAGTCTCGGTCCGGCACACTGTTTTAATCTGCCAGGAAGTTTCATATCAGCGCACACTCTGCTGCAGAGTGGAAATCTCATTCAGGAGTTCTGATGTTTTATCAATGAATGTGACATTGCTGCCATCAGCAAAGAAAACTTTTTCTTCATATCTTTTACTGTCTGGAAAATAAGTGATGTATGTTAAAAACAGAACTGCACCAAAAACAGTATCCTGAGGAAGACCTATTTTTATATGTTTATTGTCTGACAGTTGATTTACTAAAAATTTGTCAGCAACAAATGTGTGAATTACGTGCTTGCTATTCCTCTGACTCCTAGCAGCCTTGGACAAGTCTAAGAACAAGACTGTAACACATAGTCATTGTTGTTATGACCTTTTGTGAACTATGTAATAGTGATATTGTATTCCTCCCACTTCAGGAACCAAGCTTTGCTTCATTAAAAAGATTGTTTATCTGTGTAACTCATTAGTCTACCTTCAACAACTTATCCAGTTGTTTTTGAGAATGTAAGCAGTAGTGAAACTGGTGTTAGTTTTCAGTACTCTTCACTTTACCTTTCTTTAGTAAGGTACTCTGGAAAAGTAATGCATTGAAGATCTTGTTTATTATATTTGTTAATGGGGTTTGTATGCTGTCTGTGCACACTTTGAGAACAGAGTGTGCAACCAGGGTTGACAATTAAATAGTTTAGTTTACACTCTTATCATTAATTTATTTTTTCAACTTCTTTATTAGTGGAAAAACTGTTAACTGCCTCCTCAAGCATATAGCACAAATGTTGCACAAACTGTCAAAGTATGAATTGATCTTTTAGAAAGTTCTAAATTGGAACCCTGTAAGAATGGGCTGCACATGATTTTTACAGGACTTGCAACCCAAAACAGTGATCATTGCATAAAATTGCCTGATTTATTTTCCTGTGTAAAAGAAATATTTTGTAATCTGAAGTGTCAAATGGACAGTGACTAGTGGCTGGAGCCAGAAGCAAGTTTTCTTCTTTTTTCTCATGTAATAAAAGAGAAGGTTGCTTCAAATGTTTTCCTAAGTGTATATCACTGATGAGAGAACAGTTTCTTTGAGAATGGAGCACTGATAAAGTGGAACAGAAGTCAGTGTAAAATCACAAACAATTTCATGTTGGATCATCATTGAATTTGTGCTTTGCCCATTTTGTGCTTTCCGTTCCTTAATTTTGTGGAAAGTGCTTCTGATTTATAGATTTAAAAGGAAACACCTGCATCTGTACTCCAAAAACAACCATACGGTCTGTGGTGGAAGGTACTTCTGGTGCCACTATCTGTGCTCGTCTTCCTTACACCATTCTCAGATGATGTGTGGGAAAAACAATTACTATGATCTGTAATTTCTCTGATTTTTCTCATTGTTGTCATGTTGTAAGAAATTGTGTGCAGAAGTGATATGTTGCCTGCCTCTTTCTTGAAAATGCTTTCTCGCAATGTCAGTAATGAACCTCTTCTCTGTGATGCACAACGCTTCTCTTGTAGCATCTGATACTGGAGTTGGTTGATCTTCTCTGCAATGCTCCCAAACTGACTAAATGTTCCCATGACAAATTGCACCATTCTCTGTTTGAGTTTCTCTGCCTCCTCTGTTAACTTAACCTGATGAAGGTCCCCGACTGATAAGCAGTACTCAAGAACACATTGAGCAACTGCTTTATATGGCACTTCTTTCACGGATGAATTACATCTGAGCATGGTATTTGCTTTTCCTACAATTTGTTTTGTAGGGTCATTCCACTTTAGGTGACTCCAGGTGGTTATGTCTATGTATTTTACAGTTAATGACTGTTAACAGTGATTTGTTGCCAATAATGTTATTCAGTGACAGTGGATTTCTTCATCTATTTACGTGCAGTATGTTATATTTATTTATGTTTCAGGGTTAACTGCCAGTTGCTGCACCAGTGAACAATCTTCCAAAGATCTTCCTGCATTTTGGTAAAGTCGTCTAATGTTTTACACTACCTGTAGACAGCAGGATCATCTACAAAAAGCCTCATGGAGCTTCCAAAATTATGCACTAGATCATTTATGTATTTTCAAAACAGTAATGGTCCTATAACTTTCCCTTGGGGTACCACAGAAATTACATCTATCGATCACAAGTCTGTTTATACTAGGTACGCTTGTATTTTGTTCACTAAACAACAGCGCAAAACTATACTGAATGCCTTTTACAATTTGAGGAATACAACACAACACAACACAACCTGGGCATCATTGTCTATGGCACTTTGGACCTTATTGACAAGCAATTTGAGCCAAGTTGCACAGTATCACAGTTTGCAGAATCCATTGCAGAATGCATGTGGATTTGCACAAGATTTTCATTCTTCAAAAATGTCATATTATGTGAGCATAGAACATGTTCCATAATTTAACAAGTCAGACCTCAGTGATACATGTGTTTAACTATATGTGTATGACCTATGATCCTCTTGAAAACGGGAATGATGTGATTTTTTTTCCAGTTGCTAGGTATCCTTTAGTATTCCAACTACTTACGACAAACTACTGCTAGAAAGGGAGCAAGTTCTTTCACATAACCTCTGTATGATCATATAGGTATTTAATCTGATCCAGATGCTTTTCCACTTTTGAAAAATTTTAGTTGATTTGTTATTCTGCTATCACCATTGTCGATTTTCAATTTCGAAATTTGTACAATGATTGGAGGGAGGAATGATATTATGGTCTGCTGTATTAAAACGGTTTAGGAATATCAAATTCAGTATTTTTACTTGTATTTAATATTATGGCATTTCAAAGATGCTGAAATTTAGTCACTGCCATGTGGGGAGAGTGCAACTAAAGATTTTCTGTTATTTTAAAGGCCAGTGTGAATGAAGCTCCAGTTTTACTTGATGTGATAAATTTAACTGCTGTTGCCATACGTCGACTGATAAAAACAGCAAAGAAAATAAATGCATTTAAAAATATGTGTCAGGAAGATCAAGTGGCTCTGCTGAAAGGAGGCTGCACAGAAATACTAATGCTACGTAGTGCCATGTCTTATGATCCAGACAATCATATTTGGAAGGTAAGTACTTTCTTAAGTTAGTAGGAATCCATAAAACATATTTTTATATAGACATTTGAAATCTATTGTAGCATTAGATTACAAAAAGACAGTCATCTTAAACAGGCCGCAGGTTAAAATTTGAATTTACAAGCATGTAACTGGTACATTTTCATTTAGATGTGCCAAAAGTAAACAAATGTGCTTTTGTTATCCAACTTGCATGGTACCTCTGTCAGGTATGTTTAGCAGATCATAAATTGCTTCTTCTTCCTTTCTTGAGTATTAAATATTTTCAATTTCTTTAAGTGCATCTTACTCCAGGATAACAGGTTTATTGCAGTGGTTTTTTTAAAAAAAAAAAAAAAGAAAAAAGAGTTATTTGAGAACACATACCAAAACACGTGCACTGATATGAAACTTCCTGGCAGATTGAAACTGTGTGCTGGACAGAGACTTGAATTCCAGACCTATGCTTGGCAGTTTGAAACTGTGTGCTGGACCGAGACTTGAATTCCGGACCTTTGCCTTTCATGAGCAAGTGCTCTACCAACAGAGGTAGTGATGGAAGTAAAATTGTGAGGATGGGTTGTGAGTCATACTTGGGTAATGCAGTTGCTAGAGCACTTGCCCATGAAAGGCAAAGGTCTTGAGTTTGAGTCTCGTTCCAGCATACAGTTTTAATCTTCCAGGAAGTTTCATATCAGCACACAGTCTGCTGCAGGGTGAACATTTCAATCTGGAAACATCCCCCAGGCTGTGGCTAAGCCATATCTCTGCTATATCCTTTCTTCCAGGGGTGCTAGACCCACAGGTTTTGCAGAACTTCTGTGAAGTTTGGAAAGTAAGAGTTGAAGTACTGGCAAAGTAAACTTGTGAGGTGGTTCATGAATCATATTTGGGTAGCTCAGTTGGTAGAGCACTGGCCTATGAAGGACAAAGCTCTTGAGTTAGGGTCTCGGTCTGGCACATAGTTTTAATCTGCCAGGAAGTTTAACATACCAGAACGTTATTATTACATCTACTTTGCATTGAAAATCTTGTTGAAACTTCATTGTTGAATGAAACAGCAAGTTAGATGTTCAGTGTCTTCATCAAAGACACTGAACTCACATTTGAAAAGACAGTTGGTTCAAATCCCCATCCAGCCATTCAAAAGTAGGTTTTTCTTGGTTTTCCCTAAACTACTTTAGGCAACAAATATTTAACACATTTTCTGAATTGCACAAAGTGTAAGGTGGGAAAACTAAGTAGGACATGCATAAACTGATTTTATTGTAACTGATTAATGGAGAGGCACTGTTAAATCAAGAATCATTATTCATAAAATGTATGACATACGAGGGCCGTTCAGAAAGTAACCTCCGGTTGATTTTAAAAAAATACACCAAGTTAAATAAAAATATTTTAATATATACATCTTACAACTACATCTTTGCACTATTTTTCTACATAGTCTCCATAGCGATTGAGGCACTTATCGTATCTCTTCACAAGCTTTGAAATTCCTTCTGCATAAAAATCACCCGCTTGTGCCTGGAGCCAGCCTGTGACCGCATCTTTGAGCTCTTCGTCGTCATCAAACCGCTGTGACCCGAGCCATTTCTTCAAATGCATGAAGAGGTGATAATCACTTGGCGCCAGGTCTGGGCTGTAAGGTGGATGGTTGATAACGTCCCACTTGAAGGACTCAAGAAGGGCCGTTGTTCTGCGAGCAGAGTGAGGACAGGCGTTATCGTGCAAAAAAACGATACCGGAAGTCAGCATACCACGGCGTTTGTTCTGTATAGCCCGTCGTAACTTTTTTATTGTTTCACAGTACACGTCTTGATTAATGGTCGTACCACGTTCCATGAATGCAACCAACAACACCCCTTTGGCATCCCAAAACACCGTTGCCATCAGTTTTCTGGCAGAAAAATCTTGCGAGGCTTTTCTTGGTTTGGTAGGCGAATTTGAATGTGCCCACATCTTTGATTGTTCTTTTGTCTCAGGGTTCACGTACTTAATCCAGGTTTCGTCACCGGTCACGATTCTGTTTAACAATGGTTCTCCTTCGTCCTCATAACGTGACAGAAAGTCTAATGCAGAGGCCATTCTTTGAGTTTTGTGGTGGTCGGTAAGAATTTTGGTGCTGTCACTATCTCGTACAAGAGAGTCTTAGAAATCTGTGGAAAACCAGTAGACAACTCCGACATTGAGAAACGTCGATTTTCACGAACTTTTGCATCAACTGTCTGAACCAGTTCGTCAGTCACCAATGATGGTCTACCACTCCTCTCTTCATCATGAACGTTTTCTCGTCCACTTTTAAATAAACGTACCCATTCACGGACAACTCCTTCACTCATAACTCTTGGTCCGTACACGGCACAAAGCTCATGATGAATAGCTGCTGCAGAATATCCTTTGGCTGTAAAAAACCTTATGACAGCACGCACTTCACATTTGGCGGGGTTTTCTATTGCAGCACACATTTCAAACTGCCACAAAAACTAAACTAGCGCAGGTACGACGTTCACTCGACCACGGCTTGATGCCGACTGACCTGTTGAGTGCGTGAACGCACAGATGGCGTCGCTACTCCCCCCACAACCCGCACTGTGACCAATCGGAGGTTACTTTCTGAACCGCCCTCGTATTTAAGCTATGAAAGACACAAAAGAAAGAAGATTGTATCTGTACAAACACTGTACTTTCTGCTGGTCTGTCCAGCAGTGTTGCATACAATTTACATAGAGAGAATGTCGTATATGTGTTATGCTGCGTGATTATTGAACAAGCCGGCCGAACTGGCCGTGCGGTTAAAGGCGCTGCAGTCTGGAACCGCAAGACCGCTACGGTCGCAGGTTCGAATCCTGCCTCGGGCATGGATGTTTGTGATGTCTTTAGGTTAGTTAGGTTTAACTAGTTCTAAGTTCTAGGGGACTAATGACCTCAGCAGTTGAGTCCCATAGTGCTCAGAGCAATTTGAACCATTATTGAACTTTATGTTTGAACTTAATGTCACAGTTTTTTTGTGTACTTTTAATGAAACAAAGTAATATGTGTAACATACACAGCTTGTTCAAACACTTATTCCTGTAAATTATGCTATCAAAGGGTTATGAAATACTACAAGTGGATGTGGTGAGAATGCACCAGTTATAACTGTTTCACAGTGCTCTACCTCTTTCTTATAAAAATCTCCTATTCACAGATACTCTGACAGAGAAATTCTCATTCATCAGAAAGCACTCTGTTCAAAGACAGTGCAGAAAAGCACTGTAAGAAATAATATGTGGTGCTCATGCTTGATAATGTTGTAAACAACTGTTTAAGGAGTTTTGCCTTCTGACTAGTGCTTCAGAGTATATTTATTCCATCTTGAAGTTTGCTGTAAATAATCCACCACAGTTAAAAATGAACAGTAATGTACATAATTACAATGCCAGAAGGAAAAATGACTTTCATTACTCCACATTAATGTTGTCACAAGAAGAGGTGCACAATGCTGCAGCTAAAATTTTTTATCACGTACCCAGTGATATAAAATGTCGGACAGACAGCAAGTAAAATTTGAAAACAAAGGTTCTCTGTGACAACTCCTGTTGCAAAGGAGAATTTCTGCTATTGTAATGTGTAAAAGATGGTGAGTAGAATTTACTAACTCACATCTGTAAATAAAAAAAATAAAAAAGCATCTTATGAATGTTCAACATGTAGCCATATTTACAAATTAATTTGCAATGTGAATTTAAAATGACTCATTCCACATCATTACGATTTATTGTGCAAAATGATCCATGAAACATGAGACTGTCTAACTCTTGAAGTGTAAGGGTATTTTACCTGTCCCATATATCTTGCACAACAGTTGGAATAATTTTGTCTTGGCTGGCTCTCTCAAGGTACTCAATAATTCTGGGGGAATGTCATCTATTCCAGGGACCTTGTTTCTGTGTAGGCCTTACAGTGCTCTTCAAATTATTATCCCAGTACCATATCTCCCATCTCACTTTCAGTTGCTCTTTGTTCCTTTCCTATAATATTGGCTTAAAGTTCATGTGTGCTGTATAGCCCTTCTATATATTGTTCCCACCTTACCCTTATTTGCTTAGTACTGGCTTGCTATCTGAACTCTTGATAGTCATACAGCTGCTTCTCTTTTCTCCAAAGACTGCCTTACTTTCCCCTAGGTGGCATGTGCCTTTTCCATAGTCATGAATGCTTCTACAGCTTTGTATTTGTCCTTGACCATTCCTGCTTAGCCATTCTGCGTTTTCTGTCTATCTCATTTTTTATATAGCTTTATTCTCATTTGTCTGCTTCATTTGTTGCCTTTTTATGTTTCCTCCTTGGTCAATTAAATAATGAGGAAGGAGGAAGAAAATCATACCTCAAGGCACATGCCGTTAATGATTATCATCATGTTACTGAGGGCAGCAGTAGGTAGAGATCAAGATTTCGTAGGGAAAGTGAAATTGTCTCCATATTTATTGATACATGTGTCTATCTGGATTCATCTTCTAGAGATAATGCTTTTGTATTCACCTGTCCTGAAAAATGAATGAAATATATTTTTGTCAATGACATAATGTGAGTGAGTTCTGATTATGAAATAAAAATTGATCGGTTTTGGAAAGGTAACAGTGGAAAGAAAAGTGAAGGAATGGCAGTGAATGTGCTAAGCTTTTGACTATAGTCAAATTTTATGTTCACCATTCACTATTCGATTGTGCAGTGGTCCCAATCCCTTAGTCATTTTTATACCTATCATGGAAGACCCTAAACTGTGTATTAATAGGATCTGTTATACACATTATTACTTTTCATGGTTATAGCCAATTAGAAGGGACTGGACTTCCAGCTTAATACTAATTTAGAACATTTTAGCTGATAATTATTCAGGTAGTGAAGGGAGACGAAAATTTAATAGTCATGGGTGCCTGGAATTCGAGAGTAGGAAAAGGTAGAGAAGGAAACACAGTAGGTGAATATGGATTGGGGGTAAGAAATGAAAGAGGGAGCCGTCTGGTAGAATTTTGCACAGAGCATAACTTAATCATAGCTAACACTTGGTTCAAGAATCATAAAAGAAGGCTGTATACATGGAAGAAGCCTGGAGGTACTGACAGGTTTCAGATAGATTATGTAATGGTAAGACAGAGATTTAGGAACCAGGTTTTAAATTGTAAGACATTTCCAGCGGCAGATGTGGACTCTGACCACAATATATTGGTTGTGAACTGTAGATTAAAACTGAAGAAACTGCTAAAAGGTGGGAATTTAAGGAGATGGGACCTGGATAAACTGACTAAACCAGAGGTTATACAGAGTTTCAGGGAGAACATAACGGAACACTTGACAGGAATGGGGGAAAGAAATACAGTAGAAGAAGAATGGGTAGCTCTGAGGGATGAAGTAGTGAAGGCAGCAGTGGATCAAGAAGGTAAAAAGATGAGGGCTAGTAGAAATCCTTGGGTAACGGAAGAAATATTGAATTTAATTGATGAAAGGAGAAAATATAAAAATGCAATAAATGAAGCAGGCAAAAAGGAATACAAACGTCTCAAAAATGAGATCGACAGGTAGTGCAAAACGGCTAAGCAGAGATGGCTAGAGGACAAATGTGAGGATGTAGAGGCTTATCTCACTAGGGGTAAGATAGATACTGCCTACAGAAAAATTAAAGAGACCCATGGAGAAAAGAGAACCACTTGTATGAATATCAAGAGCTCAGATGGGAACCCAGTTCTAAGCAAAGAAGGGAAGGCAGAAAGGTGAAAGCAGTATATAGAGGGTCTATACAAGGGCGATGTACTTGAGGACAATATTATGGAAATGGAAGAGGATGTAGATGAAGATGAAGATGAAATGGGAGATACGATACTGCGTGAAGAGTTTGACAGAGCACTGAAAGACCTGAGTCGAAACAAGGCCCCGGGAGTAGACAACATTCCATTGGAACTAATGACGGCCTTGGGAGAGCCAGTCCTGACAAAATTCTACCATCTGGTGAGGAAGATGTATGAGACAGCTGAAATACCCTCAGACTTCAAGAAGAATATAATAATTCCAATCCCAAAGAAAGCAGGTGTTGACAGATGTGGAAATTACCGAACTATGAGTTTAATAAGTCACAGCTGCAACATACTAATGCGAATTTTTTACAGACGAATGGAAAAACTGGTAGAAGCCGACCTCCGGGAAGATCAGTTTGGATTCCGTAGAAATGTTGGAACACATGAGGCAGTACTGACCCTATGACTTATCTTAGAAAATAGATTAAGGAAAGGCAAACCTACTTTTCTAGCATTTGTAGACTTAGAGAAAGCTTTTGACAATGTTGAGTGGAAAACTCTCTTTCAAATTCTAAAGGTGGCAGGGGTAAAATACAGGGAGCGAAAGGCTATTTACAATTTGTACAGAAACCAGATGGCAGTTATAATAGTCGAGGGGCATGAAAGGGAAGCAGCAGTTGGGAAGGGAGTGAGATAGGGTTGTAGCCTCTCCCCGATGTTATTCAATCTGTATATTGAGCAAGCAGTAAAGGAAACAAAAGAAAAATTTGGAGTAGGTATTAAAATCCATGGAGAAGAAATAAAAACTTCGAGGTTCATCGATGACATTGTAATTTTGTCAGAGACAGCAAAGGACTTGGAAGAGCAATTGTACGGAATGGACAGTGTCTTGAAAGGAGGATATAAGATGAACATTGACAAAACCAAAACGAGGATAATGGAATGTGGTCGAATTAAGTCAGGTGATGCTGAGGGAATTAGATTAGGAAATGAGGCACTTAAAGTAGTAAAGGAGTTTTGATATATTGGGGAGCAAAATAACTGATGATGGTTGAAGTAGAGAGGATGTAAAATGTAGACTGGTAATGGCAAGGAAAGCGTTTCCGAAGAAGAGAAATTTGTTAACATTGAGTATAGATTTAAGTGTCAGGAAGTCGTTTCTGAAAGTCTTTGTATGGAGTGTAGCCATGTATGGAAGTGAAACATGGATGATCAATAGTTTGGACGAGAAGAGAATAGAAGCTTTTGAAATGTGGTGCTACAGAAGAATGCTGAAGATTAGATGGGTAGATCACATAACTAATGAGGAGATATTGATAAGAAATGGGGGGAAGAGGAGTTTGTGGCAAAACTTGACAAGAAGAAGAGACTGGTTGGTAGGACATGTTCTGAGGCATCAAAGGATCACAAATTTAGCTTTGGAGGGCAGAGTGGAGGGTAAAAATCGTAGAGGGAGACCAAGAGGTGAATACACTAAGCAGATTCAGAAGGATGTAGGTTGCAGTAAGTACTGGGAGAGCTTGCACAGGATAGAGTAGCATGGAGAGCTGCATCAAACCAGTCTCAGGACTGAAGGCGACAGCAACAACAGCTGATAATTTCAGAGTAAAATATGGAGACTTGTACACATGCTGATGCACATTGGAAAAGTTACAAGTAGTATTGTGCATTGCTAAAAAAGGAAGCCCCAAGATACTGTGAAGGGAGAAAATAAGTTACCCGCATAGTTTTAGATTGGTATACTTCTTGCACAGTTTTTAAATTTGCAAATCTTTCAGATTCTTTCTTTTCTCTCTGAAATCTATAATGAGGAAATTCTGAGTCCATCTTCTGCTACTAATTCTTTTATATTGATGTTTGCAATAACTTCTATAATTTTAGTAAACACTGTAGTTCAGAAGTTGATACTTATCTGTGAGTAATATGCATTTTCATATATTGAAAACACTGACAACAAGAAGGGACAGAAGATAGGACATCTTTTAAGACATCACAGAATAACTTCAGTAGCATAGAGGGAGCTGTGGAGGGTAAAAGCTGTAGAGGAAGACAGAGATTGGAATACATCCATCAAATAGTTGAGGACGTTCATTGCAGGTGCTACTCTGAGATCTCGAGGTTGGCACAAGAGAGGAATTTGTGGCAGGCCACATCAGAACAGTGAGAAGACTGATGATTAAAAAAAAATCTATGCAGAAGCAACCACAAGAAGCAAAACATTGTTAGTGCTTTTGGGAAACCTGTATATTTCATGTGTAGCAAAACATCACATCCAAAATTTTGAGTTTCAGACATACACCAATAGAAATCTACACATGAGTAACACAGTGATGGCCATATTTTCACCATTCTTTTGTTTCAGTTACGGACAATGTACTGTTTAATATACTGGGTGATCAAAAAGTCAGTATAAATTTGAAAACTGAATAAATCACGGAATAATGTAGATAGAGAGGTAGAAATTGACACACATGCTTGGAATGACATGGGGTTTTATTAGAACAAAAAAAGTACAAACGTTCAAAAAAGTCCTACAGATGGCACTTCATCTGATCAGAATAGCAATAATTAGCATAACAAAGTAAGACAAAGCAAAGATGATGTTCTTTACAGGAAATGCTCAATATGTCCACCATCATTCCTCAACAATAGCTGTAGTCGAGGAATAATGTTTTGAGCAGCACTGTAAAGCATGTCCGGAGTTATGGTGAGGCATTGGCGGATGTTGTCTTTCAGCATCCCTGGAGATGTCGGTTGATCACGACTTGCCTTGGGCAAGTACAGAAAGGGCAACAGCCTCAACGGGCGCGGGGCAAAGTCAGGACATGCGGGGACCAAGCAGCAATCGGTATTGTAATTGTAAACTGTCGAAGCTGCGTTGGTAAAGTACCGGAACTTCAAGTGCTGATAGAAAGCACCAAAGCTGAAATCGTTATAGGTACAGAAAGCTGGCTGAAGCCAGAGATAAATTCTGCCGAAATTTTTACAAAGGTACAGACGGTGTTTAGAAAGGATAGATTGCATGCAACCGGTGGTGGAGTGTTCGTCGCTGTTAGTAGTAGTTTATCCTGTAGTGAAGTAGAAGTGGATAGTTCCTGTGAATTATTATGGGTGGAGGTTACACTCAACAACCGAGCTAGGTTAATAATTGGCTCCTTTTACTGACCTCCCGACTCAGCAGCATTAGTGGCAGAACAACTGAGAGAAAATTTGGAATACATTTCACATAAATTTTCTCAGCATGTTATACTGTTAGGTGGAGATTTCAATTTACCAGATATAGACTGGGACACTCAGATGTTTAGGATGGGTGGTAGGGACAGAGCATAGAGTGACATTATACTGAGTGCACTAACCGAAAATTACCTCGAGTAATTAAACAGAGAACTGACTCGTGGAGATAACATCTTGGACCTACTGATAACAAACAGACCCGAAGAGTAATAGAAGGCAGATTTCAGACTACCTAACAGATCAAAATGAAAATTTCTGTTCCGACACTGACAATGTTGAGTGTTTATGGAAAAAGTTCAAGGCAATCGTAAAATGCGTTTTAGGCAGGTACGTGCCGAGTAAAACTGTGAGGGACGGGAAAAACCCACCGTGGTTCAACAACAAAGTTAGGAAACTACTGTGAAAGCAAAGAGAGCTTCACTCCAAGTTTAAACGCAGCCAAAACCTCTCAGACAAACAGAAGCTAAACGATGTCAAAGTTACCGTAAGGAGGGCTATGTGTGAAGCGTTCAGTGAATTCAAAAGTAAAATTCTATGTACTGACTTGACAGAAAATCCTAGGAAGTTCTGGTCTTACATTAAATCAGTAAGTGGCTCGAAACAGCATATCCAGACACTCCGGGATGATGATGGCATCGAAACAGAGGATGACACGCGTAAAGCTGAAATACTAAACACCTTTTTCCAAAGCTGTTTCACAGAGGAAGACTGCACTGCAGTTCCTTCTCTAAATCCTCGCACAAACGAAAGAATGGCTGACATCGAAATAAGTGTCCAAGGAATAGAAAAGCAACTGGAATCACTCAACAGAGGAAAGTCCACTGGACCTGACGGGATACCAATTCGATTCTACACAGAGTACGCGAAATAACTTGCTCCCCTTCTAATAGCCGTGTACCGCAAGTCTGTAGAGGAACGGAAGGTTCCAAATGATTGGAAAAGAGCACAGGTAGTCCCAGTCTTCAAGAAGGGCCGTCGAGCAGATGCGCAAAACTATAGACCTATATCTCTGACGACGATCTGTTGTAGAATTTTTGAACATGTTTTTTGCTCGAGTATCATGACGTTTTTGGAAACCCAGAATCTACTATGTAGGAATCAACATGGATTCCGGAAACAGCGATCGTGTGAGACCCAGCTCGCTTTATTTGTTCAGGAGACCCAGAAAATATTAGATACAGGCTCCCAGGTAGATGCTATTTTTCTTGACTTCCAGAAGGTGTTCGATACAGTTCCGCACTGTCGCCTGGTAAACAAAGTAAGAGCCTACGGAATACCAGACCAGCTGTGTGGCTGGATTGAAGAGTTTTTAGCAAACAGAACACAGCATGTTGTTATCAATGGAGAGATGTCTACAGACGTTAAAGTAACCTCTGGCATGCCACAGGGGAGTGTTGTGGGACCGATGCTTTTCACAATATATATAAATGACCTAGTAGATAGTGTCGGAAGTTCCATGCGGCTTTTCGCGGATGATGCTGTAGTATACAGAGATGTTGCAGCATTAGAAAATTGTAGCGAAATGCAGGAAGATCTGCAGCGGATAGGCACTTGGTGCAGGGAGTGGCAACTGACCTTTAACATAGACAAATGTAATGTATTGCGAATACATAGAAAGAAGGATCCTTTATTGTATGAGTATATGGTAGCGGAACAAACACTGGTAGCAGTTACTTCTGTAAAATATCTGGGAGTATGCGTGCGGAACGATTTGAAGTGGAATGATCATGTAAAATTAATTATTGGTAAGGCGGGTACCAGGTTGAGATTCATTGGGAGAGTCCTTAGAAAATGTAGTCCATCAACAAAGGAGGTGGCTTACAAAACACTCGTTCGACCTATACTTGAGTGTTGCTCATCAGTGTGGGATCCGTACCAGATCGGGTTGACGGAGGAGATAGAGAAGGTCCAAAGAAGAGCGGCGCATTTCGTCACAGGGTTATTTGGTAACCATGATAGCGTTACGGAGATGTTTAACAAACTCAAGTGGCAGACTCTGCAAGAGAGGCGCTCTGCATCGCTGTGTAGCTTGCTCGCCAGGTTTCGAGAGGGTGCGTTTCTGGATGAGGTATCGAGTATATTGCTTCCCCCTACTTATACCTCCCGAGGAGATCACGAATGTAAAATTAGAGAGATTAGAGTGCGCACGGAGGCTTTCAGGCAGTCGTTCTTCCCGCGAGCCACACGCGACTGGAACAGGAAAGGGAGGTAATGACAGTGGCACGTAAAGTGCCCTCCGCCACACACCGTTGGGTGGCTTGCGGAGTATAAATGTAGATTTAGATGTACATTGTGACTTCAGGTAACTCCAAAGCCAATAATTGCACGGACTGAGGTCTTGGGGACCTGGGAGGCCAAGCATGACGAAAGTGGCGGCTTGAGTACACGATCATCACCAAACGACGTGCGCAAGAGATCTTTCATGCGTCTAGCAATACTTTTTTTGTTCGTTCTAATAAAACCCCATGCCATTCCAAGCATGTGTGTCAATTTTTACCTCTCTGTCTACATTATTCCGTGGTTTATTAAGTTTTCAAATTTATACTGACTTTTTGATCACCCGGTATCTTCAATGTCTCATGAACCATTGTGTATGTTCTCTGTATGCAGTTATGAAAATAGAAATATTGTGAGACAGGTATTTGTAAAAAGGATTTCACAAGTTATGTGATTTAAATAGTTAATTTAATTTAACAGATATATTTTAATTTGGTTTGCAGATACCACACTCAAAAGAGGCTTTTAATGTTAAAGTTGATGTGCTGAAAGAAGCAAATGGAAACATATATGAGGAGCATCAGAGATTTCTTCGAACATTTGACCCAGAATGGCGCACAGATGAAAATATAATGCTTATTTTGAGTGCAATTACACTGTTCACACCTGACCGGCCAAGGGTTGTTCATGATGATGTTATCCGACTGGAACAGGTATAGTAAGACTTGTTTTCTTAGACCAGATGAGGTGATGCAGGGGTTAAGACACTGGTATTGCATTTTGGATACCAGGGATTCAAATCCATATCAACTCAACCAGATCCCAGTTTTCCAAGGTTTCTGGAAATTAAAAGTTAAGGTGAATGCTGGGATAATTGTTTTGAAAGAGACGTCGCAAACTTCCATCCATATTTCTGTACACCACAAATCACTTCATCATTTATATGACATTAAGCCCTAATCTACCTTATGTCCCATCAGATTCTCCTGAAAGTTGAAATTTTTGGTGTAAGGGTTCTAATAGAGTTTCATAAACTATTTTTTTACTATCTTCAAAGTATATAAAGCTCTTTTTCTGCTGTACATGTTTTGTTTCTTTTATTTTTGAGGCATCCTCAATGGTTTTTATTAACAGACTAGTGAAAATGTAAAGTGGATATTGTGACATGTGTGCTGTTGTCCAAACTTTCTTTTTTTAATGTCTCCACTGGCTGCAACCATGTGTTTTTCTGTATTATCATACCAGTTTTTGAGTGATGGAGTAAAGCTGATTATTGCTGTTCGTTGAAGTGCATATACTTTTGTTGTTAGCACCTCTGTAAGGATACACACAGCAAAGAAAACATGAAAATGTTAGCATCCTGCATGTACTGCAGCATTTTTCACCTTCAAGATCCCTGCAGGAAATTACAAAATTAATATAATCGACAATAGATGGTAGACTTGAAGACAAAAAAACTGTGATGGGCATAGAAGGAGTGAATAGTTAATTGTGTCTTATTCAGCTCGTAACACAACACTCAATCACATGTTTAAGGTACAGACATGTTGAAAATGAGTACTGTAATTCACTTGTACAAAATTGCAGCTTGTAGATAGAGTAGTAGTTTAAAATTAACACAATTTTCCAGAAATTTATGGCAATATTTCTATAATGAGTCAAATTATAAAGTCGGCCTGTATAAATTAATAGTTCATCTTTCATGAATTGGAGAAGTAATATATTTGTGGTAAAGCATTGTACGAGGCTTCATGTATAGTATGTTCTTGTATTTTTATTTGGTGTAAGTTTTCATTCCCTTGTATTTCTTAATTTTTTCTTTGGCCACTCAACACAACAATTTAGGAATGTGAGATAAAAAGTATTTGTTTTACTCTTTAGTCACATTATATTTATTTTATGTAATGGCTGCCAGTTTTGGTACACATTAAGCATCCTCAGGCCATCCACAGTCACACAGTCATCACACTAACTTCCAAAGTGGATGTCAAACAAGTGATAAATAATTTTCAAATTTATGCGTATTACCACTTTTGAATAAAGGCACCACTTCCAAAATTTTAGATCTTTGATGGAAAACACCCTCAGTGAATGAAAAATTTGCAATGTGAGCCAAGGGCTGTCATTGGTATGTCATCTACACCTTCTAACATTTTGCATTTGTGGCTTTTAATCGCATTTACTACCTCATGTTGAAACTAAAACTACCTCATGGTGAAACTAACCTCATGCTTAAGTTTATCATACTTCGTAAAATTTGAGATAAGTGTTTTGGAAGCATTTATAAAATAATCATTTATGACTTTGGTAGGCCTTTTTTGCTAATATTGATGTTATCAATATTTGTAAATGTGATTTCCTTCTCATCAAGTCTTTACCAGATTCACTTTTTGTGATTTCCCGTACCAATTTTAATCTATTATGCTATCATTTTCAGGCAGTTTTGCCTTTGCAGTTAGATGTTGATATATTTTCTTACAAGTCTTCTCATTTGAGAACTAAACCTTTTTATATTCATACAGGAAATCTTAATGCCCGATATAATCCAGTTAGTAGCAAACCCACGAGTGGACTCTGGTCAGTTTCTTTGAAAAGCACATTCCAGAATTAGTCATGAACACTGAAGAGAAAGCATTGTAAGGAATATCAGTAGGTCTATATTGGGTGATCTGAGATGAAAACATTAATCAGTGAATAGAAGGCATAAAATTACCTTTATTTATTTATTATTCAAATGAAAAATTAATGTTTCATGATTAACTCTGAGTTGTTGTATTAGAATACAAGAGTTGACACACAGGGAAAGGATTGTTAGAAGTTATTTGTTTACTAGTTAATGGGTGGTTTGATTCTCCTGAATGAATGAGTGGAATCCACAGCGGTGGTATGGTTTGCAGCTGTACAGACAATTTTCTCTATTCACATCTCACTTCAAATATTTGTCTATCATTCATCAGCCCTATAATCTTTATCACGTAACAATATTGTTCTTTCTTTCTGTATGATTACAAACAAATCATTGAGTTAATTAATTCACAAGTTTTGGGGAGAGACTCTGTGTGTGTGTGTGTGTGTGTGTGTGTGTGTGTGTGTGTAAAGGAGGATTTTGGGTTGGGGGGGGGGCACTATTATTCCATTTCATTTCATCTCTGTAGATAATACTGCCCAAAGAGCTCTGCTCCTCAATGAGACTTGGAATGGCCGCAAAAATTATGCTTTGAATAAGACAATGCTTTGTTATTAGATCACAATAAAGATAATTTCCTGTAAAGCAACAATACCAGGTGAATCATGTAAGACATAACACCCCTTTCATTTTGTGAATAGAATAGTTCCAGGTTTTCTGCAGTTGATAGTTTGCTGTGGAGCATGTAATGTTTTGACTGGAACTCTTGTATCAACTGAGGTATTGGAACAATTCAATAGCTCTTGGAAAGACTCCAAGAAATGTACTATAATTGGAAAGTGATGTGGCCAGAGTCAGCCACTGCAGTGTAAACACTCCAAGCAGAGCTCTTTTGCAAAGCTATATTGTTATAGGCAGCAAGCCAGGCCTACACTACATAGATAAAACCTCAGTTCCTGTATGACATGGATACAGGGTTAGCTATGATGATGTGTGTGGAGGGCTCTATGGCATATATCAATGAAAATAATCAGTTTTTGACAATGTAATGTAATTTGATAGATTGAAAATGTACTCATTAAGCACACATATAAAAGGTATTAAAGTTTGCAAGCTTTTCAAGCCAGTGGCTCCTTTGTCTGACAGAAGGGTCCATGGGGAAGGAAGAGGGGTGAAAGAAAAGGGTTGGTGAGATTTAGGAAAAGGATTAGAGTTTGGAAAACTCGTCCAGAACCCCGCATCAGGGGAGACTTAACCGGATGGAGTGAGAAGGAAAGACTGATTGTTGGGAACTGCTCTGGATGAGATTTGAAAATCTGAAAGCTTAAAGGTGGAAGATACACTAATAAGCAAGACAGGGATTACTGCCAAAATATTGTTCACAAGTTAATAAAAGCAAAAAGCTAAGTGCATTGTATGTGAAAAGAGGTTGGAGAGAGTGGCAAAAAATAGACAGGTAAGAAAATGAAAGTTGTAGAAAACTAAATGGGAGTGAAGAAAGGAATAGTTAGTGTGGAGAAAATACTGAGACTGAAGAAATCAACATAAATTAAGGCCAGGTGGGTGGCAAGAACCAAGTATATGTTGTATTGCTAGTTCCCACCCACAGAGTTCTGTGAAACTAGTGCCAGGGGGAAGAAACCAGATGGCATGTGTGGTGAAATGGGCCATGAGGTCATGTTGCAGAACATACTCTGCAAGAGGATGTTGTGTGTTGCCAGTATACACTCTCTGCCTGTACCCATTCATCCTAACTGATAACTTGGTGGTAGTCTTGCGAATGTAAAAGGCCGAACAGTGTTTACCCAACAGCTGTATACGACACGTTTCATTTCAAGGTGGCTCGCCTTTTGATAGCATGTGTTTTGCCAGTTACAGGGCTGGTATAGCTGGTGATGAGAGGGGGCATAGGGCAAGTCTTACAGTAGGATGATCATAGAGGTAAGGTATGGAGTTGGGTGAAGAAGGGGCATAGTGTTTGACAAGGATGTTGCGAAGATTGGAAGGGGGCAAAAAAGTATTCTAGGTGTAGTGGGCAAAATGTCGGGACAGAATGGACCTCATTTCAAGATATGATTTTAGGAAGTCATAGCCTTATCAAAGCAGCTGTTTAATACTTGCAAGGCCAGGATAATACTGAGTGACAGGAAATGTATGCCTAAGGGCTCAGCAGTACCAAGATTGGATGTGATGGGCTGGGAAATCTGCTTTTGAACTAGGCTTCTGGGGCAATTACGTCCAGTGAAGGCTGAGGTGAGAATGGTGTTGCATTGCTGTAAAGAGTCTGCATCTGAACAGATAATTTGCCTCGAATGCCAAGACTGTATGGGAGGGCACGTTTGACATGGAAAGGATGGCAACTGTCAAAATGTAAGTTTTGTCATATTTTTGTAGGTTCAATGTGAACAGAAGTGTGTATTTGACCTCCATTAAGGATGAGATCAATGTCAAGGAAAGTGGCATGGGATTTGGAATACGACCATGTGAAATTTAATTAGGAGAATGTATTTAGAGATTCCAAGAATTTTAATAGATCAGCCTCACCTTGAGTCCCTTCAGCAAAGGTGTCATCAGTGTATCTAAACCAAACCAGAGGCCAAAGGCTTATGGATCCCAGTAGAGCCCCCACTGCAGCCCATGGAAATGTTAACATAGGAAGGAGCCATCAAAGTTGATTAAGATGAGCAGGAAGGGTGTCATAGGACTCAAATCAGGTGCGTGCCGATTGAGGAAATTTTCAACAGGAGACAGAACATGTACACGGAGATGTAAGTGGTGTGGCATCAATGGTGACAAGCAAGTGTGTGACGAGAGTGGGACGGACAGAGATTTCAGACGATCTAGGAAATGGTTGATGTCTTTAATTATAGGAGGGTTGCAGGTGCTAATCAACTAAGGCAGATATACATTTGGTAGTGCTTTGAAGCCAGCAACTGTGGGATAGTTAGGACGATTGGGTTTTTGGATCTTAGGAAGAAGGTGAAAGGTGGAAGAGTATGGTTTGTGTGGGATAAGAAGTTCTGTGGACTGAGGTGTTAGGTCCCTCAAAAGGACTGAGATTTTAATGAGTGGCTGCAGGTCGGTTTGAATCATAGGGATGGGATCTTGATAGCAGATACTGTACATATAGTTGTCTGACAGCTGGTGTAGGCTTTCACATACATACTCCCATTAGTCAAGTATCACTATAGTGTTAGATACTTTGGGTGCTGGGAGCATAATGATGGAGTCATCAGCTTTTAGTGACTAAAGAGCCTGGAGTTCTGCAGAGGACAGGTTAGGGTCATTTTGTAAGAACCTGAGGAAGGGTTGTGAAGCAATTATGGATGTGAGGAATTATTGGAAGGCTTGTAAGGGACGATTTTGAGGTAGTGGTGATGGATCAAGTTCGGATCATGGTTGGGACTGTTTAAAGGCAGGGTTCAACGTCAGGTTTGCCATTGGAATGATTTTGAGAGTGAGTTGTGAAGTGATATTTACTGTTGACATTGTGTGTGAAGGAAAGTAGATCCTTCACCAAAGCAGCATGATTAAATTAAAGTTTAGGGCTGAAAGTGAGACCCTCAGATAATACAGATAATTCAGGAGGGGTGAGTGCTTTAGATGAGAGGTTGAGAACACTGTACAGTTGTGGCTGGTTCTTGTGATCATGAGTTATTATTGGTCTGGGAGGCAATGGTGAAGGCTGGTGGATGTTACGGAGCTTGGCCAAGCTCTGTTGTAGGAGAGGAGTTGTGGCTGATGGTGAAACTGTTTAGGAAACTGTAGAGGGACAGGAAGGGAAACACCACTGTCATAAACGACCTAGCTATCCCACCTTCTCCTAAACTACTGCTTCACCTTGAAATCTATCCCACCTTGTCCTAAACCTAACTCAACAGTGACGTTTCCCTTCCTGCTCCTCTGCAGCTCCCTTCTCATTGCACTTCCAATCTCTGCAGTATCATCGTCAGACCATATGCCCCTCTTCACCCATCTCCCTATCCTATGGCTCCTACCCCCATGATAACCCCGCTGTAAGACTTACACTATACATCCTCCTACCACCACCTATACCAACCCTGTAAGTACCAAAACATAATAGTACCAAAGGGAGATTCACTTGTAAAATGACATGCGTTGTGTACCAGATGTTAGGTAAACACTGTTCAGCCTTTTATAATGGCATGACTACCACCAAGTTATCAGTAAGGATGATTGGGTGTAAGCAACACACAATATCCCATTGCAGTGTGTGCTCTCACGCGACAGTTGTGACCTCGGCACCTGTTTCATCACACTTGGCATCTGGATACTTTCCCCAGACACCAGTTTCTCAGAACTCCGCAGGTAGGGACTGGTGCTACAACTCCTCGGTTCTTGCCATCCATCTGGCCTTAATTTACATTAATTTCTACCATCTAGCATTTCTTCACAGTAACGATTCCTTTGTTCACTTCCTTTTAGTTTTCTACATCTTTTATTTTCTGACTGTCTATTTTTCGCCATCATCTCCCACCTCTGTACATAAAATGCTCTTAGCTTTTGGCTCTTATTAACTTACACATGATGTTCACACAGTAATCTCTATCTTGCATCTTATCCTATCTCCCACCTTTAAGCTCTAAGGTTTTTAAATCTCGTCCAGTGCAGTCCCCAACAATCAGCCTTTCTTTCTCGTCCTGTCTGGTAAGTCTTCCCAAACTGAGTTTCTGTGCAACTTTCCCAAATTCTGATCCTTGTCCTAAACCTCACCAGTTCTTTTCCTTCACTCTTCTTCCTTATGCTTGAACCCTTCTGTCAGCAGAAAGAGCCACTGGCTTTGAAAGTTTGCAAACTTTAATACCTCTTACATGTGTGTTCCCTTGCTGCCACTTGGTGAGTAGATTACCTATCCAACTACATGATCTATAGCATATGCTAGCTTCTGGAGCATCAGATGGGGCTTAGGAAAACAATTTCAAATGTTTGTTTGTTTTCAGGTTTTTGTGGAAGCAATTAGTCAGGTAGTTTCCCATTTAAACCCTCAGCTTTTGCTGCTAACTTGTCAAAGCTGGAACACGTGTCGGTTATTCATACTTCATAATGGTAAATGGCGCTATTCACTGAAAGACAGATAGAAAGAAATTACTGTTTTAATTCCTTAGATTTGATGATGATAATAATAATAATAATAATAATACACCTGTCTTTACGTGGAGATGCCTGAGTGCTTCTCAAATGTAAAACACCTGCTTTCAGACAGATATCTGTAGATGCTACTCTGCATTGTAATTAGATGGAATACACTTTTTTAACTATACATTTTATTCGGAATGACTGACGTTTTACCCGCAAAATAAATGTTTTTGTTTATGAAATATAGTTTTACAAGTCACTTAAACCTGTGCTGAAGCAGTTTAACATTGACTCAAAGGATATCCATTCATCCTAACTGATAACTTGGTGGTACTCATCGTGATATAAAAGGTTGAACAGTGATTACCTAACAGCTGGTATATGGCATGTGTGATTTCACAGGTGGATCTCTCTCTTTATCTTAAACCATTGCATATTGTGGCAGTTCGACAGCGCATGCTGTATGCTGTGTAATGTAGATGGAGCTTCATGATAGACTGCAGCTTTCAACGCTCACTGTAAAAACAAATAGAGAGGAGTCAAATCAGGGCACCTGCTCGGCTATTGTACTGCTGTTTTCTGTTCTAAGCAACATTCAGGAAACTCTTCATTCAGTATTTGCATTGTAGCACAGGAAGACTGCACTGGACAGCCATTGTGTTGGAACCACATACACTGTTGCTTTTCCAGTGGTACCTTTTGTAGGAGCACTAGTATAATGCTCATGAGCAACTGTGCAGTCTTATTTGCATTTAAAATCTCTGGGTTAAAGTAAGGTCCCACAATGGAATTTTGTATAATGCTGCACCATATTTTTTTGCTCTATAGTCATTGATGTTCAACAAAGCTATTGTTGAAAATTTACGTTATCATGATTTGTAAACATAGCTGTGCCAGTAAAGAGCACATGTTGGAATAATGTAGTGTCATCTCCCAGTTGATGCAGAGCAGATGGACATTCAAAATTCACATCCTCTGAGTGCCTGATGTAGTGACAGATTATAAGGATGGAATTTATGTCGACACAATATGCGAATGACACTTCTCTGGCTGATCACACATTCCTTGGCACTACATCTCTCACTGTCATGCAGATTGGTAAGCAATGTAGCCAGAAAAGCATCTTCATTTGCTCTGTCAGACATTGAAGCTGCTTGTTTGCACTAGTGACCTAATAATTCATGCAAGTGCCTGGTGCGACGGACAGCAGTGTTCAGGATAGATGTCTCTTTACCACTGTACCATTTGTACAGCATTTCTTTGACATTCATCATATAAAAATAGCATGTCTAACTTCTTGTCATTGGTGTATATTTTGACATGCAAGTAATGTTGAAGCAGAAATGACCTGCTGATTAGACAACACCATTTCTGCTAGTTCTGCAGTTCAGGCATGTAAACAATCGAAAGGATTGATGCAACAACACAGCATGGCATGAGCATGTTTAAAACACAATAGGTGATTCTGGCTGACCTGCCTTTCAGTTTTAGAATATTTTTCAGATTCTTTTGTGAAGAGTTCAGCCTCAAAATCAACAAGATTATATTGGTAAACCTGTCTATTTGAGCACTTTCAGATGCTGTTAAAAAGTATATTGTTCTCTTTAAAAAATCATGCTAGCTTCACTAATTTGATTGATACAATAATGAACTATTTATTGCATAAGAAAAGTCTGTTCCTCTTAGTATACAATCATGTGCCAAAAACCTTGTTTCGATATCTGGAACCACTTGCGAAGTAAAACTGGCATTACGTCTTACGTCACTCACACTGTGAGTCTACAACTGTGTGACATTTATTTCTGTTTATCATCAATCAGGTTTATCGGATGAATTCAAGATTTTGTCTGAAGTTCTTAAAACCAAGGTTCATTGTAGAATATTCATAATGAAACTGTGTGCGAAACCATTTCAGAGTATTGTACTGTATGCCTAGAAAAAAGTAACGTTATAATGTTTCAGTCAAAATTAACAAAGTTGACAAATGTTCTGAAAACAACATTTTTAACAGTACATTTTTGCTACTGAAAAATGTGAAGGTTTTTGTTTTTGTATATTTTTGGCCCTGTTCAGTATGCATTTACTTTAATCATATAATTTTTTGTCCTCCGTACCGTGTGTACATACTGTTTTTTCTTTGACTACTATTTGCTGTTTAATTGATTCTTTTCTTTTGCATACAATAATATAGGATCTTCAAAACTTTCAACAGTGTTAACATTATACATTTCCCAGTTACATCTTTTGAAGCAATTTTTTTGGTTGTCAATAACCTTTTTCCTGTTTTAAGTATGGGATTTTGATTAACAGATGAGTGATTGTTGTTCATTGAATTGAAACGTTGAAATTTATCAGAGGGCAATCATTTCAAGTGTGAATATTTAGATGAGACAAAAATTTTGCCTTGTTAATAGTATCCGTAGTTCCTTCCAGGGGTCTCCAAAACATGACCTGCAGGCCACATTTGGCTCACAAAGGAATTTAATCCAATTAACACTTCAGAAATTTTTTTAAAAAATAACATGCAATTCCTCCAGCTCGTTTGTATCTCTTCTTATTTCTAGTTGTCTTTCTTTTAAGTATGTGTAAACTCAAAATAGAACAATGAATAGGTGGTGGCCTTATCTTAAACACAACATGGGCCATTTAATATTTCATTATAGAGGAAGACGACAAACCAGTATGTGTTATATACAACAAAGTTATTGATGTTTTGAAGGAATACAATACTTAACACCACTACAAAGAAACACAAGTTACACAGTTTGATTAAAAGCTGCCTTTCAATTACAGCTGTAGAATTGTTTCTGCTAGCCAAGCGTGCAGGTTGTGCTGTTCTTTGACCACGAACGGCACATTTGCAATGTCCTCAGTATGTTATGTCAGTTGTGATCATAACTGTTTTGCATAGTTGTGAGCACCTCATGTCAGAGATACGTGATTTCAAACATGGGAAAATTGTTGATGCTCGTATGATGGATGCTTATGTAATCAAAGTAGCCAAACAGTTTGGTGATTAAAGAGGCTGAGTCACAATGTGGATGGAAGTGTGTGTTAAGTGAGGATGGTAGATGATCACTGAAGATGACTGTGACGAAAAAATAAGAAGACAACAGCTGCAAGTCACTGGAAAACTGAATGTCGCACTCGCACATTCTGTCAGCACAAAAAAAAAAAAAAAAACAAAAAAAAAACACCAATATATATGAAGGGAGCTCCCGAAGCAGAGACTTGTAGGACAAGCTGGAATTCCAAAATCACTCATCAATGATGCAAATGCCCGTAACAGGAGAATGAAGCCATAAGCCCTAGACTGCGGTGCAATGGAACAAAGTCATTTGATTGCATGTGACTTCTTTCACATGGTTCCCAATTTCTGGGTGATTTTATGTACCAAGAATGAAACATGGTGAGGGTGTGGGGGTTTGGTTTGCTGATGATTTGAGCAGTCATATTGTGGTGTTTCATGACCTCCATTATTGCTCTGCAAGGTCATATTACAGCCGACAATCGTGTGAGCATTTTGGCTGCTCAGATCCATCGCATGCTACAGTGTTTGTTCAACAGTGGGGATGTTGTGTTCCAAGATGACACGGCCCCTTTTCAGACAGCTCACATTGTACAGGACTGGTTTTGTGAACATCTCCGTGGTTTACCACAGTCACAAGATCTCAATATTATTGAGCCTTTGTGGTCTGTTATGGAGAGAAGATGCGTGGTCGCTATTCACCTCCATCACTCTTACCTGAAACTGGCAGTATTTTGTAAGATGAATGGGATAATATAACCTTGACAACTGTACAGGACCTGTATTTATCCATTCTGAGATGACTGGAAACTGTTTTGAATGCTAACAGTTTTCCTTCATTGTATTAGGCATGGCATTGTGTTGTTTTCTTTTTGTGTTTGTATTTGCCACATGTGTGGCAAATATTCAGGTTTCACTGGAAGACTAAACTCAGAATATGAAGCCAATGATGTTACCAAACACTTCAGAATGTACTGTGTAGTTCATCAGGAAACACTGTGCAAAGTCAGTGGATATGTCCTGGGTGATGAAGTCCATAATGTATGCTGTCAATTTCATTCGATGTCATGGAATCCAATTCAAGTCTTTGCTAGAAGATGTAGAATCTTTGTCAATTGATCTCTCATACCACACAGCTGTAAGGTGGTTAACTGTGGTAAAACTTTGTCAAGCTTCTCTTCTTTGAGAACAGAGTTTGAAATACTTATAAGTGAGAAGAACAACCCTATGGAAGTCCTGTCAGACAAAGAATGGCTATGGAAATTAGCATTCTTGGCTAATGTTGCTTTCCATTTGATTGAAATGAATAAAAAACTCCAAGGGGAGGACAGTATTACTTGTTATCTTTACACATATGTTAAAGCTTTCAAACAGAAACAGATACATTTTAGACACAATGTCAGATAGAAAATTTCCTTACACATCACCATTTGTCTGTCACTGAATGGTGGGTGTGGTTCAAGTTTTCCACTTTTATTTGCAATGGAACATCTTGGTTATCTGAAGAAAGAGTTGTTGTCATGGTTCTCAGATTTAGATACTAATTCCAAGAAACTACAAATTTTCCAGGACCTCTTTTCTTGTGGACTGGTAGATGTTCAGGCAGTACAGCAAATGGAACTCATTGCTGTGCAAGCTTATGACACAATGAAGTACAAATTTAGAAGACAACTACACCTAGATCAAAGACTTTGCACAAAGTTTGTTACCTGGGTTTTCCATGACCTAAAAATGTGAACAAACATTTTCATTGCTGAACTTTACAGAATCTAAATACCGTTGAATATTTACAGACTATTTTATTTACAAAACAGAGTGAGTTAGAGCTACAGTCTGAGAAAATTTTGGATTGAAAAGATAAACTGCATATATCTCATTAAGTTTACTAAAGAGTAATAAAGTGTACTTGAGATTTTCACTGAATAGTGAGTTTGCATTAATTACGGTAAATTTCATTATAATTATCTTCTTGAACTTCTGAGAAAATGTTTTACCCGGTCACACTGAGTTTCAGAACTTGATATGTGACCCTCGTGGTCTAATAATTAGGAGACCCCTGTTTTATTCTATGGATGCTTTGTACATTTTGGTACATTATTTTGGACAAATTATTCTGTTTTACCATTTACTCACTGAATAGTTGAAGCACAGAATTGCCAGCAGGCATACAGAAAAGAATAAACACTTTGCTAGCCATGTATGAATGGGTTCCAGGACTGTTAAAGTATTTACATTCTGCCAGAGCTTCCCTTACTACATTCCCTAACTTTTTTGTGATAAACTCTTTTCCACTCTGGTTTTGAAGGACAATGTTATTTGGAAAGCCAAAACATAGCGTATAGTCTGTTGGTTTACTTTTTTTACAGCTCGATGGTCTCCTCCATGTTTTGACATTTGCCTGCTTTATTTCCTCATTGATTGTCCTTGGTGTCGACGTATTGCATTGCTATACTGGCTGAAAAATGGGGGGGGGGGTTGGGTTTGGAAGTTCAGCACTGACTACTTTAAATGATGTAGCCGACAGGTACACATTTGTGTCTCACAGTTCTTTACTTTCAATGTTCACAACCCCCCCTCCCCATCCTTTGCAAGCAAACGTCAACATACTGCTACAATAGTTTACTGTTGGAATATCCATGAGCAGAAAAAGCCTAACCACACAGTTCACAGTTCTTGCAGAATAATACGATACATATTGAACAGACACTATCATTGTTTTAACACACAGCCTATTTGTCTTACACTTATTTGACAGTTAAGTTGATGCATTGTAGTTGTTCTAACCAAGACGGGGTCCTCGTCTGAAACTCAGCTGTGGACTGACTTGTCTCAGCACCAAAAATTGAGCCCTTATATATCATCACAATAATAGGCACTGAAACTACACATTGTTTGATGTATAATTTACAGAAATCACAATTAAAACTTAACTCATTAAATTAATTGAATACATCGAAAAATTCCGCCTTTTTAACAGTTTCTTCTGCTTCAAGAATTAGGCTGAATTATTTGTTTAAATGGTGAAATAAACAGATATAGATACGCAAACAATACTTTGGACAAAACTAGTAATTACTTGGAATTAATTAAGAGCTGGCTTCACTAACATGTTTTTGAATAGAGCCAAATAAATACTTAAAGAATGGTATTAGTTTTTCCTCCAAATGTTTATAATTAGTACAGAATTTATATTTTGTTTATAATTCAACAGTAGAATTTAAGTTACAAAACAATTACTGATTTCATCCTAGAATGAAAGATACTAACTAGGAATAGCCAAAATAAATTAGTAAATCAATTACATACGTAAAACTAAGCACAAAATTAGATCTGGTATTATATTCTTTAAAACTGAGGGCCAACCTTTCTCTTTTATGAAAATGCAGATTATACTCACATATGTTAATGGTAATTAGCTAAAAATGAAAAAAAAGAAAACAAATTTAAGGATGCAGATGGCTAAAGAAGAGGGGAAGTAAAAGGGATCTCAGCTTGCTTCAGCATAATGTCATGTTGTCTTCTGGTAATATTTTTACTTGGCATTCATCGTATGACCAGAGTCATCAATTAACTGTTTAGCATACTCTAATTTTTGTGCTGCTACAACTGTACCATTCTGCTCCTCTTCCCAGTGCCAAAATAAATATTCATGGGTGACTTATCAGATGTCGTGTTAATTTAACCGGCTTGTTATGATCTTCCAAAGATTTCGTTCTTTGCCTCCTCCTTCCAGTAACCCAACATTTACTACTTTGTCTGTCAACTTAATTCTCATTATACTTCTGGAACACCTTCTAGTAAGCTTCTCTGGAGATCCCGTGCTGCAGCACTGATAACCTCACTGTTGAGCACACGTATGGTCCTTCCAATGCTGCTTGTTACACTTCCTATGCGTTATTGTGTTCCACACTAAGTGCTTAAGAAAAATTATTCATTTTTGTGCGAGTTGTTTTGTTGAAGAAAATTCTATTTTGCTTGGACTAGTCTCCTGTTGTTTTCTTTGCTAAATTTATTGTGTGTAATCATGCCTTACTTTCTACAACAATTTCACTTGAGTTATTGCTTCATGTCATAAAAGTTGCAGTACAGTGACAACATAGTGCAACTGCCTACTACACTTCCCTTCACTGTAACCAAGATAGCTTGATATTTCATTTTTATTTCTAAAATGTTGTATTTGTAGCTATTGAAGGTCATGTGCATGTTTTAGTTCAGGATATTATGCATGTTGATCCCCTTTATACACTATTCAAGGCTTTTTGGAAGTCTACTGAAACTGTTTGGCTCTTTGTCAAACACTGTTCTCTTTATAAAATCTTCTTGGGCTTCTAGCTGTGTGAAGTAAATGGATTATTCATGCCAAAACTGTATCAGTGGTTTGAATTGTCAAGCTTAGGCCTACCACTAACAGAAAACCAGAAAGGAGCCTCATTTCTTGTCACAGATTTTTAATATTTGAGACAGCTTTTTCGTGGTGCATTAGTGTCTTCAGAACAGTGCTTTTCTGTACCAGTTACTGATGGCAGAAAACATGCAGATTATATTTTGTGTGATTGGGAAGGGAGTTACTTATAAATGCTGTGTCTGAGACAACCAGTTATGTTCAAGTGGCTGACGACATCAAGGAACAAGAATGTGTTCTCTCTAGCCCTCTGTTGTGAATTCGACAAGTATTCATGAATGTGGTTCAGGTGTACAAAGTCTCAACCACTTTTTTAAACATGGAGCGAGATAACAAAGATGTTATTGATATAACGATAAAAATAATTAGTCTATACTGGTTTCATGTTTAATCTTCTTCTTATAAAGGTTTCCTATGGACATACTAAATAGGTTCCCATCATATCACTGTCCATCTTGTCAAAATACTGTGTGTCATATAATAAATACAGTGATGTCAGTATGTGCTTAACTGTCTGGAATTGCTCTGTCAAAGGACTAATCTTTGATGGGAACACATGAAAATACAGAGACTATATAAAATGTGACCATTATATCATGACTGGGTGATCTTAGGAACACCACTTATTATTTTACAGATTACTTATTATTTTTCCTGTGTGGCACCAATGCAGAGTTAAAATTTTTCGATTTGCCCCTCTTCTGCAATGATACCTCTTGTGCTGTATTGATCTAAGTCCTAGTCTGGGCTCAAGAGTGAATTTGTGAATTGTGGAAGGAAATGTGTCCAGTTTCTTTGAAATTAATTAATGTTAGAAGCAATTATTAAACCTGTGTTTGAAATAGACTGTGCAGCACTTATGCTGCCACCATTGTATATAGCAGGTAGGGATAATGAGAAGAAAATAAGTAGACAAGGGTGCGTGCAGAGGCAAATAGACTGTCAGGTTTTCCTCACTCATTGCACCAATAAAATAGGACATGAAATATGTAATACAGGTATCAAGCATCTTCAACCATGCACTGCAGAGTGACCATTGACTACAGGGCACTGACAGTAAGTCCAGTAGAGACGTTGAGACAAGTGGATGTGCCTGGAGTGGTGGTAGCAGCAACAGTAGCAGTTTAGTTTAGTTTGTGATTTTTTTTTTTGCACATGCTTCTGGTAAGAAGTGAACTATATCTGTGTATTTTAGTGTTTAGATAACATTTAGCAAATCACTCTTAGGTTTTTGTTTTTACGTAAATCTTAGTGCAGGACCTCAGAAAAACAGTGCTCTGTGAGCAGATGGTGCACACAGGCCTGTGAGCATTGAGCGCTGTGCCCTCTGCATTGTCACAACGAATGGGGTGGGGAGCCAAGTGAAGACCTGTGAAGGAAATGCTGAAGAAATATAGATTGTATTTATATTCCTTGTCATATTACAGATCAACTACTTCAAGCTGCAGACCAGTGGAAATGGTGTGTTGGAAGCCTTTGCATTTTCCCATTCTGCTGCATTGGGGATCGTGTCTTTTTTTTTTTTTTTTTTTTTTTTTTTTTTTTTTTTTTTTTTTTTACCCCCACAACAAGACTAGCAATGTGTCTGCACGCGCGCGTGCGTGCACACACACACACACACACACACACACACACACACAAATCAAACTAATAAGTTCCATAACAAAGCTGCATGTTCTATGCTTTCTTGAATACAGCTAAGAGTGTCATGTTAACTATGTGTCTGTGTTAACTACACTTTCATAGAGTGCTAAAGATAATAGAAAAAAATCGTTTACAAATATTTTTGAAGCTGGCGCTGAACAACTTCTGCCATAATCTGTGTGGGATGCATGAGTGTCATGTTTAATAATGGCATCACATGAAATTGTTCTGCGTGAAATGGACATAAATCTTCAGCTGCAGTAGCAAAGTATTCTTTTATTAAATTATCATTTGTGAAAGGGTGCATGGACTTTGCTAAAAGTAGTGCAGTTTTGTAGCTCATTGGAGCATCACACTGACTTGAAGTTTCTTCCTCTTCTTCTCTCTGTTCAGAGGGCCTTCTTTTAAGTTTCAATATCTCTTACACATGTTCAGCTCCCTCACATTTTCTGTTTCCGTACTCTGTGACATGCCAAGGTATGTATCACCTTTGTAAATTGAACGTCCTGAAAGTATACAGCATCTTATGATCCATTAAAAATTTTGCAAACCCATCTTTTTGTGGGAAATCATAAAGACTCCTCACACAGTGGACTGACGTGCGAAGACATTGTCGGTGCTACACAATGCCAACTCGCCATTGCTTATTAGATGGCTTCACTGTGAAAACTGACCCTCGTCTATTCGATAGCTGGTGCTGCTGCTGTGTTGTCATGACCATGTGATTTGTGCATGTTTTCCTCGCTCCCCATCATGCCGCAACTGCTTTGCTCGCGAGCAAGAATGTGAGCGGGCTTGAGTGCTTAAGCTCACAATCAGTGAGGTGTTAAGCCCTGTATTGGTGTATATCTTTGTGTGAGTTGATTCTTTGTGCAGTTTTGTGCTGCCAGAAGCACTACGTCATGTCTCTATGTTTAAATCTCATGTTAGCACAAAGCATATAGTTTAGATTGGTGCACTGGAGTTTATATATTTAGTTCCTGCAGTAGTTTTCAGGTAAGCAGTGTGTCTAGTAAAAATTAACTGTTGATACATCCATTTTCAGTAGACAAATTTTTATATGTTTTAAGAGTTTGCGGATCTTGTGGTTCCAGGCTATAGTGAGAACCCTGAAGAACAGAGTTTAGTGCTTATTCTCCTCATTAGATTTTTTGTACATTTCAACCTCGGTAGCACCAGTCAGGTAGTTTACTCTTTTGCAGGGTCAGACAGTAATTTCAAAGTTACTCTTTACTGCTTTGTTTGTATATTTTGAGATTGTATATAATTTTTTTAGACAGTACGATATGGATAGGGAGTGTGCTTGTAATGAGTGGACACAGGGAGAATAGGTTGCCCTCTCCTGTTGGGCCAGTGGCTGATTCTCCTATCTAATCTGGACAAATGTAGAGGGTGGGTATGTTAGCCGTTGGGAGTTACATTGTTAGGTGGGTGATGGAATCCCAGGGAAATAGCATGCAGGGCAAGAGAGAATGCCAGTGTGCACTCGGTAATTTCTGGGGGTCATCTCCATGACCTGGAGGCTGTTCTGCCTGCAGCTATTGAGAGAGCTGGGTGCAACTGCTGCAAATAATGGCACATGTCAGCATGAATGATGCCTGCCACTTGTCTTCTGATGTCATTGTCAGCTAATTTTAGTGAATGACTGATTTGGAGAAGGCAACAAGCATTGGGTGCAGGCTAAGCTGTCTATTTGTAGCATCAAACTCCGGGTTTATTGTGATCTGGTTTGGACCAGAGTGGATGGTCTAAACCAGAGGCTCAGGCGATTCTGCAATGGCATTACATAGGAATTTCTTGACCTCTGCTATCGGGTGGAAAATTTTAGGGTTAGAGAACGCCCCCCCCCCCCCCCCCCCACTTACAATGAGAGATGAATTACCTGCCAAAATCAAAGTTGCATCAGCCGCAGTGTTCTAAGGTGATACTTGTCTTTGCATATAGGCAGTAGAAATGGTTAGTATGATATTAATAAATAGCAGGAATATCTGAGGGAAGGTCCAAGAATTAATATTGCTTTTTGAAGGTTATAATGCTGAGATGATAGCAGGGAAAGAAAGTCTGTTGAAATGAAAAGCGAATTTTCAGTTTGGAATATTTGTCATAAGGATAGGCTAGTTGCCATTGGTGATGGCAAATTTGCTGCAATAAAGAACTTGATAATATTTAGCAATATTATCACAGATCCTGAATTTGAATTAATCAGGGAGAAGTTAAGCATCAAATTGGTCAAAAATGGTAATTAGATCGCTTGGGTCAGGAGCTGTAGTGGTAGAGCGGCTCATGGAGAACCTACAGAACATTGTTATAATTTTCCTGTTCATGCTGTTATCATGAGTATGATTTCAACTTGTCAGTAATAGATTGGGAGAGTCATGCGTTCAAAACTGGTGCCAGAGATGGGGATTCGTGTGACATTATTCTGAATGTCTCGTTTGAAAATTAACTTTGGGCAGATACAGAGCCAACTCGTAAAGATAATATCTTGGACTACCTAGCAGCAAACAGAGCTGAATTTATTGAATCAGTTAATGTAGAGGAAGGTATCGGTGATCATAAGGCTGTGATAGCAACTAAAACTACAGGTTTTGCAAGGGATGTTAAAAAAGGTAGGAAGATATTTTTTGCTTTGCAAGAGTGACAGGATACAAATTGCAGACTGAGTTGTCAGCATCAAATATTCAATGATGATGATGATGAGCACAAATGAAAAAAAGGTCAAAAGCATCATTCAGTATGTATTAGATAAGTATGATCCTATTGTCCATGCTGCCTATGAAAATAGGACTAGTAATTCCGCCTTATGCAAGACACCTTTTCAATGGGTAAAATGAAATTGGAAAGGTGTCTTGCATAAGGCAGAATTCCTCGTCCTGTAGATAAGTATATTCTGAACAAAGTCTTAAAGGGTGAGAAAGACCTACTGTGATTTGGTAGGGATGTTAGAAAACTGCTCCATAAACAGCGAGAGCTTCATGTCAGATTCAGGAGAAGTCAAAACTTAGCTGACAAGCAAAAGCTGAATGAAATGAAAGTGAACAGTAAGAGAGCAATGAGAGAAGCATTAAGCGACTTTGAAAGTAAAATATTGCCAACTGATTTGAGCAAAAACTGTAAAGCAAAAAGTGATTCGAAATCATCTTTTCATTCACTTGGAGACCATTCTGACACCAAAATGGAAGAGAACAGAGAGAAGGCTGAAATACTGTATTCGGTCATCCAGAATTGTTTCACTGCGGAAGATTGTAACTCAGTCCCACCTTTCAACCATCCCACAAGTGTTAAAATGGCAGGTATTGAGATAACCGTCATGAAACTGAAAAACAACTACATTTCCATAGTAGTGGAAAGGCATCAGGACTAGATGAAATAGCTATAAGATTTTACAAAGATTGTACAAAAGAACTTGGTCCCCTTCTACAGCAGTTTATTGTAGATCACTGGAGCAACAAAGAGTATCCAGCAAGTGGAAAAAGTGCAAGTCATCCCTTGTTTCTAGAAGGGCCGCAGGACAGGTTAACCCAAGTACAGGCCTCATCAGTCTGTTGTAGAATCAAGGAACATGTTTTATGCTCAAGAATTATGATGTACAAGAACAAAAGTCTCCTCTATAAAAGCAAACATGGATTCTGCAAACAAAGATTTTGTGAAACTTGGCTTGCTCTTTTCCTTCATGGGGTCCTTAGTGCTGTAGACAACAGTGATCAGATTGATACCGTGTTACTTGACCTCAGGAAGGCATTTGACACCATCTTGCACTGCCGTTTAGTGAAAAAATATGAGCGTATTGTGTATGAGACCAGATTTGCGACTGAATTATAGACGTTACTGCAGATAGAGCTCAACACTTCTCTCTTAACAGTTCAAAATTGACAGATGTGAAGGTAATTTCTGGAGTACCCCAAAGAAGAGTGTAGAATCTTCATTGGTTACTGTGTATATGAATGATCTACTAGAAATAGTTGGATGCTTCTTAAGACTGTTTGTAGATGATGCGGTTGTCTTAACAAAATAGCAACACCAGAAGACAGTATTGATTTACAGAATGACTTGCAGAGGATTGATGTTGCAGGCTCTTCCAGTTGACCCTGAAAGTAAATATATATAAAATATTGTGCATACTTAGGAAAAGAAAGTCACCACTGTACAAATTTAAATTATTGATGAGGAACTTCTAGAACCAGTATTTACTGTCAAATATGTAGGAGAAACTATCCAGAGCAGCCTTAAGTGGAAGGACCACATATAACAAATAGTATGAAAAACAGAGGTCAGACTGCAATTAATTGGAAGACTCTTAACGAAATGTAATTCATCCACAAAGGAAGTGGTTTATAATGTGCCTTTTCGATAGATTCGCAAGTGGTGAACATCAAAATGGGATCTTTACAAGGTAGGACTGTTGTCGGAGGGAGAGAGAGAGAGAGAGAGAGAGAGAGAGAGAGAGACTTGTTTCATCGGGGGATCATCTAGATGGCACAAGAGCATTACTGAAATCCCCAGCGAACTCCATTGACAAATCTTACAGTAGAGATGGTGTGCTTCATGGAGTGATTTGCTATTGAAATTTCGAGGAAGCACTTTCTGGGAAGAGATGGACAACATATTACTTCCTCCCACATATCGCGTAATGACCCCAACAAGAAAATTCAAGAAATTGGAGTCAATACATAGGCTTACTGACAATTATTCTTTCCACACACCATTAACAAGCGAAACTGGACGGGAGGAATGTTCGTACCAGAAAGCACTGCCTCTGTCACACACAATTACATGGTTGTGGAATATGATGTAGCTTTGGCTTTCAGAATATATAGGTAGATGTATTCATAGATGCAGATGTGTTATCTGTTTGGCTTTGTGAAATTTAGGTACTGCTGTTGGTTTAAAAACATGCAGGTGCCAGTCTTGTTAGTACATCTCAGGGCCCATGTGAAAAGTCTGGAAAATTCACTGCATGAGCTGCCTAAAGGTTTTGAAAGGTGTTGCTGTTGAAATCAGAAATATTGTATTTTGGATTTTAAATCTGAAGATTGATAAAATGTCCTGTGTGCTAGTTGTGCCACTACTGAGATTGAGATTGTGTGTGATACATCTGTATGTTGCTTTGGAAACAAACTTGCATTTTATTTCAATGCTTTGCTTGCTGAATGATATCAGATGTTTGCTTGATGGTTAAAGTTGTGGAATGTGTCTGTTGATTGCTGTCGAGAGGGCTTACAATTTCCATAATATGTCCCTGGTGGCAAGGTGGTGGCCACTGATATTGATAGTTTTGAGGCTGCAAGATATCTTAACAGAGTTTCACTGGATTCTGATGGTAGCAAATCTTATTGTGTTCTCACTGAGTTCACTGCTGCAATTTTGATTTTTTGTTGCAGATGACTGACTAATGTATTTTCTAAGTTCAATTCCTGAGCTACATTTAGTACTTTCTCTGTTGGTTGGTTGGTTAGTTTCATACTGAACTGCCTGATAAATATTTTTCAGCACTACTACATAATGGATAAATTAATCAACACACTCAAGTCAGGAATATCTGTAACCCTTGCCTTATGTGACTGGCATTGTAAATGATCACTATTACTTGTGATTGCAGCATTATGGCCCAGTCACCCTTAAATGCCCTGTCATGTTAGCTGTTTCCACCTTTAATGGGTTTCCCAATTTTGTTGTTGTTATTGATAGTTTTGCCAGAATAAAGTGGAAATTTAACAACGATGTGGATGGAGGTCCAGGAAGATTTTATAAATTTATGTCACTGCAAGAACATGCTGTCTTATTTTACATTTTCTTGAGTTTGAAGAACCGTGTTCACTGCAACCATTTAAAACCTATTGCAGAATTCTTATTTCTTTCACTTTGAAATTCTTCAGTAATTCTTTGTAGCTTTCCTCCTCTGCTAAAGAATTCCAGTCTCCCAGTTGTATCAAACAGCAATCTCGTGACTGATTAGGGAATCATCTAAATCCACCCTGAAATTGTAAATAGATCACTCAGCACAATGCAGTCATAATTAGTAAAGTGAATTTTAGTGTTTGTTGATTGTTTCTTTGACATAATTATTCACAGGTATTATTTGCAAGTCATGTAATATCTGTAATAATTAGCATTTGCCTGGCAATATTGCTAAGTGTTAACGGTGGAGATGAAACTAAATTAATTATCTTTGTTTTCTTCATAAATTCATGCTAATAGCATCTGTCTAGGTGCAGGTTCCAGAGTTTCATAGTAATATGACATCCAGTTGATGTTTTTAACCAGGGGAAGATCAAATACGAAAAATGTGGTATACAATCAAAATCACCTACTTCTCCTGAAGTCCTGCATAAGTGTAATTTATTAGTTAATTTCTTGGACATTCATTCAAATGGTGTCAATATTTCGTTAGAAATTGTGGAAACGTTAGAAAAAAGAGGAAGTAACTCTGATGATACAATGATTACTGTGCTAATTAAAGTCCAGACCTAAAATACAGTTCCTTCCAAGCCAAAAGAAGACATGGTGGGTAATAGCTTTCAGTGACAAAGAAAGGCTGTGAATGTTTGGCTAAACAAAGGAGGGAGAAAATTCTTAAATTTAAAGTGTCTGTGATGCTAGTTTCTATTTGTAAAATCTGAATGTGAATTGTATAAATGCAAGAAAGATTTACATGGAGTATGAAATATGTGCCAAAATTAAACACTCAAAAGTGTGAAGGAAAAACTGTAGGAAAACTGTGTGAGTCAATGCACCATTACTGAGAGAAATCTATGAGATTGGGCCCTCTGAATTGTGAGATGAAAATTACTGATTCCCAGCTTACCTTGACCTAATTAAGCAGTCAGATAACTATATGGAAAAGGAAATTGCAAAACTGTGAAGTATACTTCAAGTAAATGTGTACAGGAGATGTCACTGATAGGTAGCACTAAAGACAAATTCAAAGCCTCCCTAAAATGCTGTGAATAGAGACAGTCAGTCAGATTTCATGCAATAATTGCATGCAAATTGCACTTTATCATTTCGAGGAAGAAAAGACAAGTTGCTTGTGCAATCAATGAATGCTAGGAAACATTCATATACAACAGTGCTAGTGAGAAGTATCAGTGGATTACTGTTTCCACAGTGTTATATCTGTCTTCAGAAACCTCAAGGCAAATTAGGGCAAAACATTACAAAAAGCACTGTTTAATTACAAAATTCTTGCAGTTGATGTAGCAAAATCTGGAAAAAATGGAATGGAATAACCTTCATTACCAAATACCACATCCAGAATATCTTCTTACCAGTTGCAGAAAGTAATTTATTGCTTTTGTTGGACTCTTGTCCTCAACGTAACACCACCTGTCTGTCTTTAGGAGGATGAAAGGACAGTCAATATAATTTTGGTTCCACGTGGGACTAATAATGTGATTCAGCCTCTCAATAAAAAAAAAATAAAATAAAATAAAATAAAATAAAAAAAAATTGGTTCCACGTGGGACTAATAATGTGATTCAGCCTCTCAATAAAAAAAAAAAAAAATAAATAAAAAAAAAACAATTGACAGTATAAAGCAGTTTTCAGAAAATTGATGGATGGTGTAATGTCCGATAGCTCTTTGTGATTTCACGTTTATCAGCGTAACAGTGTTGTTAAACTTCAGTCATTTGTGCATTGTCAGTTTGCATCATCATGTGATGTGGATTTGAGCAAGTATTCCTGGTATGCAGCACAGAATGCAGAATAATGGTTGTGACCAGTTCTTATCCATCCTGTTTCTGTCTAAATAAAACTGTTAATTACTGTGAAGTGCCTGAATGCATTAATTTTTCTACACACTTCACAGATTGTCACAACTGCAGTGATTAAAATATTGTTTAAATACTTGCAGTGCACCTTAGCAACTAAAATTTTGACAGTGCATTTCTGTCGGTGTATTCTTCCTGTGTGAAAAATGTCAGGGCAGGTTTCAACATGTTGAATTGGACCATTCCATTGTGAGAGAATTGTGGCTGAAATCCTATTTTAATCATTCTGAATCAGATTTTTGAATACAGATGGTTCTATTGCCCTTCTTCTAATAATTCCAATTTTCAGGTGGCATTAATCTTATATGGAACATGTGGTTATAAACTAACTCCTTTGTATTTGTTTATTTCATGTGAAAATATTGTTTGTTGAAAATTTCTGTTGTTTGCTCTTATTTACAGAATTCATACTATTACTTGTTGCGGCGGTATCTAGAGAGCCAGTATCCAGGATGTGAAGCCCGATCTACATTTCTGAAGCTCATACAAAAGATTGCTGAGTTGCATAGACTAAATGATGAATTAGTTAGAGTGTACTTGGATGTAAATCCACGTGATGTTGAGCCACTGCTGATAGAGATATTTGATCTGAAACCACACTGAATACAAATTTCTGGGAAGATTCCTCTTGTTACTGCTAATAGTCTACTCAGATGGTACACTTTTTTATTTTGCAGGCTAATGTCATTGACATAATATCACATGATAATATTATGTAGTTCCTATATTATAAATAGATGTTGCCTTTGTGGATACAGTACAATTTTTAATATATTGAAGTCAAAACATGTATTGTTACTCAGTGATTAGCTTTCACTTAAGATAGATTAAAAGATTTAGCACATGAAATGAAATGTATGAGCTGAACATTTGAAAATGTGTGTACAGAGAATTTTGTGGAATTGTTATATATTGTTTGTATTTGTTTTTGTTATGTATGTATGAAAATTTTATTTATAATCTGTCTTGAACATTTTGCCACATTCCAAGCTCCTAGCGAACTCTGGATTAAGTGGCAAGACTCGAGCTTTAATTACTGAACACAAGAGATCCTAAACAGAGTGTGAATTATATAAATAATTATATCACTTCATTTCGAAAGTATTGATTTTTCCTGACAAGTTTATGCCCAACTCACATGACGATGTTGTTGGACTCCAAACTCTGTTGAAGGATTGCTAAATTCAGAACAAAGTTCGATTTACACCATCCATTGTATGTATGAAACTCTTGTGAGGACCACAGCCTGATGATGGTTCCGTGACACATTCCTGCCTCATCCATCTGATGTCATTGGTATTGATCTCTCCTGTCCTTCATATTTTCATGTCAGTTGCAATCCCCCACAATTTCAGTGGATTTTCTCTCTCTCTCTCTCTCTCTCTCTCTCTCTCTTTCTATCTTTCTCATATGAAACTCGATAACCACATCACCCTACTGCATTGGACATTGCACACAGCTTTTGTGAGTAAAAGTGACGACACTCCTTGTCTGCGGATGTTAAGCCATTGCAGGCAGTGGTGTTAGCATCTTAGCATGATGTGGAGCAGCATGAACATTACTGTGAGTCAATTGTGGGTTTGCAGTGTCTGTTTCTGTGGACTCTGGCTAAAGGGGACAGATTCATACTCACTCTGTAGCTGTATAAGAATACTTTTCTTTTATAAAGTTTGGCAATTTTGTAGAAAGGTATTTTACAAACTGTTCAGTGTATGTGGTGTTCCACATACCTGCAAATGAAAGTTTGACACTTTTTAACTGAATGTGTGTGCTTTTTGTGCTGTTGACATTAGAACATACTTTATGAACTTGTTTTAAAAATGATGTGTAACATATTTTGATAAAACATTAAGAATGTACACATTTTTGTAATTGAAAGGGTTTTAGGCTTGAAGAAAGCATTTTTCTCCTGGAGCCTATACATATGCCAAACATGAAATCTGACATTATAGAGTGCACTATTTTTATGGAATAAAAATTGATCTTGTATATGAAGAGCAATATTTAGAATGCTTTGCTAAATATTTTCTTAGAATGCCAATGTTTGTATATCATCTTACAGTTACTAGAAAGGTAGCTATGAATATTTGTTATTTAATAGATAGTTATCTTTTTGATAGTTATCTTTTTGAAAGATATCAGTGATCAGTATGTGCCATCTAGTTTTTTCTAATGTATCAATCATGTGACTGTGTACATATCTACATAGAAATAGTAATATGTTTCTAATGTTCTTGATTCATTGTACCTGGTATTTTTATAAAAGTTATTTACTATGTATATATAGATTTACCTAGTTTGTGAACAGAATTGTGGAAAGATTTCCACAGGTGAGAGTGTGAACCCTAGCACATTGTTCTAATTGTGAATTATAGCTTCTTTGTTTGGAATTCCTTGATAAGTTGAAACTTTCTAGCTTTTCCATTATCATGGAAGTTGCTTTCCTAGCTGCTCGCTTACTGTTTCTTTATGAAAATAATCTCTATCGTAGGTATTAGAAAACTGCATAGAACTTCACAATGGCACAATTTTGATAATGATAAATAATTTGAAAGATTATTTTGTTCATTGTGTACCGTGCCTTTATAGCCTTTTAAGATTTAAATTTTTACTGTCAGGTACAAGTGCTACAGTTTTTAATCTGTTAAACTACATTATGGACTCCCATCAATTTATGGTGGTTCAGTTTCAATTGTGCCTCCACCACAATCTTCTTAACCTGCAACAGTGCAAGTACAATTATTTCTTAT